>NC_052168.1:24476534-24776534 GCF_902713615.1 Scyliorhinus canicula | reverse complement strand
TAATGTTAACTGCAATGTTTTAGCCAAACCTAACAGTCTGCTTTTCATCTCTGTCCGTAAGGAACTACGTGTTACATTCTCCACCCCCAAAAACTTCTGAGCCTCTGAAAGAGCCATTGTCCACAACACACTAAAACTCAAATACCGCACTGGAAAAGCAACAATCCTTCATTGTCTATAAGTTCACAAACGCCAATCCAATAGATAAACTTTTTCCCGGACGAGCCCCCAATTGTAATGGGAGCGGCGGTTTCAGAACCCCAAAATGTATCATGGAGTTCAACCAACCTCTCCCTTTAATGCTTTTGAAGCACACGGCTCGTTCTCCAGGTGTAGTATTACAATTATGGACACGTGGGTTTTTAAACCCAAAACAATGTTTATTCCATGAATTCAACTTGACCTTTTTAAATAAACATTGGATCACTCAACACCCCTTTACTTCAAAGATAACCCCGAAAATAATACAACACTAAATAATCCTTCATTTGTTCCTTTAAATATCCAAGAGACTTAATACCTTTAAACAGAAACACATCAGGTTAAAGACATTACTATTATGAGTTTAAATCAACAAAATGATTCAGAGATAGTCTTTCCTCGCAGAGATCACAGCAGATCCAGCTCACTGCAAACACAGACACACCCAAGCTCTTTTCCTCCAAACTGAAACAAAAGCAGAAGTGAGCTCAGCTCAGCTCCCCCCACCCTCTGACATCACTTCAGTAATATCAGCTGCTCCATTTCTTAAAGTACATTGCTTAAACATCCATTTCTTAAAGGTACTCTCACATGACACTACAGATCTTTGTACCATATACAAACTTAACAACAATGCCTTCAGTTCCTTCTTCCAGATCATTAATATATATTGTGGAATGTTGTGGTCCCAGCACAGACCCCTGAGGTACACACTAGTTACCGGCTGCCATCCTGAAAAAGACCCCTTTATCCCCACTCTGCCTTCTGCCAGTCAGCCAATCCTCTATCCATGCCAGGATCTTACCCTTAACACCATGGGCTCTTAACTTACTTAACAGTCTCCTATGCGGCACCTTGTCAAAGATCTTCTGGAAATCTAAATAAATCATGTTCACTGGTTCTCCTTTGTCTAACTTCCTTGTTACCACCTCAAAGAATTCTAACAAATTTGTCAGGCATGACCTCCCCTTGATGAAGCTGTGCTGACTCAGTCCTATTTTATCATGCATATCCAAGTACTCCGCAATCTCATCTTTAATAACAAACTCTAAAATCTTACCAATGACCAAAGTCAGGCTAACTGGCCTATAATTTCCCGTCTTCTGCCTCCCTTCCTTCTTAAATAGCGGTGTTACATTCACCACTTTCCAGTCCTCTTGGACCCTTCCTGCCTCCAATAATTCCTGAAAGATCACCACTAATGCCTCCACAATTTCCTCCGCTATCTCTTTTAGAACCTTGGGGTGTAGTCCATCCAGTCCAGGTGATTTATCCACCTTCAGACCATTCAGTTTCCCCAGAACCTTCTCCTTAGTGATGGCCACTACACTCACCTCTGCCCGATTCTCCTGGAGCTCTAGCATCCCACTGGTGTCTTCCGCCGTGAAGGCTGATGCAAAGTAACTATTCCGTTCTTCTGCCATTGCTTTATTTCCTATTATTACTTCTCCAGCCACATTTTCCAGTGGTCCATTGTCTATTTTTGCCTCTCTTTTACCTTTCATATATTGAAAAACACTCTTCATATCTTCTTTTATTTTACCAGCTAGCTTGCACTCATATTTCATCTTCTCCCCCCTTATTGCTTTTTTAGTTGTCCTCTGCTCACTTTTAAAGGCTTCCCAATCCTCTGGCTTCCCACTAATCCTTGCCACTTTGTCTGCTTTTTCTTTTGCTTTTATGCTGTCCTTGCCATTCAGATAATAATCTTCTTTCATGATTTTGCTACCAAAGTGGATAATCTCACATTTATCTAAATTATACTGCATCTGCCATACACGTGCCTACTCGCTCAACATGTCCAAAAACACTGAAGCATCTCTGCAAACTCCTCACAGCTCACCCTCCGACCCAGCTTTGTGTCATCCGCAAATTTGGAGATATTGGGCGAAATTCTCTGTGTGGGAGGCTAAGTATTAATGTTGGGACTGAATTGCATGCAGTTCGTGTTCCTGTTGGGGCACTATTTGGGGAGCAATTCAAGACATGCCAATGGACTAGCACTATACTGGCGCATATTCCGAGCGACTCTGAGCCCAGCTGGCATTCTAACTAGAGTTAACGGCAAAGAGCAGCTGGATCTGTTTTGAAGCGCTCCACTTACCACACACTCATTGCAGCCACCAAGATGGTTCAGAGAAGACCTACCCCCTGATGTTGGAAGTCCCAAGTGGATCCACAGCTCCATGTCCGTGAGGAGTGGAGGAACACCCTCTTACTCAGTGTGGGCCGCAAACTCAAGTCTGCCCTCCTGAACACTGCCTGGGAGGTGGTGGCAACGGCAATCAGCACTGCCAGTCTCACCAGAAAGAGACAGCTGGTGAATCCGAGGGGTGGGGGTCACTGGTGAGTCTGGTAGAGAACCAGGGAGGGTTCCATGGGAGGATTGAGAGCTTTGACAAAGAGTCATGCAGACTCGAAACGTTAGCTCCCTTCTCTCTCCACAGATGCTGTCAGCCCTGCTGAGAGTGTCAAGCAATTTCTGTTTTTGTTTCAGATTGCAGCATCCGCAGTAATTTGTTTTGAATTTGATTTGATTTATTGTCACATGTACCGATGTACAGTAGAAAGTATTTTTCTGTGGCCGAGGGAACGTACACAGTACGTACATAGTAGACAAAAAGAATAATCAACAGAGTACATTGACAAATGGTTCATCGACAAATAGTGATTGGTTACAGTGCAGAACAAGGAGCCAAACAAAGCAAATACATGAGCAAGAGCAGCATAGGGCGTTGTGAATAGTGTTCTTACAGGGAACAGATCAGTCCGAGGGAGAGTCGTTGAGGAGTCTTGTAGCTGTGGGGAAGAAGCTGTTCCTATGTCTGGATGTGCGGATCTTCAGACTTCTGTACCTTCTGCCTGTTGGAAGGGTCTGGAAGAAGGCAAAGCCTGGGTGGGAGGGGTCTCTGACAATGCTGGCTGCCTTCCTGAGGCAGCGGGAGGTGTAGACAGAATCAATGTGAGGGTTGCAAACTTGTGGGATGCCAGTTTTTATCTAGAGTTCCAAAGGTTGCGGTGAAGGTGTCCTCTGGTTGGGGTGAGCTCTGCTGAACCATTCTCAGACCTTCAAGAGTTCAGTAGGTGTCCTGGAATACTGCAAGCCCAAGCTTCAAGGCTGGTGTGATGAGAATGATGAAAGCATCTCCCATCTTTTCAAACAAAGAACAAAGAACAAAGAAAATTACAGCACAGGAACAGGCCGTTCGGCCCTCCCAGCCAGCGCTGATCCAGATCCTTTATCTAAACCTGTTGTCTATTTTCCAAGGACCTACTTCCCTCTGTTCCCCGCCCGTTCGTATATCTGTCCAGTTGCATCTTAAATGATGCTATCGTGCCCGCCTCTACCACCTCCGCTGGCAAAGCGTTCCAGGCACCCACCACCCTCTGCGTAAAAAACTTTCCACGCACATCTCCCTTAAACTTTCCCCCTCTCACCTTGAAATCTTGACCCCTTGTAATTGACACCCCCACTCTTGGAAAAAGCTTGTTGCTATCCACCCTGTCCATACCTCTCATAATTTTGTAGACCTCAATCAGGTCCCCCCTCAACCTTCGTCTTTCCAACGAAAACAATCCTAATCTACTCAACCTTTCTTCATAGCTAGCACCCTCCAAACCAGGCAACATCCTGGTCAACCTCCTCTGCACCCTCTCTAAAGCATCCACATCCTTCTGGCAATGTGGCGACCAGAACTGCACGCAGTATTCCAAATGTGGCCTAACCAAAGACCTATACAACTGTAACATGACCTGCCGACTCTTGTACTCAATACCCCGTCCGATGAAGGCACGCATGCTGTATGCCTTCTTGACCACTCTATCGACCTGCGTTGCCACCTTCAGGGTACAATGGACCTGAACTCCCAGATCTCTCTGTACATCAATTTTCCCCAGGACTCCTCCATTGACCATATAGTCCGCTCTTGAATTAGATCTTCCAAAATGCATCACCTCGCATTTGCCTGGATTGAACTCCATCTGCCATTTCTGTGCCCAACTCTCCAATCTATCTATATTTTGCTGTATTCTCTGACAGTCCTCCTCGCTATCTGCAACTCCACCAATCTTAGTATCATCTGCAAACTTGCTAATCAGACCACCTATACCTTCGTCCAGATCATTTATGTATATCACAAACAACAGTGGTCAGAGCACGGATCCCTGTGGAACACCACTAGTCACCTTTCTCCATTTTGAAACACTCCCTTCCACCACTACTATCTGTCTCCTGTTGCCCAGCCAGTTCTTTATCCATCTAGCCATGTCTGTCCTGCACGCTAATCAACCTTTCCTTAAAAGACTCCCACATTTCAAATGTGGATTTACCCTTAAACAGCTGCTCCCAATCCACATTCCCTAGCTCCTGCCGAATTTTGTTATACTCTGCCTTTCCCCAATTTAGCACTCTTCCTTTCGGACCACTCTCGTCTTTGCCCATGAGTATTCTAAAACTTACGTAATTGTGATCGCTATTCCCAAAGTAATCACCGACTGAAACTTCAACCACCTGGCCGGGATCATTCCCCAATACCAGGTCCAGTATGGCCCCTTCCCGAGTTGGACTATTTACATACTGCTCTAAACAACTCTCCTGGATGCTCCTTACAAATTCTGCTCCATCTACGCCTCCAACACTACAAAAATAAATAAATAAATAAAATGGTTTATTGTCACGAGTAGGCTTCAATGAAGTTCCTGTGAAAAGCCCCTACTCGCCACATTCCGGCGCCTGTCCGAGGAGGCTGGTACGGGAATCGAACCGTGCTGCTGGCTTGTTTGGTCTGCTTTAAAAGCCAGCGATTTAGCCCAGTGAGCTAAACCAGCCCCCATTCAATGTTGGGGAAGTTAAAATCTTCCATCACAACCACTCTATTGCTCCTACGTTTTTCTATGATCTGGCTACATATTTGTACCTCTACTTCACGCTCGCTTTTGGGAGGCCTGTAGTAAAGTCCCAACAATGTTACTGCACCCTTCCTATTTCTTAGCTCTACCCATATTGCCTCAGTGCTCGAATCCTCCATCGTGCCCTCCTTAATTACAGCTGTGATATCATCTCTGACTATTAATGCAACTCCTCCACCCCTTTTACCTCCCTCTATCCTCCTGAAGCATCTATACCCTGGGATATTTAGTTGCCAGTCTTGCCCTTCACTCAACCAAGTCTCAGTAATACCAATAACATCATATTCCCAGCTTGCACATAAAAATCTTCTGGCAGGTCCCACAGGTAACAACCAAGCATCAATCCCATAAAAATGTTGAAAAACAAATTTCAGCGTGTCGGAATGCATTATGACTGGTGGAATTCAAAAGTTGATAAGCTGCAACATCTAGCTGACAGACGTGACCCAAGTCTTTGCAATGAGCTGAAGACTATATATTGTTATGGGCCAGGATTTAGAGAACCCCAAAGTGGATCATGGAGTTCACCCTGTAGCCATCCGGGATGGCCACTTTCAACTAGGTACAGAGAAACTCGCAAAGCCTAGCGGGTAAAATGGACAAGCCAAGACTCAGAGCCTGAAATGCATATTTGTCAGCAAGAAGTCCAGACGGTATCGAAAGTCCGTCCAATTAGCATTTTAATGGGTCCGATGATGGCCTATCTTCACCAAAACAAAGGACTGGCACTCGAGCAACTGGTACAGTCACAGACATTTCGGCGCCACTCCCTGTTGAAGGGAAACGCAAACAACAGGGTCAATGACCGCTTGCGACACACCCAGATCCCCGCCCACTTATTGGCTAAGGAATCGAACATAGTGATTAGGGATCACCCAATTAGTAAGGCTCAAATCGAAGGACCGCCCAAAAGAGCGCAAATCCCCCCCCCCCCCCCCCCCCCCCCGAGTATAAGAAGAAGAGTTTGCCATATGTTCGCTCTCTCTTGGTCTTGGTACCCCGGTCACGGCCATCGCCAAGTGCAGCAACCCCAGAAGCAAGTCCAAGTTCAACGCCCACTACCAGACGGATGAGCCTAGTTGAGCAGCAGTTACTCCTTCGAACCTGATAGATCCGGAAGTGAACAGCAGCCACTGTTTTCTGACCTAAGCCGGGTGCCCGAAGTTAAGTACAGGTTGTCTTAGTCAATAGATGTAGTTATCTAGTAGTGTTTATGTTGCATGACTAATTGTATGTAAATAAAGTACCCTTGACCTTGAACTAACAAACTGGTGTTTGGCTCTTTGATCGATAGCCGGTTGAAACTTGTGGTGCAATTATTTGATACCTGGCGACTCGAAGCATTAAGACATAGATAACACAGAAAGAAGGGCAACCTCACTGATTGCCATAATTGGAACAGAGCCACAGAAAAGACAAAGTAAAAGAAACGCACAACAACCTGACCCACAACTTTTAATAGATTGTGCTATGGGGAGCACACGGCCCACTCTACAGGTGTGGTACAGCAGAAATGGAAAAGTGTTTTATAAAGCAAAACAATGTTTATTCTGTGAACTCAAGTTAACCTTTTTAAAACATACAGTGAACATCTTAGCAACCATCAATTCACATACAACCCGCAAAGAATACAACACTAAGTAATCCTTAATAACTTCCCAAACAACATCCAGAAAACAAAAGAAACACTTTTTAACAGAAGCACATTAGGTTTACATTCACTACTGAGAACATTTATAATTCTGAATTCACCAAATGATTAAGAGATAGTCTTTTCATGGCAGCCCGCCATATCGTTTGCTACTATCCTAACAGCTGACAGAAATGCCTAATCACTGGTGAGGCAGCAGTCTAGAAAATTGGGTTGAGCACTTTGCCAAGCTCCTCAACAGAGACTTACAAATCCTGCAAATTCTCTGTATCAAATTGAAAGAAAGCCTATCTTTCCCCCCTTCCACTGAAGAGGTGGCAAATCCAATCCAATCAACCAAACAAGGCAATGGACGTGTAATGGGACCGAGCTTGTTAACAAATATACAGCCATCAACAAGAATGCTGTACTGTTCTAATACCTGGGATCAGGAAAAAGTTTCATGCAACCTCGAAGAATGCCAACATGGCATCTGGAGGCAGAAAGAATCAAAAATTTTACATTGCAACCATTGAGGAATAAGTCTTCTGTCAATCCTAAGAAAGATCCTCTTAAGGGCCCGGTTAAATAGTCCAGGAGAGAACCTCACAGATGACGCCGTCCCAGTGTGTTTTAGGGCTAACTGTGAGGAAGCCAATATACTAATATGGGACTAGATTCTCTGATTTTGAGGCTATGTCAAGAGGATGTGTCTGGTTTTACGCCAAAAACGTTGGTGCCGCCCCGCACCTATCCTCCGACCGGTGCGGGGCTAGCGGCCGCGCCACATAAAATACACGGCCTTCCTGATATAAACGCCTGGAGAATTGTTGGGTCTGTGGCCACGCATGTGCACGGTGAGGACCTGCAGTGGTTGCGTCGTACAACATGCGCTGGCCATGCACGAACCCAGGTTCGATTCCCGGCTGGGTCACTGTCTGTGTGGAGTCTGCACGTCCTCCCCGTGTGTGCGTGGGTTTCCTCCGGGTGCTCCGGTTTCCTCCCACAGTCCAAAGATGTGTGGGTTAGGTGGATTGGCCATGCTAAATTGCCTGTAGTGTCCTAAAAAAGTAAAGTTAAGAGGGGGGGGGGGGGTTGTTGGGTTACGGGTATAGGGTGGATACGTGGGTTTGAGTAGGGTGATCATGGCTCGGCACAACATTGAGGGCCGAAGGGCCTGTTCTGTACTGTACTATTCTATGAACCCGACCTGCCAGATAGTGCCCCCCTGGACACCCCGGGCCACCCCCGACCAGTCCCGCAGCCCTTGCCGAAGCCCCGCAGTCAGCAGCACAGCACTTCCTGCCCCCACTGCGGACACAGTCCGCAGCCGCCACGCGGGTTCACGAAAACTGAGACACACTTGGCCCATGCCGTCGGGAACCCGGCCCACCGGGGCGGAGCATCGGGAGAGGGCCTTCAGGTGACGGACTGAGGCCATCCCAACGGCGTGCGGCGTACTCCTCGTTGATGCTGTTTTGGAGGGGGCGGAGCATCCTAAAACTGGCACCGCCCCCGATTTGATGATAAACAGGGATTCTCCGCCTTATCGCTGATTACGATATCGGCGTTGGGCAACGGAGAATCCCGCCCATAGTGTTTGTAACAAGAAAAATTAAGAGACTAACATCTGTTCACAGACCAAATTAAAGCTTTTGGCAATGAGAGTTGATCTGATCTATGGCACTTGCTCTCAAGCTAGGATGTCCGAACAAATTTGTCAAAACTCTGCACCTAGTACATAATGACATGGTTGAAAGTGTTTGTGCCTGTGGTGAGATCTCAGATGCCTTTGCATAACTCATGGCATAAATCAAGGATGCATCATAGCTCGCAATCTTCAATAATTTATTTGCTGCAATGCTTAAGGGAACCACCAAAGACATGCCTGCGGGCATCAGCTTTATGTTCTTTCAATAAACTATTCTTTCTCCAGGCTGCTTGCCCCCAAAGTCACAGAGATAGGAAAGTGGATGACTGCTCCATAGCTGGCCACAACAACAAAGATATCCAGACTATGGCAAACAAATTCTCAAATGCTGCCAAAAAACTTTGGTCTCCAAGAATCAGATTATGTTTCAGCCAGTATCAGACATCGGTTATGAAGCATCAGACTAATGCAAGTGACTGATGTCAATTTGAAAGAAAAAGCATGTTATTTTCACCCAGACAATAGAGAACAACAGGTGAAAGTCCTCCTTGTATTAGTTTCAGTTATAGAGATAGAGTCATTACAGCACAGGAGGCCATTTGACCCATTGAGTTCAGGGCAGACTGCTCCACACAGTGGGTTTCAAATCAATAATTTTTGATCAACCATTATCACTGATTGCACATTAAAGTTGTCAGTATTGATAAAGTATTCAGTTAAAACAAATTCACAAGATGCATTAAACACAATTTTATTAATTGGGTATATACTGAAGTAGAATCTGTTGTAATTTATGTTAATGTTCCTTACCAAAACGACAAGTCTGAGAAATCCAGAATTGAAAAGGCAGTTCTGTGCAGAATGTACCAATGTGAAAAGCAGGAATCGACTCCAGGGCTGTGACACCACATGGTGAACTAAACAAAGAGCATATAGTTCAATGTACTCAGAGTGGTTCATTAACATAATACTCTCTTTCACATAGTATACATGACATTAGCATTGAACATAGTTCAGTCAGATACTAGGCTGGTTTATCTATCGTGCAATGGCTGGACCTCTGTATGAACTCCCCTTTATACACTGCATGTTGATAAACATTGATATACTAACTCTTTGCTGAAGACCCGAATGCCAACCAATGTGCTGCTCTAATATCAGGTCCCACATTTTCAGGATTTTGACGTACTTTTACCTTAGAATTGTGTCATTACCATTCTGGCACAGTGGTTAGCACTGCTGCCTCACAGTGTGAGGGACCTGGGTTCAATTCCAGCCTTGAGTGAGTGTCTGTGTGGAGTCTGCACGTTCTCCCCGTGTGTGTGTGTCTCTCCGGGTGCTCCGGTTTCCTCCCACAATCCAAAGATGTGCAGGTTAGGTGGATTGGTCACACTAAATTGCCCCTAAGTGTCCAAAAGTTGTGCCTATCAGGTGGTATTATACGGTGTGGATTTATAGTGGGCTGTGATTGACAGCTTCCACAAACCAGCTGCAGCCTTGATCCATTCATCTCCCTTCATGGATCAGAGGCTCTGAGTGGTGAAACCCTAATGTTTACAAACATTGACCACATCTAAAAGAGGTAAGTGTATTCCAAGCAATAACTCCATTTCAATCACTTTCCCTATTCATGAAGTCCCTCGGGTTCGCCCTATACATGGGGTCCTTGGGGGGGGGGGGGGGGAGGCTCTCTATTCATGGGGTCCCATGGGGGGGGGGGGGGGGGGGGGGGTCCTCCTATTGCAGGTGTCCCTATGGAAAGTTTTCCCTATTCAGGTCTCCCTAAGTTTGTGAACAGGCTGGCTTAATCACAGACTGTTGTCAGGGAGAGGAATAGAGTTTGGAGTTTAAAGGCAATGGCTTCAGATAAGCAATCTGACAGTTTAGCAACAGTACTGGAGTTGAGAGAGGTTGTGGTGAGGTAGAGCTTGGTGTAGTCAGTATCTACAAGTCAGAACAAACACTGCTTTAGGATGATGTCACCAAGAAAAAGCATTGAGATGGGAAATTGAAGGGGTCAAGGACAGATCCTTGGGGGGGGGGGGACATCCAGTGTGGGACTAGGAAGAGAAGCCATTGCCAGTAGTTCTTTGACTACAATTAGATATATAAAAATGCAACCAGGTAAGAGTAGTCCCCCCCATCTGGACAAAATGGGGAAACATTGGAGGAGGATGATGTGGTCAACAATGTCAAAGGCTGCAGATAGGTTGAGCAGGACAAGTAGGGGAAGTTCTGCTTTTTCCCAGGCACATAGGATGTATTTTGTGATTATGATAAGAATTGTTTTGGTACTGTGGCAGGGAGGAAACTAGACTATGGCACACAGCTACTCTATACTAGGCATTTTCTGAAGCAGACCTACTGAGGGCTAACCTTACCAAACGTTCCTGTCTGTTTCAATCACAACATCCATAACTGCCCCCTTAGATTCTGCTAGCAAGCCTGCCTTCGCCATATTTATCCCCCTAAATAACCACTTACTCACAATTAAAAAGCTTGCTATCTACCACCTCGTTGTGCACTGACATCCGGAATGTGGCTGAAACCTGGCTCGTGGACGGAATACTATGGGTTGAAGCCTCCTCTCCTGGATACACTTTTTTAACCACCTGACCCAACCTGACTGCTATGATGGAGGATGGTTCTTACCCCAAATCACACCTTGGGCTTCCAATTCCTTGTTTCGTAGTGTGGTCAGGGAGCTTCGGGGATTGTTTATTCTCCCAAAGTATGCTGCTTGAGTCTGCAATTTCTCATAACCATTACTCTTTAATTGCAGCAAGTATTTGTACATTTTGACCAATACATAAGCTTCTCTTCCTTCCAAGTCTCTCTTACTTCTCAGTCAGGTGATCTGACATCATTATTGTCAGTGTAGACTTTCTGCTTTTGCAACATGCATGGATATGGATTAATGATTGCCTTTAAGTTGCTACATGGTGTTTTCCTGCTGAGACAGTGAACTTTGGACTAAGAGTGACTCTAACAGATGTATCCTCCAAAAACAATGGGTCAGTAATGACCAGTGCTCCACGGACTGCAGGAGCTGTTATTCTAAGTTGTCAAAACAGCTGCGACCACATCCAGGACTGGCAACTCATGACCTTATGACTGGCAACTCATGACCTTATGACCCTATGTAATCACGCACGCAACATATGGATTGGACAAATGTAAACTACTGTGTAAAGAATTGATAACTATATATGGAATGAACTGCGATACTAAGAGAATTGATTGGCTGTACGTAAATGAGAATGCAAACTAATTCTGCTTTGAAAGGGTGTATTAACACATTTTAATCCACAGTGTTGGGAGATCGTGTACTGGCAGGACCGAGGGGTCCAGGACCCTTCTCCCAGAGCTCTGCGACAATAAATTGCTTCTTTTGCTCATTTATGAATATTTTCACCCAACATTTATTATATCAGCATCATGATGTTAACACTTTACAGCTCACCCAGTCTTTAACCCCACCAGTTACATTTTCCTGTAATTCACCCAAAAGTCTCAGACTTCACAGGGTTAGCCTCTGAGGTAAAAACAGAGAATACTGGACAATCACAGCAGGTCTGACAGCTAGCCCTAGCCTTGGCAAAGAGTCATCCAGACTTGAAAGGTTAGGTCGCTTCTCTCCACAGATGCTGTCAGACCTGCTAAGATTGTCCAGTATTTTCTGTTTTTGTTTCAGATTCCAGCATCTGCAGTAATTTGCTTTTATTTTATTCTCTGAAGTGCCATGACTAGTCTCCTTAATCTCATTTTGATTTCCTTTTGAAGTTAAAGATAATCTGTACTCTCCCTTTGTCGGTATAGAGTTCTTCTCCTGGGTGACTGTAGAGCTCAGTCTTTCTTTTCCTTGAACGGACATCGCACAACAATCACCAGGCAGGAATGTTTCCTTCCAGTCGGGGAACACTTCAGCAGTCAAGGGCATTCAGCCTCTGATCTCCGGGTAAGCGTTCTCCAAGACGGCCTTCAGGACCCGCGACAACGCAGAATCGCCGAGCAGAAACTAATAGCTAAGTTCCGCACACATGTGTATAGCCTCAACTGGGACCTGGGATTCATGTCACATCACATTCATCCCCCACCATATGGCCTGGGCTTGCGAAATCCTACCAACTGTCCTGGCTAGAGACTATTCACACCTCTTTAACCTGGGGTTACCCCTATCTTTGGATCTGTAAAGATTTAATTACCTGCAAATGCTCGCATTCTAAGCATTGTCTGGCATCTTTGAATTTGTCTATATATATGTTTCTGGAACATACCTCTTCATTCACCTGAGGAAGGAGCAGCGCTCCGATAGCTAGTGTTTGAAACAAACCTGGTGGACTTTAACCTGGTGTTGTGAGACTTCTTACTGTGCTCAGCCCAGTCCAACGCCGGCATCTCCACATCATGACTACCATCGACACCGCAAACTGCCGGCTCAAAGCGGAGAGGATCTCCAGGAAGATCGCGCATATAGGCACTGAAATTAAGTTTCTACAAAGATGCAAGAAAGCAGACAAGATTCCAAATGGGCTACAGATCACAAACCCACTCAAGTCGACCTACAACACAGACTACGCTGAGAGACTCTGCCGTCGCATCTCTCTCACACTCCTCAAACATCTCGTACACCAGCCCTACAGCAGAGGCCGCAACCTGGAAACCAAGATAGAGACCATATTCTCAACTTGCGCTCAGGACGCAGCAGACCAGCTGCGTAACACCGCCAAACAGATGAGACAACGATACTATGCCACCTATTCTGTGCTGTACTGTTCTATTCTATATGCACACCAAGAACAGGAAGCTTGAGAAACTCGGCATCACCACCAGCAGCAACCAAGCCTCCCCCGGTACCACAGTACAAAATACAAGGAAATCTATTGTCAACTTGTCGGACTACACCATTCAACCAGACGAAATCGAAGTCCTCAGCAGAGGGCTCAATTTCTACACCACCACCAAAATGGACCCCATCAGACTCGCGGCAGACATGGAGGAATTCATCAGGTGAATGAGGCTCCGGGAATTCTTCCACAGAACCCAAGGGGCCAACAGCGAACCCAAGGAGACGACCAATGAACCGGAACAGCAGATCGAGAGATGTGTGGTGCGGCAACCAAAGAGGAAAGAGTCGAATTGGACCCCTCCAGAAGGCCGCTGCCCTAGACTCGACGTGTATGCTCAAGCCGTCAGGAGTCGCGTCAATGCCAGATTCATCAGTCGCATTCACAAGGCAGCCCCGAATGTCACCCAAGCACAATGCAACGCCATCCGCGCTCTCAAGACCAACCGCAACATCATCATCAAACCAGCAAAGGAGGGGCCACCGTCATACTGAACAGAACGGACTACTGCAAAGAAGTATACCAACAACTCAACAACTAGGAACACTACAGCCAGTTACCCGCAGATCCAACCAACGAACACATCCTCCAACTCAACAGACTGATCAAGACCTTGGATCCAGACCTTCAGAGCAACCTACATGCTCTCATCCCATGTACTCCCCGCATTGGAGATCTCTGCTGCCTCCCAAAAATACACAAGACCAACACACCAGGCCGTCCTATTGTTTCAGGCAATGGGACCCTGTGTGAGAACCTCTCTGGCTACATTGAGGGCATCTTGAAACCCATCGTACAAGGTACGCCCAGCTTCTGTCGCGACACGACGGACTTCCTACAGAAACTCAGCACCCATGGACCAGTTGAACCAGGAACATTCCTCACCACAATGGATGTCCCGGCACTCTACACCAGCATCCTCCATGACAGCGGCATTGCTGCAACAGCCTCAGTACACAAGACTGACAACTGCCAATCTCCAGATGCAATCCTGCAACTCATTTGCTTCATTCTGGATCACACGTCTTCACCTTCGACAACAAGTTCTCATGCACGGAACAGCCATGGGGTCCAAATTCGCACCTCAATACGCCAACATCTTCATGCACAAGTTTGAACAAGACCTCCTCACCGCACAGGACCTTCAACCGACGTTATACACCAGATACATCGATTACATTTTTTTCCTTTGGACCCACGGTGAAGAATCATAGAACATAGAACATAGAACGATACAGCGCAGTACAGGCCCTTCGGCCCTCGATGTTGCACCGACATGGAAAAAAACTAAAGGCCATCTAACCTACACTATGCCCTTATTATCCATATGCTTATCCAATAAACTTTTAAATGCCCTCAATGTTGGCGAGTTCACTACTGTTGCAGGTAGGGCATTCCACGGCCTCACCACTCTTTGCGTAAAAAACCCACCTCTGACCTCTGTCCTATATCTATTACCCCTCAATTTAAGGCTATGTCCCCTCGTGCTAGCCACCTCCATCCGCGGGAGAAGGCTCTCGCTGTCCACCCTATCTAACCCTCTGATCATTTTGTATGCCTCTATTAAGTCACCTCTTAACCTTCTTCTCTCTAACGAAAACAACCTCAAGTCCATCAGCCTTTACTCATAAGATTTTCCCTCCATACCAGGCAACATCCTGGTAAATCTCCTCTGCACCCGTTCCAAAGCTTCCACGTCCTTCCTATAATGAGACAACCATAACTGTACGCAATACTCCAAATGCGGCCGTACTAGAGTTTTGTACAACTGCAACATGACCTCATGGCTCCAGAACTCAATCCCTCTACCAATAAAGGCCAACACACCATAGGCCTTCTTCACAACCCTATCAACCTGGGTGGCAACTTTCAGGGATCTATGTACATGGACACCGAGATCCCTCTGCTCATCCACACTACCAAGAATTTTACCATGAGCCAAATATTCCGCATTCCTGTTATTCTTTCCAAAGTGAATCACCTCACACTTCTCCACATTAAACTCCATTTGCCACCTCTCAGCCCAGCTCTGCAGCTTATCTATGTCCCTCTGTAACCTGCAACATCCTTCCGCACTGTCTACAACTTCACCGACTTTAGTGTCGTCTGCAAATTTACTCACCCATCCTTCTGCGCCCTCCTCTAGGTCATTTATAAAAAAGACAAACAGCAACGGCCCCAGAACAGATCCTTGTGGTACGCCACTCGTAACTGAACTCCATTCTGAACATTTCCCATCAACTACCACTCTCTGTCTCCTTTCAACTAGCCAATTTCTGATCCACATCTCTAAATCACCCTCAATCCCCAGCCTCCGTATTTTCTGCAATAGCCGACCATGGGGAACCTTATCAAACGCTTTACTGAAATCCATATACACCACATCAACTGCTCTACCCTCGTCTACCTGTTCAGTCACCTTCTCAAAGAACTCGATAAGGTTTGTGAGGCATGACCTACCCTTCACAAAACCATGCTGACTATCCCTAATCATATTATTCCTATCTAGATGATTATAAATCGTATCTTTTATAATCCTCTCCAAGACTTTACCCACCACAGACGTTAGGCTCACCGGCCTATAGTTACCGGGGTTATCTCTACTCCCCTTCTTGAACAAAGGGACCACATTTGCTATCCTCCAGTCCTCTGGCACTATTCCTGTAGACAATGATGACCTAAAAATCAAAGCCAAAGGCTCAGCAATCTCTTCCCTGGCTTTCCAGAGAATCCTAGGATAAATCCCATCAGGCCCCAGGGACTTATCTATTTTCACCTTGTCCAGAATTGCCAGCACTTCTTCCCTACGCACCGCAATGCCATCTATTCTAATAGCCTGGGTCTCAGCATTCTCCTCCACAATATTATCTTTTTCCTGAGTGAATACTGACGAAAAGTATTCATTTAGTATCTCGCTTATCTCCTCAGCCTCCACACACAACTTCCCACCACTGTCCTTGACTGGCCCTACTCTTACCCTAGTCATTCTTTTATTCCTGACATACCAATAGAAAGCTTTTGGGTTTTCCTTGATCCTACCTGCCAAAAACTTCTCATGTCCCCTCCTTGCTCGTCTTAGCTCTCTCTTTAGATCCTTCCTCGCTTCCTTGTAACTATCAAGCGCCCCAACTGAAACTTCACGCCTCATCTTCACATAGGCCTCCTTCTTCCTCTTAACAAGAGATTCCACTTCTTTGGTAAACCACGGTTCCCTCGCTCGACCCCTTCCTCCCTGCCTGACTGGTACGTACTTATCAAGAACATGCAATAGCTGTTCCTTGAACAAGCTCCACATATCCAGTGTGCCCAACCCTTGCAGCCTACTTCTCCAGCCTACACATCCTAAGTCATGTCTAATGGCATCATAATTGCCCTTCCCCCAGCTATAACTCTTGCCCTGCGGGGTATACTTATCCCTTTCCATCACTAACGTAAAGGTCACCGAATTGTGGTCACTGTTTCCAAAGTGCTCACCTACCTCCAGATCTAACACCTGGCCTGGTTCATTACCCAAAACCAAATCCAATGTGGCCTCGCCTCTTGTTGGCCTGTCAACATATTGTGTCAGGAAACCCTCCTGCACACATTGTACAAAGAACGACCCATCTAATGTACTCGAACTATATCTTTTCCAGTCAATATTTGGAAAGTTAAAGTCTCCCATAACAACTACCCTGTTACTTTCGCTCTTTTCCAGAATCATCTTCGCCATCCTTTCCTCTACATCCCTAGAACTATTAGGTGGCCTATAGAAAACTCCCAACAGGGTGACCTCTCCTTTCCTGTTTCTAACCTCAGCCCATACTACCTCGGAAGAAGAGTCCCCATCTAGCATCCTTTCCGCCACCGTAATACTGTCCTTGACTAGCAGCGCCACACCTCCCCCTCTTTGCCCCCTTCTCTGAGCTTACTAAAACACCTAAACCCCGGAACCTGCAACAACCATTCCTGTCCCTGCTCTATCCATGTCTCTGAAATGGCCACAACATCGAAGTCCCAGGTACCAACCCATGCTGCCAGTTCCCCTACCTTATTTCGTATACTCCTGGCATTGAAGTAGACACACTTCAAACCACCTACCTGAACACTGGCACCCTCCTGCGAAGTCAAATCTGTCCTCCTGACCTCTATACTCTCAATCTCCCGTACCCCAAAACTACAATCCAGGTTCCCATGCCCCTGCTGAATTAGTTTAAACCCCCCCAGGATATTGGTGCCCCTCAGGTTCAGATGTAGACCATCCTGTCTATAGAGGTCCCACCTTCCCCAGAAAGAGCCCCAGTTATCCAGAAATCTGAATCCCTCCCGCCTGCACCATCCCTGTAGCCACGTGTGTAATTGCTCTCTCTCCCTATTCCTCATCTCACTATCACGTGGCACGGGCAACAACCCAGAGATAATAACTCTGTTTGTTCTCGCTCTGAGCTTCCATCCTAGCTCCCTAAAGGCCTGCCTGACATCCTTGTCCCCTTTCCTACCTATGTCGTTAGTGCCAATGTGGACTACGACTTGGGGCTGCTCCCCCTCCCCCTTAAGGATCCGGAAAACACGATCCGAGACATCACGTACCCTTGCACCTGGGAGGCAACATACCAAACGTGAGTCTCTCTCGCTCCCACAAAATCTCCTATCTGTGCCCCTGACTATTGAGTCCCCAATTACTAATGTTCTACTCCTTTCCCCCCTTCCCTTCTGAGCAACAGGGACAGACTCCGTGCCAGAGGCCCGTACCCCATGGCTTACCCCTGGTAAGTCCCCTCCCCCACAAGTATCCAAAACGGTATACTTGTTACTCAGGGGAACGACCGCAGGGGGTCCCTGCACTGACTGCTTCTTCCCAGTCCCTCTTACAGTTACCCATCTATCTCCAGTCTTTGGTGTAACTACTTCCCTGAAGCTCCTATCTATGACCCCCTCTGCCTCCCGAATGATCCGAAGTTCATCCAGCTCAAGCTCCAGGTCCCTAACACGGTTTTTGAGGAGCTGGAGTTGAGTGCACTTCCCACAGATGAAATCAGCAGGGACACTGACGGCGTCCCTCACCTCAAACATTCTGCAGGAGGAGCATTGTACTGCCTTCCCTGACATCACCTCTAGAAAGGAAGAGCTTACCTGATATTCCCTCAAACCCTGCTGCCGCTGAAAGGTAAGCAAATTTAAAGGCACTCACTCACCTTCACGACAGGCCCCTTGACAACAGCCCCTCCACAAACCACCTTCAAATTAGGCTGACTGCACTGCACGTATGCAAATTTCCCCAGAACAGCTGATCAGTAGCTTTGCTCTGCTGCCCTCTGCTGGATGCTTGCCTTCACTCAAACTCCTTGGGTCTCCTTCGCAGGTTCGCCTTCAAATTAGGCTGACTGCACTGCACGTATGCAAATTTCCCCAGAACAGCTGATCAGTAGCTCTGCTGCCCTCTGTTGGATGCTTGCCTTCACTCAAACTCCTTGGGTCTCCTTCGCAGGTTCACCTTCAAATTAGGCTGACTGCACTGCACGTATGCAAATTTCCCCAGAACAGCTGATCAGTAGCTCTGCTCTGCTGCCCTCTGCTGGATCACTGAAACGACTACACAATGACATCAATAAGTTCCATCCCACCATCAGACTCACGATGGACTACTCTCCAAAATCAGTTGCATTCTTGGACACACTCGTCTCCATCAAGGACGGTCACCTCAGCACTTCGCTTTACCGCAAGCCCACGGATAACCTCATGATGCTCCACTTCTCCAGCTTCCACCCTAAACACATTAAAGAAGCCATCCCCTATGGACAAGCCCTCCGTATACACAGGATCTGCTCAGACAAGGAGGAGCGTAACAGACATCTACAGACGCTGAAGGATGCCCTTGTACGAACGAGATATGGCGCTCGACTCATCGATCGACAGTTCCAACGCGCCACAGCAAAAAACCGCACTGACCTCCTCAGAAGACAAACACGGGACACGACCGACAGAGTACCCTTCATCGTCCAGTACTTTCCCGGAGCGGAGAAACTACGACATCTTCTTCGCAGCCTTCAACACGTCATCGATGAAGATGAACATCTTGCCAAGGTCATCCCCACACCACCACTACTTGAAATGAAATGAAAAATTAAATGAAAATATCTTATTGTCACGAGTAGGCTTCAATGAAGTTACTGTGAAAAGCCCCTAGTCGCCACATTCCGACGCCTGTTCAGGGAGGCTGGTACGGGAATTGAACCGTGCTGTTGGCCTGCCTTGGTCTGCTTTAAAAGCCAGCGATTTAGCCCAGTGTGCTAAACAAGCCCCTTCAAACAACCATGCAACCTCAAACGAATCATTGTTTGCAGCAAACTACCCAGCCTTCAGAACAGCGACCACGGCACCACACAACCCCGCCTTGGCACTCTCTGCAAGACGTGCCAGATCATTGACATGGATACCACCATTACACATGAGAACACCGCCCACCAGGTATGCGGTACATCGTGCGAGTCGGCCAACATTGTCTACCTATACGTTGCAGCAAAGGATGTCCCGAAGCGTGGTACATTGGTGAGACCATGCAGATGTTGCGACAACGAATGAACGGTCATCGCGCGACAATCACCAGGCAGGAATGTTCCCTTCCAGTCGGGGAACACTTCAGCAGTCAAGGGCATTCAGCCTCTGATCACCGGGTAAGCGTTCTCCAAGGCGGCCTTCAGGACGCGCGGCAACGCAGAATGGCCGAGCAGAAACTTATAGCCAAGTTCCACACACGAGTGTGGCCTCAACCGAGACCTGGGATTCACGTCACTTTACATTCATCGCCTACCATCTGGCCTGGGCTTGCAAAATCCTACCAACTGTCCTGGCTTGAGACTATTCACACCCCTTTAACCTGGGGTTACCCCTATCTTTGGATCTGTAAAGATTTAATTACCTGCAAATGCTCGCATTCTAAGCATTGTCTGGCATCTTTGAATTTGTCTATATATATGTTTCTGGAACATACCTCTTCATTCACCTGAGGAAGGAGCAGTGCTCCGAAAGCTAGTGTTTGAGACAAACATGTTGGACTTTAACTGGTGTTGTAAGACTTCTTACTGTGCTCAGCCCAGTCCAACGCCGGCATCTCCACATCATTTCTTTTCCTTCATCAGGATCTAGGCAGTAAGCCTGAGTTGGCTTTCTCTCTCAGGATACTAACGTGCTGCTGTTTCTGCTGTGATAAGACCATAAGACATAGGAGTAGAATTAGGCCACTTGGCCCATCGAGTCTGCTCTGCCATTCAATCATGGCTGATATTTTCTCATCCTCATTCTCCTGCCGTCTACCCATAACCCCTGATCCCCTTATTAATCAAGAACCTATCTATCTCTGTCTTAAAGACACTCAGTGATTTGGCCTCCACAGCCTTCTGCGGCAGAGTTCCATAGATTCACCACCCTCTGACTGAAGAAATTCCATCTCACCTCTGTTTTAAAGCATCGTCCCTTTAGTCTGAGATTGTATCTTCTGCTTCTAGTTTTTGTTACAAGTGGAAACAACCCCTCCACGTCCACTTTATCCAAGCCTCATAGTATCCTGAAAGTTTCAATAAGATCCCCCTCATCCTTCTAAACTCCAACGAGTACAGAGCCAGAGTCCTCAATGGTTTCTCATACGAAAAGCCCATCATTCCAGGGATCCTTCTTGTGAACCTTCTCAGCACATCCTTCCTGAGATACGGGGCCCAAAACTGCCCACAATTTCCAAATGGTATCTGACCAGAGCCTTACATAGCCTCAGATACCCTGGCTTATCTTAACCTGTTTGATCTTGGTGAAATAATTTTTCAAGGATTGTGCCTTCTTTCTGTTGGTCTCAGGCTCACATTCTTTCCCCAGGCTTCAGCACTGATAACCCATGTGCTCTATGACTGTAATTAAAGATCCCGGCCTGGTTGTTTCTCTGTTCTTCGCAATGCTGTTTTATTCTCTTGTGGCCATTGGTGATGATATTGGGTTTGAGGTTATGTGTTGGAGATTGAAACTGTGTTCTCAATCTCTTACCCATTAGTAACTTTGATGGTGACAGATCATGTTATAGTGACAAGGTTTTATAACTCAAAAGAGCTAGACTAAGTACCACTTTCTCAGCTTCTTCATTCACTTGAGGATAGCAAGCTGAACTGGTTACATGAACAATGTAATATTGACAGTAAGAAGTCTTACAAGACCAGATTAAAATCCAATAGGTTTGTTTTGATCACGAGCTTTCGGAGCACTGCTCCTTCCTCAGGTGAATGAAGATGTGGGTTCCACAGACACATATATAGACAAATTCAATAAGGAGATACTTTGAATGCGAGTCTTTGCAGGTAATTAAGTCTTTACAGGTCCATACAGTGTGACTGGAGAGACGGATAATCACTGGTTAAAGAGGTGTGAATGGTCTCAAGACAGAACAGTTGGTAGGATTTCGCAGGCCCAGGCCAGATGGTGGTGGTGGGGGGTGAATATAATGCAACATGAATCCAAGGTCCCGGTTGAGGCCATACTCATGCGTGTGGAACTTGGCTATCAGTTTCTGCTCGCCGATTCTGCGTTGTCGCATGTCCTGAAGGCCGCATTGGAGAACGCTTACCCAAAGATCAGATGCTGAATGCCCTTGACTGCTGAAGTGTTCCCCGACTGTGGAACCCACCTCTTCATTCACCTGAGGAAGGAGCTGCGCTCCGAAAGCTAGTGATTCAAAACAAACCTGTTGGACTTTAATCTGGTGTTGAAAGACTTTTTACTGTGCCTACCCCAGTCCCGGCATCTCCACATCAATGTCATATTCATTTGCGGAATTGTGGAATAGCTCATTTGCAAATTGCAGCCCATTGTCGGACAATATAATGTTCAGGATGATATGTGTTGACATCAATTATTTTGAGGGATCATATGACTGCTTCTGCTATAATACTATGAACTCTGTTTACTTCAATCCACCATGATGACAAAAAGGAAGACATTCCCCAAAAATTCAATAAGTCTATTCCCAGATCTCCCCATGACCTTGATGAAAAAAATAAAAGGTAACAGCGGTTATTTTTATTCTTGGCTGTTTATGGCACAAATAAGGCAGTTAGAAATCATTCATTCTATTGAATAATGCCTGGCCTACAGACTGACTGCAGTGCTCTCACACAACATTTTGTTCCTCCTAGATAACCTTGGTAAAGTCTTTGAAGAGTATCAAGCCCAAGTGTTCTCTGTACGACTAATCCCTCATTGAAAACTAGTAAATTATCAATAACTGTGAGATGCTTGTGCTGTTCAAAGTACTCTGATAGTACCAGATTAGTGGAAATTTGGGGCAGGATTTACTGACCAACCCAGTGCATTTTTTTGGCGGCGGAGGCAGCCCGCCAGGGGGATTTTCTGCTCCCGCCGCTATCAATGGGATTTTCCGTTGACTGCACCCCTCATCGGTGGGAAACCTGTGGGCCGTCACTGGAAGCGGAATATCCCACCGACGTGAAAAGCCAATAAATTCTGCCCATAATCTAGCCATTCTTTCAGATAATATTCTTGAATTTGAATGGAGATTCTTCATCTGACTGCACTGACTTGTTTTATTTCCTGCAACTTTTTTTCTTCAGCGTCTTCAATGAAGTCTAAATCCTCTTGTTTGAGTCCTTCTGATGGTAGTTGTCATAGTGTGCCTACCATTGTTTGATATTTCCCTGCACATATTCTGTGATGGAGCCATAGCTCATTAATCTTAATCTAAACTGCTGATTCCAGGTGACATCCTCATTATTTCTTCCATGTTCAAAAGGGTGGGTGACTCGTGGTTTATGGTCTGTTTTGATTTTTATTTTGTTGGTGCCAATGCTTTTTTTTCTATTGCGGTGCTCTGTTGTTCTGTTTCTGTTAATGACCAAGACGTACAGTGGACTGGTCTACACTTTCCGTCTCTTTGAACTTGAAATAAAACTGCTCCCTGACCTATAGACGATGCATCTGCTGCATCTATGGTTGGTAATTCTGAGTTGTAGTGTGCCAAGATTTCAGAAGAAAGTAAAAATTATTTCATCATTTTGTAAGTGTTTTGCTGATCCACATTCCAGCATCCTTGGGCTGAATTTTCTGGCTCTTCCTGCCAGTCCCACCCTGCGGCGGAGGATGCAAACCACGCAAAATGCTGATGACATTGCCGGGTCGGGGGGGGGGGGGGGGGGGGGGGGGGGGGTTGATGGCCTCTGCTAAATTTAGTAGCAGCTTGCCTATTTGGTTGACCATCCTAAGGAATCTCTGAAGTTCTGTTATGTTCGTTCGTGGGTTGTGGAAATTCTCTGATCATTTTAGATTTTTGTGGATCAACGTGATTTCAGAGATTTGAAAATGAAATGAAAATCGCTTATTGTCACGAGTAGGCTTCAATGAAGTTACTGTGAAAAGCCCCTAGTCGCCACATTCCGGCGCCTGTCCGGGGAGGCTGGTACAGGAATTGAACCGTGCTCCTGGCCTGCTTGGTCTGCTTTAAAAGCCAGCGATTTAGCTGAGTGAGCTAAACCAGCCCCAGCCCCTCTGCTAATTTGTACTATGCGATCTAAAAACTTGATTGTAGGTTCGGTGAACTCACAATTTTCATTCAATGTTAGGCCTGCTTCCTGTCACACTCCAGATTGCTCTTGACTCTGCAGTCATGTTCTTCCCTCATGGGGACATATACAAGTATGTTGTCCATATGCTACATTAATTCTTCCATGCTTTCTATATTGTTCTTCAGAAAATTTGTGGAGCAGGAGCTATGCCAAAGGGCAATGTTTTGAAACAATAACGATTGCATGGCGGTATAAAGATGGCCAACAACCTGGATTCTTTATCCAAAGACAACTGCCAAAATGCACTGTTCGCATTAGTCTGGCAGAGTTCTCACCTTATCTTGCTATAGCGTGCGACATCATGGCCCTTGACATCACCATTGCCTTCCCCATGCTCATTGTCGGAGGAAACAACAAAGTCTTTCAAGCTTCCCTCTGCAAAGGTTATCCCTGTCCCCAAGTAGCCAGCCCTGCAATTGCCAAGGTCGCTCAAAAACCTGTGGCACCTGGGAGTCGTTCAGAATGTAGGCATCATGAGAGTCCCTAGGAACTGAGGACAAATATGCTGGATTTTTCAAACAGTGGAATCTTTTCCATAAGACCATAAGACATAGGAGTGGAAGTAAGGCCATTCGGCCCATCGACTCCACTCCACCATTCAATCATGGTTGATTTCAACTCCATTTACCCGCTCTCTCACCATAGCCCTTAATTCCTCGAGAAATCAAGAATTTATCAATTTCTGTCTTAAAGACACTCAATGTCCCGGCCTCCACCGCCCTCTGTGGCAATGAATTCCACAGACCTACCACTCTCTGGCTGAAGAAATTTCTCCTCATCTCTGTTCTAAAGTGACTCCCTTTTATTCTAAGGCTGTGCCCCCGCGTCCTAGTCTCCCCTGCTAATGGAAACAACTTCCCTACGTCCATCCTATCCAAGCCATTCATTATCTTGTACGTTTCTATTAGATCTCCCCTCAACCTCCTAAACTCCAATGAATATAATCCCACGATCCTCAGACGTTCATCGTATGTTAGGCCTACCATTCCTGGGATCATCCGTGTGAATCTCCGCTGGACCCGCTCCAGTGCCAGTATGTCCTTCCTGAGGTATGGGGCCCAAAATTGCTCACAGTATTCTAAATGGGGCCTAACTAGTGCTTTATAAAGCCTCAGAAGTACATCCCTGCTTTTATATTCCAAGCCTCTTGAGATAAATGACAACATTACATTTGCTTTCTTAATTACGGACTCAACCTGCAAGTTTACCTTTAGAGAATCCTGGACTAGGACTCCCAAGTCCCTTTGCACTTTAGCATTATGAATTTTGTCACCGTTTAGAAAATAGTCCATGCCTCTATTCTTTTTTCCAAAGTGCAAGACCTCGCACTTGCCCACGTTGAATTTCATCAGCCACTTCTTGGACCATTCTCCTAAACTGTCTAAATCTTTCTGCAGCCTCCCCACCTCCTCAATACTACCTGCCCCTCCACCTATCTTTGTATCATCGACAAACTTGGCCAGAATGCCCCCAGACCCGTCATCTAGATCGTTAATATATAAAGAGAACAGCTGTGGCCCCAACACTGAACCCTGCGGGACACCACTTGTCACCGGTTGCCATTCCGAAAAAGAACCTTTTATCCCAACTCTCTGCCTTCTGTCTGACAGCCAATCGTCAATCCATGTTAGTACCTTGCCTCGAATACCATGGGCCCTTATTTTACTCAGGAGTCTCCCGTGAGGCACCTTGTCAAAGGCCTTTTGGAAATCAAGATAGATAACATCCATTGGCTCTCCTTGGTCTAACCTATTTGTTATCCTTGTCTCCCATCACTAGATTACCAGCGTCATTTTGGAGCGGCCCAATGTCTACTTTTGCCTCTCGTTTGTTTTTAATGTATTTAAAGAAACTTTTACTATCATTCCTAATGTTACTGGCTAGCCTACCTTCATATTTGATCCTCTCCTTCCTTATTTCTCTCTTTGTTATCCTCTGTTTGTTTTTGTAGCCTTCCCAATCTTCTGACTTCCCACTACTCTTTGCCACATTATAGGCTCTCTCTTTTGCCTTGATGCATTCCCTGACTTCCTTTGTCAGCCATGGCTGCCTAATCCTCCCTCTGATAACCTTTCTTTTCTTTGGGATGAACCTCTGCACTGTGTCCTCAATTACTCCCAGAAACTCCTGCCATTGCTGTTCTACTGTCTTTCCCACTAGGCTCTGCTTCCAGTCGATTTTCGTCAGTTCCTCCCTCATGCGCCTGTAATTACCTTTATTTAACTGTAAAACCTTTACATCTGATTCTACCTTCTTTCTTTCAAATTGCAGACTGAATTCTACCATATTATGATCACTGCTTCCTAAGTGTTCCCTTACTTTAAGATCTTTTATCAATTCTGGCTCATTACATAACACTAAGTCCAGAATAGCCTGTTCCCTCGTGGGCTCCATCACAAGCTGTTCCAAAAAGCCATCCTGTAAACATTCAATGAATTCCCTTTCTTTGGGTCCACTGGCAACATTATTTACCCAGTCCACCTGCATATTGAAGTCCCCCATGATCACTGTGATGAATGCGACTGGCTGATGGCAGGGAGCTCTCAATGCAACATGTATGCAGTCAATAATAGTCCCTTGCACTTGCAGGAATCCTGTGACAGCTGCAAAACCCAAAGTTCTCAGGACCCAAGCAGAATCTGATAAATCATGTAGTCTCCTAAAGAAGCTTTCTGTCACCTCCCGGATCCATATGTGCATCGCTGATTGAGTAATGTTACACAGGTCCCCAATGGAAGACTGGAAGGAGCCACTGGCAAACAGGTTTAAGGCTGTGATGACCTTTAATGCCTCCAGCATATGATTGTCTCCAAGTCCTTGCAAATGCAGGAGCATCTGGCCTATGTGCTCACCCACATTCCGGAATATCCTGAGATGCCTCTCGCTTTACATTAGGATTACATTGACATTGCAATGATGTTACTGTGAAAATCAATAGGTAGATACATCACCTGCAATATACTCAAGATTGGGCCAATGCTAGATCGTGCACTTGCTCAATTGCCTAATCCTGACTTTATTTAGGCTCCGCTGCCACTTGCTGCTGCTCCCCTGGCCTAACTTGTGCTGGATCTGTGAGAAAATTGCAGTGATCCACCTGGTCAGCAAATTCATCATAGGTTTCTTTATTAGTGTCACAAGTAGGCTTAGATTAACACTGCAATGAAGTTACTGTGGAAATCCCCCAGTCGCCACATTCCGGCACCTATTCGGGTACACGGAGGGAGAATTCAGAATGTCCAATTTACCTAACAGCACACCTTTGGGACTTGTGGGAGGAAACCGGAGCACCTAGAGGAAACCCACGCAGACATGGGGAGAACGTGCAGACTCCTCACAGACAGTGACCCAAGCCGGGAATCGAACCCGGGACCCTGGCGCTGTGAAGCAACAATGCTAACCACTGTGCTACCATGCCGCCCTGATTTGCTGCCATCCCTGAGATCTTAGGTCAATGCTAAGCCCTGTGCATGGCATCCATCTAGACAAGGCGTCCCCACTCCATCATTTAATGATGAAGAACATTTTTGGCGGACCAGAGCTGAGTGTTCCTCCCATTCATACCTCAATGTGCATGGAGACATTGCACCATTGCACATTGACTGTGGTAATGACAGCCATTTGCGAGGAATCTCCCACAGACACTAGTCAGCTTGCCTCCATTACACTTGATATTCTATAGGGACACTATTGCCTTGGGATCACTGAAAGACTTGCCACAAAAGTCAGCATCAACTGTGACCGTTTACCAAGAAGGATAGAAGTTTGGAGTTGAGACTTTGCTATCGTCCACTCCCCCTCCCCACCCACAAATCTCCAACAGGGGCAGGTGCCAATCAGCACACAATGTGCAGCAGCTCCAGACTCTGATGGGTTCTTGCTGGAATGTGATCCCTTAGTCATGGAACTATGCTGGTTGTGAGCTTTGAAACCGTGAGAGATTCTTTCATGTGGATTAACAATTTCTACGGTGACCCATCACTTGGTCCAAAAAACAAAGTATTAATTTCCCCCACCCAAAAAGACATCCCTCTCACATTGAATGCTTGAGGTTTTACAGACTGGGCATTTTACTAACTTCCACAGCTTCAGCATGGTGTGAGATTTGCCAGGGCATCAAGAACCTTCTACTCTCCTCTTGTTATTCACCAAGATCACCCAGTCATCCTACACAATCACAGCCTTGTCATTTTGCTTCCTCCTGTAACCCTAATAATGTCGGTAAGCAGTGTGACCCCCTTGGTGACAGAGGTCATTGTGGATAGCCCGAAGTCGGTCATCTTGCGCGCTGGCGCATGTGCCGCGGGACAGGGCATCTGGGGGCTCGTTGAGCTTCCCAGGACGATACTTGATATCGTAATTGTAGGTGGAGAGTTCGATCTGCCACCTCAGGATTTTGTCATTTTGTATTTTGCCCCATTGTGCGTTGTCAAACACGAAGGCGACTGACCACTGGTCGGTGACGAGGGTGAACCTCCTACCGGCTAGGTAGTGCCTCCAGTGCCGCATGGCTTCTACTATGGCTTGTGCTTCCTTTTTGACCGAGGAGTGTCGGATCTCAGAAGCGTGGAGGGTTCTAGAAAAGAATGCTACTGGCCTGCCCGTGTGGTTGAGTGTGGCGGCCAGTGCGACGCCTGACACATCACTCACTACATGAAAGGGGACGGACTCGTCTACCGCGTGCATAGCGGCCTTGGTGATGTCGGCCTTGATGCGGCTGAAGGCCGAGCGGGCCTCAGCCGTCAGGGGAAAAGTGGTGGTTTGAATAAGTTGGCGGGCTTTATCCACATAGTTGGGGACCCACTGGGCGTAGTAGAAGAACAGCCACAGGCATCGTTTGATGGCCTTGAGGCTGTGGGGAGTTCCATGAGGGAGCGCATACGGTCGGGGTCGGGCTCTAGGAATCCGTTCTCCATGACGTAGCCGAGTATGGCCAGTCGTGTAGTGCGGAAAACGCACTTCTCTTTGTTGTACGTGAAGTTGAGGGATTGGGCGGCCTGGAGGAACCTCTGAAGGTTGGCGTCTTGGTCCTGCTGATCATGGCCGCAGATGGTGATGTTGTCTAAGTCCTGGTATGTGGCCCGCAAACCGCACTGGTCCACCATTCAGTCCATCGTTCTCTGAAAAACCGAGACCCCGTTAGTGACGCCGAAGGGGACCCTGAGGAAGTGGAAGAGTCGGCCGGCTGCTTCAAAAGCAGTGTATTGGCGTTCTTCCGGGTGGATTGGGAGCTGGTGGTAAGCCAACTTCAGATTGAGAACATACAGTACTATGCGATCTGGTTGACCATCTCCGCGATGCGGGAGAGGGGGTATGCATCCAGTTGCGTGAACCGGTTAATAGTCTGGCTATAGTCTACAAGCATCCGGTTATTTTCCCCGGTCCAGACAACCACCACTTGAGCTCTCCAGGGGCTGTTGCTGGCCTTGATAATCCCTTCACTCAACAGTCGCTGAACCTCTTTTTTTAAAATAATTTTTATTGAAATTTTTCGATACAAACATTTACCCCTACTACATTTTAAATTATAACACAACAAATCCCCCCTGGAAAATCCTCCCCACGCCCTCCCCCGCGCGCACCCCCCCACCCCCTCCCCCCCCCCCCCGCGCTACCAGTCTAGCAACCAAACCGTTTTTCCCTTTCTGCCGATGGCCTCGGGCAGTCATTGCCCGCGACCCTCCGCTGACGTGCTCCCTTCGTTGCTATCCCCCCCCCCTCCCTTTCCCCCCACCCCCCTTTCTCCCCGGGTTGCTGCTGTTTCGGCCTCCAGTTCCTATCTCTGATCCAGAAAGTCAAGGAAGGGCTGCCACCGCCGGAAGAACCCCTGTACCGACCCTCTCAGGGCGAATTTGATTCTTTCCAATTGGATGAAGCTTGCCATGTCGTTTAACCAGGTGTTAACACTTGGTGGCCTTGTGTCCCTCCACTGAATCAAGATCCTTCTCCGAGCTACCAAGGACGCAAAGGCCAATATTCCGGCATCCCCTGCCTCCTGTACTCCTGGCTCCACCCCAACCCCAAAAATCGCTAACCCCCACCCTGGTTTGACCCTGGTTCCCACCACTCTCGATACCGTCCCCGCCACCCCCTCCCAGAACTCTTCCAGTGCCGGGCACATCCAGAACATATGTACATGGTTCGCAGGGCTTCCCGAACACCTAACACACCTGTCCTCACCCCCGAAGAACCGACTCATCCTAGTCCCCGTCATATGGGCTCTGTGCAGCACCTTAAATTGGATGAGGCCCAACCTTGCGCACGACGACGACGAATTGACCCTCTCTAAGGCATCCGCCCATGTCCCATCTTCTATCTGCTCTCCCAGCTCCGCTTCCCACTTGTCTTTCAGCTCCTCTATCGATACCTCCTCCACCTCCTGCATTATTTTGTAGATGTCCGAGACCTTCCCTTCTCCGACCCAGACCCCTGACAGCACCCTATCACTCACCCCTCTATCGGGAAGCAAGGGAAATCCTTCCACCTGTCGTCTGGCAAATGCCTTCACCTGCAGGTATCTAAACGTGTTCCCCGGGGGGAGCTCAAATTTCTCCTCCAGCTCTCCCAGGCTCGCAAACCTCCCCTCTATGAACATGTCCCTCAGTTGCCTGATGCCCGCCCTGTGCCAGCTCTGGAATCCCCCGCCAGTGTTCCCCGGGACAAATCTGTGGTTCCCTCTCAGTGGCGCCGCCATCAGACCCCCCACTTCCCCCCTGTGTCGCCTCCACTGCCCCCAGATTTTCAGGGTGGCCGCCACTACCGGACTCGTGGTATACCTTGTGGGGGGGGAGCGGCCATGGTGCCGTTACTAGCGCCCCCAGGCTTGTATTGCCGCAGGACGCCCTCTCCATACGTTTCCAAGCTGCCCCCTCCCCCTCCATCACCCACTTGCGCACCATCGATGCGTTCGCCGCCCAGTAGTATCCGGAAAGATTGGGTAGCGCTAATCCTCCCCTGTCCCTACTCCGTTCCAAGAAAATCCTTCTCACTCTAGGGGTGCCATGTGCCCACACATAGCCCATAATGCTGCTAGTTACCTTCTTGAAGAAGGCCCTGGGGAGAAAGATGGGCAAGCACTGAAACAGAAACAAGAACCTCGGGAGGACTGTCATTTTGACTGACTGCACCCTCCCTGCTAGCGACAGCGGTACCATGTCCCACCTCTTGAACTCCTCCTCCATCTGCTCCACCAGCCTTGAAAAGTTCAGCTTGTGGAGGGTCCCCCAGTTCCTTGCCACCTGCACCCCCAAGTACCTGAAGCTCTTTACTGCTCTCTTAAAGGGGAGCCGCCCAATTCCCTCCCCCTGATCTCCCGGGTGTATCACAAAGACCTCACTTTTACCCACATTTAATTTATATCCCGAAAAGTCCCCAAACTCCGCTAGTATTTCCATTACCTCCGGCATTCCCCCTTCCGGGTCCGCCACATATAACAACAAATCATCCGCATAGAGTGATACCCGATGTTCCTCCCCTCCCCTTGTCAGTCCTCTCCACCCCCCTGAACCCCTCAGTGCCATCGCCAACGGTTCGATCGCTAATGCAAATAGTAAGGGGGATAGGGGGCATCCCTGCCTGGTACCTCGATGGAGCCCAAAATACTCTGACCTCCTCCCGTTTGTAACCACACTCGCCATCGGGGCCGAATACAGCAGCTTCACCCACTTGATAAATCCCTCCCCAAACCCAAACCGTTCCAGCGTCTCCCACAGGTATTCCCACTCCACCCTATCGAATGCCTTCTCCGCATCCAGTGCTACCACTATCTCAGCCTCCCCCTCCACTGCTGGCATCATAATCACATTCAACAGTCTCCGGACATTTGTGTTAAGTTGTCGTCCCTTTACGAACCCCGTCTGGTCCTCATGGATTACCCCTGGCACACAATCCTCTATTCTGGTTGCCAGGACCTTTGCCAACAGTTTGGCATCTACATTCAAGAGGGAGATAGGCCTGTAGGACCCGCACTGTACAGGGTCTTTGTCCCGCTTCAGGATCAAGGAGATCAGGGCCTGTGACATTGTCGGGGGCAGAACCCCCCCCTCTCGCGCCTCATTGAAGGCTCGCACCAGCACTGGACCCACCAAGTCCACATACTTCTTATAAAATTCCACCGGGAACCCATCCGGCCCCGGCGCCTTCCCCGCCTGCATCTGGCCTATCCCTTTAACTAGCTCCTGCAGCTCTATCGGCGCCCCCAGCCCCTCCACCCGTTCCTCCTGGACCTTTGGGAACCTCAATCTATCGAGGAAGTTCTCCATTCCCCCCCTCCTCCTGGGCGGCTCAGACCGGTACAATTCCCTGTAGAAATTCCTGAAGACCCCGTTCACCTCTTGCCCCTTCTGCACTACGTTCCCTCCCTTCTCTCTCACTCCCCCAATCTCTCTGGCTGCATCTCGCTTGCGCAGCTGGTGTGCTAGCATCCTGCTCGCCTTTTCCCCGTACTCATAGACCGCGCCCTGTGCCCTTCTCCATTGCGTCTCCGCCTTCCTAGTGGTCAGTAGGTCAAACTGGGCCTGTAAACTGCGCCGCTCCCTCAACAGCCCCTCCTCTGGTGTCTCCGCATATCTCCTGTCCACTTCTATAAGTTCCCCCACCAGTCTCTCCCTCTCCTGCCTCTCCTTCCTTTCTCTGTGTGCCCTTATGGAGATCAGCTCTCCTCTGATCACTGCTTTCAGGGCCTCCCAGACTACCCCCACCTTCACCTCGCCCGTGTCGTTCGTGCCCAGATATCTCTCAATGCCCTTCCGGACCCTTCCGCACACCTCATCGTCCGCCAGCAGCCCCACATCCAGGCGCCACAACGGGCGCTGGTCCCGTGCTTCCCCCAGTTCTACCTCTACCCAGTGTGGTGCATGGTCCGAAATCGCAATGGCCGAGTACTCCGTGTCCTGCACTCTCGAAATCAGCCCCCTGCTCAGTACAAAAAAGTCTATTCTGGAGTACACCCTGTGGACGTGGGAGAAAAAAGAATACTCCCTCGCCCTTGGCCTGCCAAATCTCCAAGGGTCTACCCCCCCCATCTGCTCCATGAACCCCCTTAGCACCTCTGCCGCTGCCGGCCTCCTATTCGTCCTGGAACTCGATCTGTCCAGCCCAGGGTCGAGCACTGTATTGAAGTCCCCCCCCATGATCAGGCCCCCTGCCTCCAGACCCGGAATGAGGCCCAACAGGCGCCTCATAAAACCCGCGTCATCCCAATTCGGGGCATACACATTCACCAGCACCACATTCTCTCCCTGCAGCCTACCCTTCACCATCACGTACCTACCCTCCTTATCTGCTACCACCTGCGCCGCCACGAACGACACCCTCTTTCCCACCAAAATCGCCACCCCCCGGTTCTTTGCGTCCAAGCCTGAGTGGAACACCTGTCCCACCCACCCCCTTCTCAGGCGTACCTGGTCTACTACTCTCAAGTGAGTCTCCTGCAACATTGCCACATCCGCCTGCAGTCCCTTTAGGTGTGAAAAAACCCTTGCTCTCTTGACCGGCCCATTCAGCCCCCTCACGTTCCAAGTAACCAACCGGGTCGCGGAGCGACCTGTCCCTTTCCCCTGTCTATTAGCCATGTCCTGTCCCCTGTTCGCCCCGGGTCGACCCTCCCCTTCTGACCCGTTCCCCATGGCGATGGCCCCCCCCCTCTCTCCTCCCGTTCTTCCCTTCCCGTCCTCGGCCTTTCCAGCAGCAACCCGGTATCCCCCCCTAACCCCCCCCCCCCCCCCCCCCCCCCCCCGGCTAGGACCCCTCCTAGCCGCGGTGTATCCACCATCGTACTCCCGAGAGTCAGCTGATTTTCGCTGACCCGGCTGCCCCTGCCACACTCCGACTCCTCCCGATGTGGGGGGGAGGGGCCTCCCCCCCCTTGCCATCCCTCTCTGACCCCGCTTCAGCGCGGGAAAAGCCGCCATTGCTGGCCACACCCCACTCTTCTCTCCTCCCCCTTCCTCCGTCCCGCGCGCGGGAAACAGGGGAAAGCCCGCGCTTTCGCCCGGCCACACCCTACCCCGCCATCTTCAATTCCACCCCCGTCCCCATCCAAGCCCATAAAAAAGCCCCCTTAAAACGAGAGGAAGAAAAAAGAGAAAAAGAAAACCCGCATAACCAACTTGCACCCCCCCCGTCCCGCCTCCCCAACTTAACAATATAACAATATAAATAACAAATCTCAAATAAATACATAAATACATAACTATGCCTGCATAACTAAATAACTACCCAATAGTAACGTATTTAACCATCACCCTCCATCGAACAGAACAGTAACCATAACCCTTAAAGAACAGATCAAAAAAACAGTAAAAAAAAAAGCCCCCCCTACAACAACAATAATTAAGGGAAGTTGGCAACGGGAAGAGACACACAAAAAGGAACAAAGAAACCCCCCATAACACAAGTTTCAAAGAAACCAAACGATCCATCAACTTTAACCAAGTTCCGACCTGGCCTAAGAAAGACATGGGCCACTTGATCAGTCAAGGGTACTCGGGCGGCCTCGACCGCCGGCGTTCCCAAGTTCTAGTTCAGGTCCAGCTTTTCCTCCCGAACAAAAGTCCATGCCTCCTCTGGGGTCTCAAAGTAATGGTGCTGGTCCTTGTAGGTGACCCACAAGCGCGCTGGCTGCAGCATTCCGAACTTGATCCTCTTTGCGTGCAGCACCGCCTTCGTCCGGTTAAACCGGGCCCGCCGCTTTGCCACCTCCGCACTCCAGTCCTGATATATCTGCACCGTCGAATTCTCCCATTTGCTGCTTTTCTCCCTCTTGGCCCACCTCAGCACTTTCTCCCGATCACAGAAACGCTGGAATCGCACCAGCACCGCCCTCGGGGGCTCGTTCGCCCTAGGCCGCCTAGCCATGACCCGATATGCTTCTTCCAGCTCCAGAGGCGATGGACCGGCCCCCTCTCCCATCAGGGAGCTCAGCATCTCCGCTACATATTTCGGGAGATCAGGCCCCTCCAGGCCTTCCGCTAGGCCCAGGATCCTCAAGTTCTTCCGCCTCATTCGAGTGTCCAGCTCCTCAAAGCGGCTCTGCCATTTCAGGTGGAGTGCCTCGTGCACCTCCACCTTTCCCACGAGGACCGTGGCCTCCTCCTCCCTTGCAGTCATCTCCTGCTGCAGCTCTCTTATCGACGCCTCTTGGGTCGCCTGGACCCCCATCAGCCTTGTGGTCGTCGCGTTCATGGACTCTAAGAGTTCCACTTTCAGCTCCGTAAAACACCGGAGGAGAGCAGCCTGCTGCTCCTCCGCCCATTTTCTCCAATCTTCTAGTGCGCCACCGGCCACCATTTTGGTCCTCTTCCCCCGCTTTTTTCGGGGAGCTGCTGCCGCTTTTTTTGTCGCCCCACTCCGAGTACCGACCATAAAGTTGGTCTCACTCTCCTCAGGGAGCCTTCCCCCACCGGGATTCGTCTTTACAGTACCGTCGGGGCCCTCCAATCGGCCCTTAAACACCTTTGTCGCAGGAGCTGCCAAATGTGCGACTTAGCTGGTCATAGCCGCAACCGGAAGTCCCCAGTCGCTGAACCTCTGACTTGATAAAAGCCATATCTTGGGAACTGTACCGCCTGCTCCTGGTGACGATGGGCTTACAGTCGGCAGTGAGGTTCGCAAAGAGCAAAGGGGGGAGAGCTTGAGGGTCGGAAGGCTGCATACCGTGAAGGGGGGCAAGGGTCCGCCGAACTGTAGGGTCAGTCTTCGGTGACTGCATTGGAAGTCTAATCCAAGAAGTAGGGGGGCGCAGAGGTGAGGGAGGACGTACAACTTAAAACGGGCGTACTCGGCGCCCTGCATCACAAGGCTAACGATACAGTACCCCCGGATCTGGACCGAATGGGATACAGAAGCAAGGGAGATGGTTTAGGATGCAGGGTATATGGGGAGGGAGCAGCGCCTTACCGTGTCAGAGTGGACAAAGCTCTCCGTGTTCCCGGAGTCGAAAAGGCAGGGGGTTTCGTGCCCGTTGATCCGGACGACCATCATTGAGTTTTTCAAGTGCTTCGGCTGCGACTGGTCGAGGGTAACTGCGCCCAGCTGCGGGTAGGCGGTGTGGTTGGCGGTGTCGGGGTCACAAAATGGCGGCCCCCATGAGTCGCACGTGTCGGGCTGTCTCGAAGATGGCGACCAAGATGGCCGCCCCCACGAGTCGCACGTGTCGGGCTGGGTTGAAGATGGCGACCAAGATGGGCGCTCCCATCGGTCGCACGTGTCGGTCGGTGTTGGAGTCGATGGGCAAGATGGCGGCCCCCACGAGTCGCACGAGGCTGATGACGTGTCTGAAGGGGGCATTCCGGGCAGGCACGCAGCTACATTGCGGGGTCTGAGGGCATGTGAGTCCATGGGTTGGGCCTGGTGAGTGTTCGATTTCTGGGCTTTAGGTCGACCCAGACAGACTCTGGCGAAGTGTCCCTTTTTCCCCACAGTCGCTGCATGTCGCTGTGCGGGCTGGGCAACGCTGCCGGGTGTGTTGACCCTGACAAGAGGAGTAGCACTGCGGTTCCCGGGGCTAGTCTGGCAGCCGTGCGGCACAGGCCCGCGACGTAGTCGGGTCCGACAGGGGTCGCGACGATGGCATCCACGAGGGGTTCGCCGGTCCTCGCACTGAGGTTCTGGTAGGACACCTCTAACAAGGTAGCTAGCTTTATCGTTTCCCGCAGGTCAGTGGTCCCGTTTTCCAGCAAGCGCTGCCTGATGTAGTTCGATCGGACCCCAGCCACGTAGGTCTCCTGGATCTGTAGGTTCATGTGTTCCTCCCTGGTCACATCCCGGTAGCTGCAGTTCCTCGCGAGTAGGGTCAGTTTTTCCAGATACTCATCATCGATTCCCCAGCGCGTTGACGGCGAGTTGTGACAAGATGTCGGACATACACCTCTTTTACAGGCTTTACGAAATGCACTTTGAGGGTTGCGACCGCCGCCTCGTACGTGGCCGGTTTCTCGATCATCACAGAAATTCGATGGCTCACCCTAGCGTGGAGAAGTCGCAGCTTGATGGTTTCAGAGGGAGGTGTTGTGGAGGAGTCGAGGTGGGCTTTGAAGCAGCGGAGCCAATGTTCGAAGATCTCCTTGGCTTCTGACGCGCGCGCGTTGAGTTCGAGCTTATCTGGCTTTAGAGTGGCTTCCATGATGCTGTCTATGGATATTAAATTGTTACACCGTCAATTCACTGTGAGACCGTGAGAATGAGTGCACATTAGGCTTTAAAATCCATGAACTTGCCTGCCAGAGTCGGCTGTACAAATGAGTGCCACCCACAGGTGGCCGGACTATACATGGCCTCGGTGAGGGCGGAGCCAGAGGCGGAGCCCACCAGGGTTCCAGTACAGTACCTGGAAGTAGCCCGTATCATCATTTCCAGGTCATGGGTCACATTATTATACAGACAGTACAGATAGCTGATGCATTAGGTTAAGTACATTCATTACACTGGCCTTTTAATTAGCAGCCATGATATGCAGATGTACGCAACAGGACTAGGAAGCTCCACCTACCTTTAAGGTTCTGAGAACTTAATTGTAGAAGTTCATATCGTCGTTGCGAAACTGATTTTTCCCTCCCATCTAACTTCCCACTCGAGGCAGGCCTGGAAGATTCCACTCTAAGCTACACAGACTTGAGCTTATCTGGTGGATAATTGACTTGACGACCTCAAGTGCTATCAGGCCTCACTTTCTGCCAAAACTGCACTTTACTCCAGGATAAATAACCCTTGCTGTTTTCTCCCTATGCCAGCAGTCTCCTTATAACATACTCCACATGCCACCCCACCTTCAATAACAAGTGAGAGAAATTATTAGAATTCTGTATCAAAAAGATTGAGATCATTTGTCCTGCTCCTTCCTCCTTTTCCCCTTCTCATTAGACATTCCTAAGCTCCCCACTGTCATGCCCCCCAAAATTATATTTGTCATTTTTCTCTCCTGTTTCATCTTGTCCACGAAACCTAACTCTTGCTTCCTTGGTTTTATTCTGACAAAACTGTTGATGACCATTTTATTCCACATCTATCCAGCTGCACATGCCAGATGAATATATTTAAAGATAGGGTAGATGTTTTGTGAAAAATAAAGGAATTACGGGATATGGCGAGAATGCGGGTAAGTGGTTCTGAGACCACGAATAGATCAGCCATGATCTTATAGAATGGCGGAGCAGGCTCGAAGGGCCGGACGGTCTACTTCTGCTCCTAGTTCTTATGTGTGCTCATAATCTAACCTGTATATGTTTTTACTCAGGAGGGTTGTGAATCTTTGGAATTTTCTCCCCCAGAGGGTTGTGTCAGCCTTCATTTTGCAAGGAAAAATAGGGGTACAACTTCAAATAATGCAGGAGCAGGGGAGATTGGGTGCACTTGTGCATAAATCATTAAAGGTGGCACGACAGGTAAAGAGAGCAATTAATAAAGCAGACAGTATCCTTGGCCTTATTAATGGTAGCATAGAGTACAAGAGCAAGGAAGTTATAAGAACTGTATAAGGCACTAGTTAGACCTCAGAGACTATTGTGCACAGTTTTGGATGCCACCCTGAATTCTCCCTTTGTGTACCTGAACAGACACCTGAATGGGGCTTTTCACAGTAACTTCATTGCTGTGTTAATGTAAGCCTACTTGTGACAATAAAGATTATTATTATACTATGGGAAGGATGTGAAAGGATTGGAGACAATGCAGAAGACATTTACAAGAATGGTCCCAGGGATGAGAAACTTCAGTTATGAAGACAAAACTGCGTAGGTTCTCCATGAAGAGGTAAAGGCTAAGAGGCAATTTGAGAGGTGTTCAAAATCATTAGGAGACTGAACAGAGTAGTTTGGGAAAAATTGTTCTCACTCGTAAAAGGATCTAAAATGAGAGGGCGCAGATCTAAAATGATTTGCAAAAGAAACAAATGCGATGTCAGCAAAAACCTTTCTACACAGCGAGTGGTTTGGGTTTGGAATGTACTGACTGGGAGTGTGGTGAAGGCACATTCGATCGAGGCATCCAAGAGGGCATTATAAGGTTATTTCAATAGAAACAACATGCAGGGTTACAGGAAAAAGGCTGGGGAATAGCACTAAGTTATAATGCTCATTTGGAAAGCCAGTGCAGACACAAAGGGCTGAATGGCCTCCTTCTGCACTGTAACAATTCTGTGATCCAATGTTTAAAGCAAAGACTGAGATATCTAAATATCAATGGCATAAAGGGATATAGGGATTCTGTGGGATAAAGGTACTGAAGTGGATAATCAGCCATGATTATACTGAATACAGAGCTGATCTCCTGCTCCGATGTTCCTATGAGGCTGAATATCACCTTTCACCAAGGTACTACATGCTAACTATGGGATTTACTTTCCCATCCCCATTTAATTCTCAAAAGTATACAAAAAAAACATCATAAACAAAAATATAAAAACAGCAGGTTATGAAAGTATAATTTAATTTCAAACATTTTGACAGGAGCCCTCGTCTAAGTCTCAGAGGGAATGACTACAGGAGGGGACCCCTAATTGCAGACTGCCAATGAAATTCAGACACTCACGCTCCTCCTGGTTCTACATTTAACTGTGAGAAAAATGTTAACTTCTTGGTGGCAGGTGCTTGCCAGGCCATACTCATGTCAAGAAAACCAGAGAGGAGCCACTGCCTGCTGTTGTCGGGTGTTGGATGCAGTTCACTCCGTCTGAAGCGGTCACACGCAGGTTAACTGTAAGATATTTTGACTCTTGGAACTGTTTACAAATATACAAGCTAGGAACCGTCTCTGCGCTTGCTGGTACACACAGCTCTGTCCAACTCTAGACTGACATGTGTCCTCCGACATCAGTGTGTGGGTGGTACTGGATTCAGCCCCACATCAGCACTTTTTGTGCTGGACCCTTGTACTATACCTGCTCAACCAGGGATCCATTTCCGCACAAACATCCTAATGCTGGTTTTAGGTGACCACTGGGAATAGCTGAAAAAAAAATCGCTCCACCAATATGGATTGGACATACTTCAGCATCCTTCGAATGGAGTATACACCCTTTCAAAAATTACACTTTTTGTCTCTGATTTCCACCACACAAACAGGCACACATCACACAACTTCAACTTTAGAAAGTTCTGGAAATGTACATATAATTTGTGTCAACATCTAAAAGGGAAAAGACAAGTTAATTTAGGTTCAGACTCTGTCAGAAAGCATAATCCATCTATTTTGCTGGTTGCTGACATACTTGATGTGTATTTCCAAGACTTTCTGCTTTTATTTTACATTTTTAACTTGCAGCTTTTCTTTATATTTTAACGTTACGTGTGGCTTGGTCTTTAATGTGTAAGTATTCCATTAGTGCTTCAAGACAAGCAGTTGCAGCACAGACAAGGAAGTCATCTCCCTGCAATTAAAGTTATAGGATTTTTAAAAATCAGCAAAATGCTGTAAATTAGTGTAAATACAAGTTACATTTCAGCTGTTGCATCTTCCAGACAAGGTTGCGATTTAAATTATGTTGTTGGAGCTGCCGCACCACGTCATCCCTCCATTCCCCCCACTGCCTGAAGACAATTTCTGGAGACCTGAACAATTATAGAGTTCCAGGCTTCATTATCATAATCTGGGTAAGCTGCAAGCTCCTTAACCGAGCCAAACAAGAAGCAAATAGTCAGTGGGAGGAAAGAGAGGCCAGTAAGAATGTCCCTGCATTTTCTGCCCCCGCCCTCCCAAAAACAAAGCCTACTCCTTTTCTGGATAGTCCAGCAGCTGGTTATGCTGCTCACCTTCTGATACAAACGGGAAAAGTGCATTGTACAGACGACTGAGAACCCGATATGGTGGGCAAGAGCACATACACATTTTCCAGGCTAAAGTGTGCAGGTCAACAAGATGCATTCCTTATACACATCTAATTACTTTTGTGCTGATTATTTTTTTTGTCCTTTCAGGGTTGTCGGCTTCGTTGGCTAGGTCAGCATTAATTGCCCATCATTAATTACCCTTGAGAAGGTAGTGGTGGGCCGTCTTCTTGAACCGCTGTAGTCCATGTGGTGTAGGTACACGCACAATGGTGTTGGGAAGGGAGTTCCAGACTTCTGGTTACGGCTATGCGGAGCTAAGCCGCACGTTCGGCAGCTCCCGCTAGAAAAGGACTTTGGGGCTCTTTTCAGGGCCCCCAACGGAGCTTTTTCGACGATTCCCGACGTGGGAAGGGGTCTGCAGTAGATCCCCAGGGTTCTATGGTCCGGACCACGAGTGGGGTGAGCAGAAAAGCGGTGGCAGCGACTCTGGAAAAGCGGGGAAAGGGAAACAAAATGGCTGGCGGAGCCCTCCAGGAGTGGAGGCAGTGGGCGCAGGAGCAGCAGGAGACTCTTCGGCGCTGCTTTCAGGAGCTTAAGGTGGAGCTGCTGGAGTCGCTGAAGGCGAATACGGGTAAGCTGCTGGAGACCCAGACAGTCCAGGGGGCCTCAATCCGGGAGCTGCAGCAGCAAGCCTCCGAAACGGAGGATGAGGCTTACGCCCTCACGGGGAAGGTGGAGATGCATGAGGCGCTCCATAAAAAGTGGCGGGAGGCATTCGAGGAGCTGGTCAACCGGTCGAGGCGGAAAAATTTACGGATCCTGACCCTCATGGAGGGGCTGGAGGGGTCGGACCTGGCGGCCTATGTGGTTGTTTTGTTGAACACGCTGATGGGAGCTGGGTCCTTCCAGGGGCCCCTGGAGCTGGAGGGGGCCCACAGAATACTGGCCAGGAGGCCCAAGCCGAATGGGCCACCGCGGGCGGTGGTGGTGCGGTTCCACCGGTTTAATGACCAGGAGTGCGTGCTTCGGTGGGCCAAGAGGGAGCGGAGCAGCAAGTGGGAGAACACGGTGGTGCGGATCTACCAGGACTGGAGTGTGGAGGTGGCTAAGCGGAGGGCCGGGTACAACCGGACGAAGGCGGTGCTCCACAGACAGAGTGTGAAGTTTGGCATGTTGCAGCCGGCGCGTCTGTGGGTCACCTACCAGGACCGTCACCATTATTTCGAGTCCCCAGAGGAGGTGTGGGCCTTTGTGCAGGCCAAGAAATTGGACTCAAACTGAGGGCCAGGGATGGGGGCTTTGTATGTAAATGTTACTGTGTCTAATTTTTTTGGGAGTGGGGGGTTCTCTGTTTCATGCAGGGTGTGTGTTGGCTTTAGGGTGGGTGGGGCGATGTCTTTATGTCTTTTTGTATGGGTCTGGTGGACGGGTTCAGGCAGGGAGGTAAACTGGGAGTGCGGGGAGCTGGTGGTGGGGACCGGCAATGGGAGTTGCCCTAGAGGAGGCGGGGTTGGGCAGGGCGAAAGCGCGGGCTTTCCTCTGGTTTCCCGTGCTGCGGGGTGATGGGGGCGGGGTGGGGGCTGAGAAGCGCGGGCCTTTGCTGGTTGTTATTTTCCCATGCAAGAGCGGGGGGGGGGGGGGGGGGGGGGGGGCCTGCTGATGGGCACGGAGGAGGAGGAGTAGCCTCATGTGGGGAGGGGTCGGAGGTGTGGCAGGAGTCGCCGGGGTCAGCAGAAGTTAGCTGGCTCACGGGAGTGCTATGGAGCGGGGGGGGGGGGGGGGGGGGCGGCTAGGAGAGGTCCTAGCCTGGGGGGGGAGGGGGGGGTGTACCTGGTTGCTGCTGAAATGGCCAGGAAGGAGTGCGAGTATGCAGGGGGTGCTGGGGGGGGGAGGAGTTGCCGCCATGGGGAACAGGCCGAGCGGGGGACGCTGGCCAGTGGCGGGCAGGGGATGGCTAGTCGGCAGGGGAGGGGGGCAGGGAGCCCTCTGATCCGGCTGATGACCTGGAATTTGAGGGGGCTGAACGGGCCGGTCAAGCGGGCCCGGGTGTTTACGCACTTGACGGGGCTGAAGGCGGATGTGGCGCTTCTTGGACAAGCTACGATATCCGAAGGTGGAGGCGGGGCAGGTGGAGGGACTGGGGGCGCCGATTGAGCTCGAGGAGCTGGTTAAAGGGATAGGGAGCATGCAGTCGGGGAAGGCGCCGGGGCCGGATGGGTTTCCGGCCGAAATGTATGCGGACCTGTTGGGCCCCCTGTTGGTTTGGACCTTTAACGAGGCAAGGGAGGGGGGGGGAGGGCTTTGCTCCCAACTATGTCACGGGCGCTGATTTCCTTGATCCTTAAGCGGGACAAGGATGCTCTGCAGTGTGTGTCATATAGGCCGATCTCGCTGCTAAATTTGCCAAGCTGTTGGCAAAGATCTTAGCTACAAGGATAGAGGATTGTGTGCCGGGCGTCATTCACGAGGACCAGACGGGGTTTGTAAAGGGAAGGCAGTTGAATACCAACATACGAAGGCTTCGCAATGTCATTATGATGCCGGCTGTGGAAGGGGAGGTGGAGATAGTGGTGGCAATAGACGCGGAGAAGGCCTTTGATATGGTTGAGTGGGGGTATCTGTGGGAGGTGTTGCAAAGGTTTGGGTTTGGGTAGGGGTTTGTCCGTTGGGTGAGGCTGTTATATGAGGCCCTGATGGCGAGTGTAGCCACGATTAGGAGGAGGTTGGAGAACTTTTGGCTGCACCAGGGGACGAGACAGGGGTGTCCCCTGTCCCCCTTGCTTTTTGCGTTGGCAATTGAGCCCCTGGCCATGGCGTTGAGGGAGTCGGGGAACTGGAGGGGCCTGGTGCGGGGTGGGGAGGAGCATCGAGTGTTGCTTTATGCGGACGACCTGTTGCTGTATGTGGCGGACCCGGTGGGGGGAATGCCGGAGGTGATGAGGATTCCCAGCGAATTTGGGGGCTTTTCTGGGTATAAGCTCAACCTGGGTAAGAGCGAGCTGTTCGTGGTGCACCTGGGGGATCAGGAGGAGGGGATTGGTAGGCTCCCACTGAAGCAGGCAGGGAGGAGCTTTAGGTATCTGGGAGTCCAGGTGGCGAGGAGCTGGGGGGCCCTGCATAAGCTCAACCTCTCAAGGTAGGTGGAGCAAATGGAGGAGGAGTTTAAAAGGTGGGATACGTTACCGCTGTCACTGGCGGGTAGGGTGCAGTCCGTCAAGATGACGGTGCTCCCAAGGTTTTTGTTCCTGTTCCAGTGCCTTCCCATCCTTATCCCGAAGGCCTTTTTTAGGAGAGTTAACAGGAGTATTACGGGATTTGTATGGGCGCATGGGACTCCGAGGGTGAGAAGGGTGTTCTTGGAGCGGGGCAGGGATAGGGGGGGCTGGCGCTGCCCAACCTCTGTGGGTACTATTGGGCTGCCAACGCAGCGATGATGCGTAAGTGGGTAATGGACGGGGAAGGGGCAGCATGGAAGAGGATGGAGATGGCGTCCTGTGTGGACACGAGCCTGGAGGCGCTGGTAACGGCGCCGTTGCCGCTCCCTCCAACGAGGTATACCACGAGCCCGGTGGTGGCGGCTACCCTCAAAATTTGGGGACAGGGCAGCATGTGGCGCAGTGGTTAGCACTGCGACTGCGGCGCTGAGGACCCGGGTTCGAATCCCGGCCCTGGGTCACTGTCCGTGTGGAGTTTGCACATTCTCCCCATGTCTGCGTGGGTTTCACCCCCACAACCCAAAGATGTGCAGGTTAGGTGGATTGGCCACGCTAAATTGCCACTTAATTGGAAAAAAATAATTGGCTACTCTAAATTTATTTTAAAAAATTAAAAAATTTGGGGACAATGGAGACGGCATAGGGGGGAGGTGGGGGGCTCGATGGAGTCCCCGATATGGGGGAACCACCGGTTTGTTCCAGGGAGCGTCGATGGCGGATTTCTGGGCTGGCACAGGGTAGGTATTAGGAGTTTGAGGGACCTGTTTGTGGATGGGAGGTTCGCGAGCCTGGAGGAGTTAGAGGGGAAGTTTGGGCTCCCCCGGGGAACATGTTTAGGTACATGCAGGTTAGTGCGTTTGCCAGGCGGCAGGTGGAGGGGTTCCCTCTGTTGCCCCCATGTGGGGTACGGGACAGGGTGCTCTCGGGGGTGTGGGTTGGAGGAGGGAGGATTTCGGACGTATACCGCGTAATGCAGGAGGTAGACGAGGCCTCGGTGGAGGAGCTGAAGGGTAAATGGGAAGAGGAGCTGGGTGAGGAGATTGAGGAGAGGACGTGGGCGGATGCCCTGGAAAGAGTGAATTCCTCCTCTTCCTGTGCGAGGCTTAGCCTCATACAGTTCAAGGTGCTGCACAGGGCCCACATGACTGGGACGAGGATGAGTAGGTTTTTCGGGGGCTAAGACAGGTGTGCTAGGTGCTCGGGGAGCCCAGCGAACCACGCCCATATGTTTTGGGCATGCCCAGCGCTGGGGGAGTTTTGGAAGGGGGTAGCAAGAACGGTGTCGAGGGTGGTGGGATCCAGGGCCAAGCCAGGCTGGGGACTCGCAATTTATGGGGTTGCAGTGGAGCCGGGAGTGCAGGAGGCGAAAGAGGCCGGTGTTCTGGCCTTTGCGTCCCTAGTAGCCCGGCGGAGGATCTTGCTTCAATGGAAGGATGCGAGGCCCCCAAGCATGGAGGCCTGGATCAATGATATGGCGGGGTTCATCAAATTGGAGAAGGTGAAATTTGCCCTGAGGGGGATCAGTACAGGGGTTCTTTAGGCGGTGGCAGCCTTTCCTGGACTTCCTGGCGGAACGGTAGGGAAATAGGCCGGCAGCAGCAGCAACCCGGGGGTGGGGGGGGGGGGGGGGGTTTGGTTCGGTGGGAGGGAGAATTGTGTACATGGGTTTGTTGGATGTGGCGGGTGTTATCTCTTTCCTTTTTGTTGTTTACTTTTCTTGTTTTAGTAGTTGCTTTTGTAGTTGGGTGGTTGTTGTTCTTGGGTTTTTACCATGGTTGTTTTGTTAATATTGTTTTGTCGTTTATATTTTGTGAAAACATTAATAAAAATTATTTTTTTTTAAAAAAGGAAGGGAGTTCCAGGTTTTGACCCAGCGACGGTGAAGGAACGACAATACATTTCTAACTCAGGATGGTGAGTGGCTGGAAAGGGAACTTCCAGGTGGTGGTGTTCCCATGTATTGCTGCCTTTGTCTTTCTAGATGCCGTGGATTTGGAAGGTGCTGCCTAAGGAGCCTTGGTAAATTCCTGCATCACATCTTGTAGATGGTACATACTTCTGTCTCTATGCATCAGTGGTGGAGGGAGTGAATGCTTGTGGGTACAGATAGGTGACAAAGAGGATACACAGCTTTGTGTGGCAATATCTTACCTGAGCTAGACAGTTCTGCAAATGGATGAAGAGAAATAAGACCTGTTGATAAGAGAGTGGATACAGTGCAGCATCTTGATCTTGTAGTGGATGATTCCTGGTGTTAGGAATGCTTATGGCAAGCAGTGGAGATGTGAACTTGTGTCTCAGGACAGTCTGTAAAAACTGAAGAATACATACTGGGGAAAAAGTCAAAACATCATTGTTTTCAATCTCTAGGAAAGTTTGTAATCTTTAGTCAGATTGGCATGGTAACAATATCAAAGCCAAATCCACGTTCTCGCCCATCATCCACACATGTTCTTGCCAGCACGAATCAATGGATAATTATATCAAGAAACTATTCCATCTCTTAGCCCAGAGGTGCTAAATCTATATGTATCACCCAAATACCAACAGTTGGGATGACGTTAGAAATGGTCCTTAATCCGGGATTACCGATCCTATTCCTATGCTATCTGATTTTCAGGAGTGCCCCTGAAGGATCTAGGCTGGTACCTGTCAAAAAATTGCATCCAGCGCTCCTGACCTGGCTGACTCCATTGTGGAAATAAGCTTGTCCTACTCCTCAGCAGTTTCCAATAAAGTCAGACCAGGTTTCTTTAAAGGGTTGTGGTTCGAAGCCCCTCGGAGGAGACATGAAACATTATGCATGAGAGGACCTTTTAAAAAGTGAGTTCAAAAGAATCTCTTCATACCAAGCTATACTTCCCACCAAGACCTCTTAGCCCCTCATACCCCATGGCAATCTGTGCCTCTCCATCACCGGCCATGGCCCCTCATAGCCCCTATGCCAAGTTATGGCACTTCCATGACCATTGATCCAGAAATCCATTCCATTGATAAAACACCTGCATCCCAGGGAAAACAATACTTCAGTAACAATTCTGGCTCCCTGATTTATGCTGTCAGTTTCACAATGTTTATTTACACGTGAGAAATAAGTTTCAAGTGCTTCCAATTTCTGCTATTGATACTTTAAATGTTCACTTGTAGTAAAATGACAATTTTAACACAGTGGAAAGTAATGAATGAGTCATTTTTTTAAAGCTTTTTGAAAAAACACACAATCATGTCACATAAGGGTTCATTGATTCTAAACAGTGTGCAGGTGGGTATGGAGGAGTCATAGCTTGGCACGAGGATCCATGGGAGTTGGGTGGAGGGGCATATCTTGGAACAGAGAGCATGAAGGGTTATGAAAATGAAAATCGCTTATTGTCACAAGTAGGCTTCAATGAAGTTACTGTGAAAAGCCCCTAGTCGCCACATTCCGGCGCCTGTCCGGGGAGGCTGGTACAGGAATTGAACCGTGCTGCTGGCCTGCTTGGTCTGCTTTAAAAGCCGGCGATTTAGCTGAGTGAACTAATAGGGGCATGGGTGGACGGGCATAGCTTGACTTGGAGGAAATGAATGACCTTGGGGATGTGGGTGGAGAGGCACAGCTTTGCATAGGGGATCTGAGTCATGGGGTGGATGAAGGGAATAGAGAGTGTATGTGGGTGAGGGGAGTGAGGGCTGGAAGATCTTTGTGTTTTTGCATTAACTGGGACGAGGTCCCACAATTTTCCTGACACCCGCTACCCACCATGAAAATTCAGGACTTGTCTAGTTCATTGTCAGAAGTGTCCAAACTCTTTTATTCCAGAACTACAATACTTTCCCAATATTTAAACCTCCAGAAAAGCTTTCCCCTCTGTAACCGACCAGCGGAGCCATCATGAGTCTGATCTTCTGACAGCTCTTTCTTGTGTGTGCAGCAGACAGCTGTGTTAGTAGGAGGTGGAAGCAAAAAGAAGTGGCATCCAGATAGAAATAGTGGGAGGTATGAAACATTATGCCATGAGGAGGCCAGAGAAGTAGGAAGCACAGCTAAACAACAAGAACACAATGAAAAATTGAGCACACATCATTTTCATTGCTAATAATTTGAAGAATCATTGAAAATCGGCCAAATTCTCCCAGAATCCTCATGATTTCTGCTGCTAATGAACCGCACACTACGGACAATGGTGCCAGCTATACACATCCCGGACCTTGACAGTTTTCCGGTCCTGCAAAGAATGCAACTGTCTCAGGCCCAATGCAAGTCGGCGTATGATGCCCACGCTACAGGTCTCCCTACTCTGGTCCCTGCTGACCGAGTTCGGGTTCAGCTACCTGATGTGGTTGGTCTGCCACAGCTGTGGTGGTCAAGCAAGTGGCCCCCAGAACATTTCTCGTTCGCATGCATGATGGCTCTTTTCTTCGGCATAATAGGCGGGCACTACGGCTGCGTCCACACTCGCCACCTGAACGTGATGTCCCGCCTCGCCTGCTGATTCCTCCGGACACACCCTTCCAAGAGGTCACCGATCTGCCGCTTCTTTTGCCACCCTCTACATTAGAGGCAGCTCCGCCCATTCTAGTGCAGGAGGCCCCTGACCCACCCTTGCGGCGGTCAACCAGAATTCGTTGCCCGCCACAGATTATAGATTGAATGTTGCATTACCTTGTGCTTTGTTTACACATCTGTACATATTGTTTCTTCCTAATTTGTTGTATGCACTCTATCTTCACTAGACACCTTCCCATGTAAATACGTTCATGTATTTTGTATGTAGTCAGGCTCCTACTCATGTAAATACGCTCACATACTTTGTACATAGTCAGGCTCATACACACACCCACTATGTATTGACACATACACATTTTTAAAAAGGGGGGAGATGCCATAATATACACACAGGTATATGATGGTGCACAGACAGACATTGATTGACACACAGGATGACCAATGAACACACAGAACACAGCAGCCAATCACCAGACAGGACATGGCCACTATAAAGCCAGAGGGCACTAGTTTTCCCGCTCTCTCGGGATGCAGCCTCTGAGACAGTCATAGCCTGTAAGCAACAACTAGAACATCCACCATGGGTAGTAAGATAGTCTGGTCAGGTTAGCCTCAGGTCTCCAGTCAACTCAGCACAGTGTCAACCCACAGTTAAAGTATGTTTAATAGTTAAGAGTTCAATAAAATAGAGTTGCATTTCTTCAAGTGTTGGAAGCCTGTCTCTCTCACTGCTACAGTAAACCCAGTCATCGCAGCCCAGCATACCCAACACATCAGGCACCCTGCCCGTTTTTGAGCTTGACCGGTCTAAACCAGGGTCAATAACTGTGTTGAAGTCCCCCTCCCATGGCCAATTTATGCGAATCCAGGTCCAGTATCTTCCCCAGCATCCCCTTTATAAACTCCATATCGTCCCAATTTGGCACATACACATTGACTAGTACTACCTGCCCCCCCTCCAATTTCCCACTGACCATAATGTGCTGGCCTCCCACATTCAAAACTATTCTTCCCGCCTCAAACACCACCAGCCTGTTGATCAGGATCGTGACCCCTCTAGTCTTCGAGTCCAGTCCCGAGTGAAAAACCTGTCTGACCCAACCTTTCCTTAATATAATCTGGTCAGCTACTCCAAGGTGCGTCTCCTGCAGCATTACCACGTCCGCCTTCAGTCCTCTCAAATGCGCAAACACTCGTGCCCTCTTGACCGGCCCATGAGGGGCTGGTTTAGCTCACTGAGCTAAATTGCTGGCTTTGAAAACAGACCAAGCAGGCCAGCAGCACGGTTCGATTCCTGTGCCAGCCTCCCCGGACAGGCGCCGGAATGTGGCGACTAGGGGCTTTTCACAGTAACTTCATTGAAGCCTACTCGCGACAATAAGCGATTTTCATTTTTCATTTTTTTTTCATTTAGCCCTCGTACATTCCAGGTGATCAGCCTAGTTTGGGGGCTCATCGCCCCCCCCCCCCCCTTCCGATTAGCCATCACCTTTCTTGGGCCAGTCTCCAGCCTGTGCCCCGCGCCTCCACCGGCCCGCCTCCAGGCAGCCTCCGCCCCCGACCTCCTCTCTGTCCCTCAGCAACAGTCCCTCCCTCGTCAGCAGAACATTTCCACCCCCTAGTAAACAGCACAATGTAAATCGACCCTTTTGACAAGCCTAACATCTGCTCACACCCCCACTGCGCTTCCATGAGCTAGCCCGCCCAGCTAGCTTGGTGGCCCCCGCCCCTGGCACCAGACAATCTCCCACCTATTGTTCCCTCCCCACCCTTCCCCCGCTCATACACACATATTCAGATGACAAACAATCCCAACACAATTGTCCGACAGAAAAAAAAACTGCTGAACAAAGAAAAGATCAAGCAAGAGATCCAGCATCTAAACAAACTCACCTCCATCCCTAACAGTGCAAATGTAAACTTTAACTCACTCAGCTCTGCAACTGGCCCCAAATCAATACAGAAGGCATTACAAATAGCGTCCACAAAACAAAAAACAAGAAACTTTTTAAAACATGAACGTTGCAGCAAAGTTCAAAAGTTCTCAGCCCGCCACCAGTCCTTTCCTTTTTGTGAAATCCAGCGCTTCCTCAGGCGACTCGAAATAAAAATGTTGTTCCTCGTACGTGACCCAGAGACGGGCCGGATACAGCAGTCCGAACTTCACGGGCGAAATTCTCCGCACCCGCGGAAAGTCGGCAAACGGTCGTAAAAATCGGGACCGTTTTACGACGGTCGCGAAGGCTTCATTTCCCGACCGATTCACTTCCTGGAAATGGGCTAGCAGCGCGGCCGCGTCAATTACGTGCGTGATGACGACGGAACGCGACGACGACACGAACCCGCCCATGTGACGCCGCCCGACGCCGTAAAAAGGCGCGGGCGACCACAGAATCTGTCGGGCAGGATGTCGGAGCCTAGGCGAGCTGCACCTCGCTTTATTGATGCAGACGTCGAGGCGCTGCTCGATGCCGTGGAGCAGAGGAGGGGCATCATCCGCCCGCGGAGAGGGCATCGCCAACCTGCCAGCACGGTACGCCAGGCCTGGCGTGACGTGGCTGCTGCCGTCAGTGCTGTGGGGCAGACCCCTCGCTCAGCAGAGCAGTGCCGAAAGAAGCTACATGACCTCACCAGGTCTGCCAGGGTAAGTGCCATGAGGGTGCCCCCTAGTCACAACCATCCCTCCCCCTTAACTGCCCGGGGGGGGGGGGGGGAGAGGGATTGGGGCAGAGTTATTTGAGGGTGGTTCACAAAGTTGTCACAGACCCAGCGCTCTGGCCCCGAGGAGAGATGCAATCATCTGATGACAACTTGCCCCCCCCCCAAACTGTGCCAGTATCAGAACGGACTTCTGAGACCTACCGTTTTGTAATGATCTACCTATGTTTCCTCCCCCAACAGGCCAAGGCCGGTCATAACCACCGTGAGCGGCACAAGACTGGAGGGGGTTCGCCCAACATGCACCCCCTCAGCACCTTTGAACAGAGGGCACTGGACCTTGTTGGGGGGTCTGCCACCCGCGATATCGCGCAATGCGAGGTTGGCGGAACTGCAGCAAGTGAGACAACCCTCCCTGACAAACACCCTCCCCCCCCCCCCCCATCCTCTGTCCCTTCACACACCCTGCCCACTGGGACACCTCCCCATCCTCTGTCCCTTCACACACCCTGCCCACTGGGACCGTCCAGCGGCCTGCCGAGCAAATCGAAATAACCCGTCTCATTCTCTTCCCTAGGACGTGATGCCGAACGACCAGGGCCGTCTGGCTGCAGACGGAGACACGAATCTGCCGCCACCTCACCCGGGGCCTCACAACAGAGGGTGCCCGATCAGCGGGCAGCCCTATCTGCCCCAACCCAATCTGCGGACCAGGACGCACAGAGGGTTCGAGGTCCACCACCACCACCAGAAATGGCCAGGGACAACCCTCCTGTCGCTGAGCGGCCCCACACCCTGGACGAGGACCTAACCATTGAGAGCGTCGGGCTTGCGGCACTGCTTTCTCCCACCACATCCATCATCCCAGAGATACACACCCCGGCGGGCCTATTTAGTGATGAGTCTCCTGGGGCACAGTCTGGTTGGCACATCACAGATGAGCAGGTACAGCAGGTGGAGGTCGGAGCAACAGAGGGCCCGGACTCGCGGAGGCCAGACCAGGCCCAGGATGCAGCTGGCTCCCAGACGTTTTCGGAGTTCCTGGAGTTTCTCAACCCACCCGCACAGCCGATGCCTCAGGAAACCCAGGGAAACAATGACGGGATGAGGGCTTCCTTCCAGACTCTGCAGACGCTGTTAGAGGAGTCGATCCGCGTCCAAGAGCAGGGAGTGGTGCCGCTCATGGCAGAGACCCAGTCCGACACCGCACGGGTGGCATCCGCGGTGGAGGCAATGGGTCAGGTTATGCAAGACGTTGGGATTAATGTGCACGCGTCATCCTCGGCCCTGGACAGGGTTGCCCTCTCACAGGCAGCAATGTGCCAGAGCCAAACCGACATTGCCGGCGCCCTGCGGGCCATGGCCGAGTCTCAGCAGGTCATTGGCCAGTCGCAGCAGTCAGTCGCCGAGAGCATCAACCGCCTGACACATGTGCTGGATGGCGTCGTGCACAATCAGGTTGAGATCGCACAGTCCCTGGCGGGAATGTCTAACTCCCTGGACTCCGTCTCTGCAAACCTTCGGATCCTGGTGGATACCGTTGCAGGCCTCCAGGACTGGCAGCGCCAGGTGTCGGTGGTGCGACGGGGAACCTCCCCGCTCGCACCTCTGTCCCAAAGTGAGGCCCGGGGGCCACCGGGCTCCCCGAGGGAGGAGGAGGTTTCGGGGCCCGTCCCATTAACTCCATCACGGGACGTCCCGGAATTCTCGGCCTCCCCCCGTCCCATCCCTGGTGCATCGGGTGGGCAGCAGGCAGAGCAGGGTGGCACAATGTCACCCGAGACGCCCGCAGAGCAGCCTGGCCCATCAAGGCCGGGTCGCCCCAGGAAACGCTTGGCCAAGGAGAAACGAGTCGAGGGGGGCGATTCGCAGCAATCCTCCTCCACTCCTGCTGTATCATCTGGGGATTCACTTAGACGTAGTGGTAGGGCCCGTAAGGCAACTAAGATAGACACTGAGTAAGTTGGCACGGGTGAAGGGCCCAGTTTAGTTGTAGGGGTAGGGCACCTGTAAATAATTGTTAATATTAAACACACTGTTCCACCTTACTTGTAATACCGTGTGATTGTTCCACAGCCACAGGAATCGTGATGGTGACCGAGTGTCGCTGGGGGTGGCGGGTGGTGAAACCTCGGTGCCGGGTGTGCAGTCCCTGCCCCTACCCCCCTCCCACAGCTAGCCCACGCGGGCACGTGATGGAGTGTCAGTGACGAACTCAGCGGCCACCAAGGTGGATGGTTCAGCTATTGCCATGGGTCAGACTCTCTCTAACGATTCTGAGCTCACAGCTCTTCGCAGAGCGGGCTGTCATCATTCCACATGGCACTGATCACACCCGCTGACACAGCCATCAATGTTGTGCCATTCCGTCTGGACCCAGTGATAAGCGTCATGTCGAAGTGGAGCAGTGTACACTGAGGGGGTGGGGGGGTTTGGTGGTGGCAGTTGTGTGGTGACCCTCTGCATGACTAGCGATGCAGGTGGTGGTTTGGTGTTCATCGGGGACGTCACATGCGATGCGTGAACCGTGCTGCCACCATGGCATCGCGTGCCCGCCGTCCTTGCCGGGTCCGTCGTGCCGCCTCCTGGACATCACCAGCACCTGGGTCGTGTCTGCGTGCTGCGCCCGCCACTCCGCCAGCGTCCTCCTCCTCCTCCTCCTCCTCCTCCTCCTCCTCTGTGCTGGCACCACTGCCACTAGCTTCTCCCTCCGCCTCCTGCAACAGGTCATCTCCCCTCTGCATCGCGATGTTGTGCAGCGCACAGCAGACCACTACAATGCGAGCGACCCTGTCGGCCTGGTACTGCAGGGCCCCTCCGGAGCGGTCCAGGCACCTGAATCTCATCTTCAGGAGGCCAAGGCAGCGCTCCACCACACCCCTGGTTGCTGCATGGGCCTCGTTGTATCGTGTTTCCGCATTGGTCTGAGGCCTCCGTATCGGCGTCATCAGCCAAGACCTCAGCGGATAACCCCTGTCACCTAGCAACCAGCCCCTCAGCCGGGGGGGACGTCCCTCAAACATCGCAGGGATGAACGACTGCGCTAGTATGTAGGAGTCATGCACACTCCCTGGGAACCTTGCACAGACGTTCATGAACCTCATGTGGGGGTCGCATACCACCTGGACATTAATGGAGTATGTCCCCCTCCTGTTTGTGAACACGTCCCTGTCCACAGCAGGCGGGCGCATGGGGACGTGAACACAGTCGATTGACCCCTGAACCCTCGGTATCCCGGCCACACTGGCAAATCCACGGGCTCGTGAGTCTTGACTTGCTCGGTCCTCGGGAAAGGTGATGTAGCGATCGGCGATGGCATAGAGGGCGTCGGTCACATCCCGGATGCACCTGTGCACCGATGACTGGGAGATCCCAGAGACGTCCCCGCTCGGAGACTGGAAGGAGCCGGTAGCATAGAAGTTCAGAGCGACCGTCACCTTGATGGCTACCGGGATCGCGTGTCCTCCCCCCGTTCCACGTGGGGCGAGGTGCGACAGGAGTTCGCAGATATGTATCACCGTCTGCCTACTCAGCCGGAGTCTTCTCCTGCAGGTGATGTCCGGCATTGTTAGGAAAGAGACCCGGACACGGTACACCCTCGGCTTTGGTCGTCGCCTCTGACGCCGTGGCTGCACTCTCACTCTCTCCTCTTCCTCTTCCTCCTCCTCCTCCTCCTCCCCCCCCCCATGCTGCTCGACGACTGGCAACTCCTCGGCCCTTCCCTCTGCTGCTGCAGCTGGCCCTGCAGCCACTGCGGGTTGTGGGTGTGGATGCTGCTGCATCTCCAAATCCAGTAGAGCGGCCCCAACCACTGCGCAGAACATAGCCGTTCTGTTCCCATGCATAGTGCTAACCTACAGAAGGGTGGTGGGGGGCGGAGAAACGGGACATGTTAGACGGACGTTAGTCGACACCTCGGCAGCCTCCTGCCACGGGATACCTGTGTGTCCCGGTGGCCTGGTCGCGCTGCTGACACGCGGTCAGCCTAACCCCTGGTCACTTCCTGCATCCAACGGCCAGTAAACTATGTCCTCCTCACGGGTGCGTCAGTGGCCTGTGGCCGGAAGCCACAGGGGAACCAGCGGCCGTGTCCTCGTCACCTGCACACCATGGCATGGTGGCAGACATTTTGTTACGGGGTTGGACGGCTCACTCTCTACCTAAACCCCCCCCCCTCCGTCGCCCCCCACTGCCTCCCCCGTCTCCCCCACTGCCCCCTCCGTCTCCCCCACTGCCTCCTCCGTCTCCCCCACTGCCCCCTCCATCTCCCCCACTGCATCCTCCGTCTCCCCCACTGCCCCCTCCGGTCTCCCCCACTGCCCCCTCCGTCTCCCCCACTGCCCCCTCCGTCTCCCCCACTGCCCCCTCCGTCTCCCCCACTGCCCCCTCCGTCTCCCCCACTGCCCCCTCCGTCCCCCCCACCGCCCCCGTTCTGGACCCCCTCCCGTTCCCAGGGATGCCTTCCCCGTTGTGGCCAGACTCGAGCGGTGCGCTGAGCGGTGCGCTGAGCGGTGCGCAGAGTGGTGCCCTGACCTCCTCCAAGCAGTCGTCAGCCAGGCCGACTGGTTGACGAATTTAAAAAGCAGGTGTGTTTCACGACGTCCAAACAGGGCGCCATGACGTCGGGACTTCGGCCCATCCGGGCCGGTGAATAGCGGGGGGGCTCACAGTGGCGATTCTGGTCGTGTCAGGGGCGGGAAGGAGGCGTTTGTCGGGAAACGCGACTCCGACAATTTGCGGGGTTCGGAGAATAGCGGGAGGGCGTCGGAACAGCGTCGCCGTAAAAATTTCCGACGCCCGCTATTCTCCGACCCGTCGTGAGTCCGGAGAATCTCGCCCCACCTTTTTCTGAAAAAGGACCGACCTGATCTGGTTAAACCCCGCTCTTCTCCTGGCCACCTCTGCACTCAGATCCTGATAGATCCGCGGGATACTGTTCTCCCATTTACAGCTCCGTGTCTGCTTGGCCCACTGTAAAATACGCTCCTTATCCAGATACCTATGGAATCTCACCACCATTGCCCTCGGGGGGTCTCCCATTCGCGGCTTCCTCCAGTGTGCTCTGTGAGCCCTGTCCACCTCCAAGGGTCGGGAGAATGCCCCATCCCCCAGCAGCTTCTCGAACATGGCCGCTATATATGCCCCAGTGTCCGCTCCTTCGGACCCCTCCAGAAGCCCAACGATCCTCATGTTCTGCCGGTGGGACCTATTCTCTATGTCCTCCACCTTCTCCAGGAGCCTTTTCTGCTGGTCTCTCAGCATCCCCACATCCAACTCCACCGCAGTTTGATGTTCCCCCTGGTCAGCCAGCGACTTCTCTACTTTCTGGATCGCCCGATCTTGGGCATCCAATCTAAGCACCAGCCGCGCAATTGCCTCTTTAATCAGGTCCAAGCAGTCCCGCTTCTGCTAGGCGAAGCCCTCCTGGATAACTTGCATCAGCTGCTCCATTGACCGCTAGGTCGACAAGCCAGAGGTCCGGTCATCCGCCATGCTGTCCCCCGCTGCAGCTTCAGCCCAAGCCTTCTCTGTCCGTCAGTTTCTGACTTTGCGAGCACTTCTAGTCCTCCTCTCCATGCACCGATGTGGGAATCCAGTACACAATTGCCTCTATCATCGATTTTTCAAATCAAGTCCGGTAAAAAATCGGGGAAAAGGTCCAAAAGTCCGACCCGAGCGGGAGCCACCAAATGTACGACTTACTCCTTCATAGCCGTCACTGGAAGTTGCGAGTATTGTTCTAACACAATGATTTCATGATGTGGAGATGCCGGCGTTGGACTGGGTTGAGCACAGTAAGAAGTCTTACAACACCAGGTTAAAGTCCAACAGGTTTGTTTCAAACACTAGCTTTCAGAGCACTGCTCCTTCCTCAGGTGAATGAAGAGGTATGTTCCAGAAACATATATATAGACAAATTCAAAGACGCCAGACAATTACCGCGCGATGTCCGTTCATTCGTTGTTGCAGCGTCTGCATGGTCTCGCCAACTTTCCCGGAGCGGAGAAACTACGACATCTTCTTCGCAGCCTTCAACACATCATCGATGAAGATGAACATCTTGTCAAGGTTATCCCCACACCCCCACTACTTGCGTTCAAACAACCACGCAACCTCAAACAAACCATTGTTTGCAGCAAATTACCCAGCCTTCAGAACAGCGACCACGACACCACACAACCCTGCCATGGCAATCTCTCCAAGACGTGCCAGATCATCGACATGGATACCACCATTACACGTGAGAACACCACCCACCAGGTACACAGTACATACTCGTGCAACTCGGCCAACGTTGTCTACCTCATACGCTGCAGGAAAGGATGTCCCGAAGCGTGGTACATTGGCGAGACCATGCAGACACTGTGACAACGAATGAACAGGCATCGCGCGACAATCGCCAGGCAGGAATGTTCCCTTCCAGTCGGGGAACACTTCAGCAGTCAAGGGCATTCAGCCTCTGATCTCCGGGTAAGCGTTCTCCAAGGCGGCCTTCAGGACACGCGACAACGCAGAATCGCCGAGCAGAAACTTATAGCCAAGTTCCGCACACATGAGTGCGGCCTCAACTGGGACCTGGGATTCGTGTTGCATTACATTCATCCCCCACCATCTGGCCTGGGCTAGCGAAATCCTACCAACTGTCCTGGCTTGAGACAATTGACACCTCTTTAACCTGGGATTACCCCTATCTCTGGATCTGTAAAGACTTAATTACCTTCAAATGCTCGCATTCAAAGCATTGTCTTGCATCTTTGAATTTGCCTATATATATATGTTTCTGGAACATACACCTGAGAAAGGAGCAGTGCTCAGAAAGCTAGTCCGGGCAACAGCTGTCTACCATCAAGACGGCGGCGGCATAAAGTACTCTGGCCACCTTCGTCAAAACTGCCAACTTCTGGAGCCCTGGAACTCACCTTCAAGCCTAATTCACTCCACATGCCTTCTCCTATTGTGGAAGTCTCACACAGGAAAGACAAGCGACACCCAAATCAGTAAGAAGAAATGTTATAGTTATATAAACAGAAAGCAGGTGGTCAAGAGCAATGTAGGCACACTAAAAGCTGAAAATTGAGATATTGTCAGTCATAATGAGGAAATGGCAGACATGTTGAATACTTTGCCTCAATATTTACGGTTGAAAAGGAGGATAACTTGCCTGAAGTCCTGAAAAAGTTAATAGTCGATAGAGGACAGGGACTTAATACAATTTAGTTAAGTACAGCGTCAATAGCTAGGAAATTAATGGAACTGAAGAGTGACAAACCCCCAGGTCCTGAGCGTTTCCATTGAGAGTGTTAAAGGAAGTCAGGGAGCACATTGTAGATGCCTTAACTATAATCTTTCAGAGTTCCTTACATTCAGGAGTAGTCCCTCTAGATTGGAAAATTGCGCATATCGCTCCAGGGGCTGGTTTAGCTCACCAGGCTAAATCGCTGGCTTTTAAAGCAGACCAAGCAGGCCAGCAGCACGGTTCGATTCCCGTACCAGCCTCCCCGGACAGGCGCCGGAATGTGGCGACTAGGGGCTTTTCACAGTAACTTCATTGAAGCCTACTCGTGACAATAAGCGATTTTCATTTCATTTTTTCATTTTCATAGAACATACAGTGAAGAAGGAGGCCATTTGGCCCATCGAGTCTGTACCGACCCATTTAAGCCCTCACTTCCACCCTATCACCGTAACTCAATAACCCCTCCTAACCTTTTTGGACAGGAAGGGCAATTTAGCATGGCCAATCCACCTAACCTGCACATCTTTGGACTGTGGGAGGAAACCGGAGCACCTGGAGGTAACCCACGCACACACAGGGAGAACGTGCAGATTACGCACAGACAGTGACCCAGAGGGAAATCGAACCTGGGACCCTGGTGCTGTGAAGCCACAGTGCTAGCCACTTGTGTTACCGTGCTGTCCACTTCTTAAGAAGGGAGAAAGAGGGAAACCAGGGAATTACAGCTTAACACCTGTTGTGGGGAAATTTCTGCAGTCCATAATCAGGGATAGGGTAACTGAACACCTGGAAAGATTTCAGTCGTTCAGGGAGAACCAGCATGGATTCGTGAAGGGAAAGTCATGCCTGAAAAATCTCACTGAAGTTTTTGAGGTGACTAAAGAAATGGACAGGGGACTGTCTATGGATGTAATTTATATGGACTTCCAAAAGGCGTCTGATAAAATCACACATAACAGATTGTTAAATCTCACATAACAGATTGTTAACTAAGGTGGAGGCCCTTGGATGGAGTAGAGGGCAAATTATTGACATGGTTAGGAAATTGGTTGAATGGCAGGCGACAGAGTGGGGATACAGTAAGTACTCTAATTGGCAGAATGTGACTAGTTGTGTACCACAGAACATAGAACATAGAACAGTACAGCACAGAACAGGCCCTTCAGCCCTCGATGTTGTGCCGAGCCATGATCACCCTACTCAAACCCACGTATCCACCCCATACCCGTAACCCAACAACCCCCCCCTTAACCTTACTTTTTTAGGACACTACGGGCAATTTATCACGGCCAATCCACCTAACCCGCACATCTTTGGACTGTGGGAGGAAACCGGAGCACCCGGAGGAAACCCACGCACACAGGGGGAGGACGTGCAGACTCCACACAGACAGTGACCCAGCCGGGAATCGAACCTGGGACCCTGGAGCTGTGAAGCATTGATGCTAACCACCATGCTACCCTGCTGCCCAGAGATCTGTGTTGGGGCCTCAGTTATTCACATTATTCCTTAATGACTTAGGTGATGACATAGAAAATCATATATCCAAATTTGCTGATGATAAAAACTTAGGCGGCATTGTAGACAGCCTAGATGATAGCATAAAATTGCAAGGTGATATTGACAGGCTGGGTGAATGGGCAAAATTGTGGCAGATGGAATTTAATGTAAGCAATCATGAAGTTATCCATTTTGGATCAAAAAAGAAATGAGCAGGGTACCTTCTAAATGGGAAGAGGTTTAAGTACAGTGGATGTGCAAAGAGACTTTGTGGGTTCAGGTGCATAGATATTTAAAATGCCACGAACAAGTGCAGAAAGTAATCAAAAAGGCTAATGGAATGCTAAGCTTTATATCTAGAGGGTTGGTGTATGAAGATACAGATGCTATGCTGCAGCTATGCAAAACCCTGGTTAGACTTCACTTGGAGTTACTGTCAGCAGTTCTGGGCACCATATCTTAGGAAGGATATTTTGGCTTTGGAGGGAGTGCAACGTAGCTTTACAAAAATTATACCTGGGCCAGAGGAGATAAATTATGAGGAGAGATTACACAAATTATGCCTGTTTTCGTTAGAATTTAGGAGGTTAAGGAATGATCTGATCGAAGTCTTCAAGATATTAACAGGTAAAGACAGGGTAGATAAAGATAAACTATTTCCACTGGTTGGAGAAAACAAGGGGGCATAGTCTAAAAATTAGGGCCAGACTTTTCAGGTGAGCTGTTGGGAAGAGCTTCTTCACACAAAGGGTGGTAGAGGTTTGGTACTCTGTCCCACAACAGCAGTTGAAGCTAGAACAGTTGTTAATTTGAATATAAAGAGATATGTGCCAAGGCAGGCATATGGAGTCAGGCCACAGATCAGCCATGATCTCACTGAATGGTGGGACCAGCTTGAGGGGCTGAATGGCCTACTCCTGTTCCTAGATCACCCTACGATTAGTCAACCTCCCTCAGGAGAAGCCTTCCATTGGACTTCTGATTCTGGACACATGTTAAACCCTAACTTGTGCATTGCTGTGGCCGTACCCTGACCCTCTTCCCTTTTCCTTATCCCCCATTTACCGTTTGAGTGATGTTGTGAAACCCCTCTCACGTGTGTGTATGTGTAAAAACAAACCAACCCTTTTTATTTCATCTTACCTTGAGTTTGCTGTGCAAGTTATTCATACAGAATTGGAAGACTCCAAATTTAAGGGTTGAAAAAAAATGCCAGCATTTACAAAGAGGGAAATCAGAATGTAAAACACCTTTACATTTACAGACAGGTAGTTAGCGGGAAATCAGGGCAGTTTATATTGAACCCCCCCCCCCCCTTGTCCCTTGTCTATAACATTAATCATTAGGTATGCGCATTGGCAGGGTGCCACAGATCTTAATGCTATATACTGCACCTTAAACGGAAGTTATAATGGTGGCAACCATTTGAAAATTGTATTTGTGGACTTCCGGTGGCGGCTATGAGGGAGTAAGGCGTGCATTTGGTGGCTCTCGCTCCGGTCAGACTTTAAGACCTTTTTCCCCGACTTTTTTGAACTTTTGAGCGCTGGAGTGAAAAACAATAGCACTCTAGATCTGAATCCATACAGAGTTGTATGGACTTAAGGAGCAGAAGGGAGCGAAAACAGGCGAAGAAGGGACTGAACAAAGGTGGTGTGGAAACTCAAGTGGGAGGAAGGATGGCTAATGAACAGACCACGGAAAGGACGGTCCAGACAGCACTGGACAACATGCTGCAGGTCATGAAAGAGAGTTTCGCAGCACTGAAGCGGGATAATTTGGAACCGCTCCAGAAAGCGGTGGAGCGACTTGACCAGAGGCTGGATGGTCAGGATAAGAAGGTCCAGTCACTGGAGAAGACAGTGGAAGAGCAGGCGGATTTCCAAACGATAGCGGACGTAGAAATTAGTAAGTTGAAGGAGCAGCAATCAAGGCTGATGGACAAGTTGGAGGACCTGGAAAACAGGTCTCATCGGCAGACTCTGAGAATCATTGGGCTCCCGAGGGGGCCGAGGGAATGGATGCCACGGCATATGTGGCAGACATGCTGCAGAAACTGGTGGGGGATGATTTCTTCCCGCGTCCGTTGGAGCTGGACAAGGCACACAGAGTGCAGGCGAGGCAGCCGCGAAAGGGGGGCGGGGGAGAATGGTGGTCAGGTTCCATAGGTTCGTGGACAAGGAGCGGGTTCTACAGTGGGCCAAGAGCACGAAGAGCTGCTCATGGAACAACAGTGTCCTGCGCATCTACCAGGATCTGAGCCAGGAGGTGGCCAGAAAGAGGGTAACCTACAGACAAATTAAAGAGATCCTGTTTAAAAAGAAGGTCAAGTTCGGGCTACTTTCCCCGGCGTGGCTTTGGGTCACATACCGGGAACAGCAACATTATTTTGACGACCCGGAGGAAGCGATGGACTTCGCTAAGGGGCATGGACTGGTGCCGAACTGAAGACCCATGGACTCAAATTAGAGTGCATTAAGGGATGTTTGCATTTGTTCGCAGATTGCCCTTTGTGTTAGCGATGTCGTTTGGACTGCTCTTTTACTTAAAATTGGGGATGTTCTTGTGTTTGTGTTTGCCAGTTTGAAAGGTTTAAAGTTAAAACCGAAGTTATAGTTAAAGTTTAAGTTGTTGGGTGCTGGGGAGCTGTTCGAGTACTTTTTGCTTTTTGTTTCTGGGAATGTTGGGAGGGGGGTGGGTGGTAGCGCCCACCTCATTACACAGTTTGAATTGCACTATGGTGGGGGCGAGCTTTGTTGTTTGTTTGTTTTCTCTCTGTTTCGGTCCCAGAGCTATTGCTCGAACAAGGCTGTTCTGGGGAGGTGGTGTTGATGGGCGGGAGGGGGGGGGAGGGGAGCGGGGGGACAATAGGTGGGAGACATGGTGGCGTCTGAGTTGAGAGCCACCAGGCTAGCTGTTTTGAGCTAGTCAACGGGAGCGAGGTGGGGGGTGTGTATACAGTCAGTGTATGGCAGGGGTTAGGTTACAAGGGGTTGTTACTGGGGGGAGGGGGGGGGGGGTAAGATGATCTGCTGACGAGGGAGGGAACTCAACCAGGTAACCGGGAAGGGGTCGGGGGTGGGAGCTGCCAAGAGGCGGACCAGGAGAGGCGCGGCACATGGGCAGGGGATGGGCCCAAGAAGGGGGATGGCTGATCGGCGTAGGGGGGGCAGGGTGCCCTCCAACCAGGCTGATCACCTGGAATGTTAGAGGATTAAACGGGCCGGTTAAGAGGGCATGTGTGTTCGGGCACTTACAGGCTCTGAAGGCGGATGTAATGTTGCTGCAGGAGACACATTTGAAAGTGGCGGACCAGATTAGATTACGGAAGGGCTGGGTTAGCCAGGTCTTCCATTCGGGGCTTGATGCTAAGACCAGAGGGGTCGCGATCATGATTAACAAACGGGTTAAATTTGAGGCGGACAGCACAGTTGCAGATGGGAGGGGTAGATTTCTCATGGTCCGGGGCAAGCTTGAGGGGGTGAAGGTGGTCCTAGTGAATGTTTACGCTCCAAACTGGGATGATGTAGATTTCATCAAAAGGCTGCTGGGGAAAATCCCCAACTTGGATTCGCACAAGTTGATTATGGGTGGGGACTTTAATACAGTCCTCGATCCCGACCTGGAACAGTTGTGCTCCAGAACGGGCAGGGTCCCGGCAATGGCAAGAGAACTGAGAGGGTTCATGGAACAAATGGGAGGGGGGTGGACCCCTGGAGAATCAGCTGGCCGACGGGGAAGGAGTTCTCATTCTATTCACATGTTCACAAGGTTTATTCTCGTATTGACTTCTTTATTATGAGTAGGGACTTTTTGGAGGGGGTGAGGGATACAGAATACTCGGCGATCACTATTTCGGACCATGCTCCACATTGGGTCGACCTGCTGGTCTGCAAAGAAAGTTATCAGCCCCCACAATGGAGGTTAGAGGTGGGATTGTTGGCAGAGGAGAGGGTATGTGAGAGGGTGGGGAAATGCATGCAGGACTACCTGCAGGTCAACGATACAGGGGGAGTCTCAGCAGTGGTGGTCTGGGAGGCGCTGAAGACGGTGGTGAGAGGGGAACTGATCTCAATCCGAGCCCATTGGGACAGAACGGATAGGGCAGAGATGGACAGACTGGTGCAGGAGATGATACGGACGGATAGGGAATATGCGGAGTCCCCGAGGGCAGAGCTACTTAGGGAACGACGGAGCCTGCAGGCGGAGCTGGGGGTGCTATCCACTGGGAAGGCCGCAGAGCAGCTCAGAAAGGCCAGGGGCGCGGTGTATGAGTATGGGGAGAAAGCCAGCAGAATGCTTGCACAGCAACTCAGCAAGAGGGAGGCGGCCAGGGAGATAGGGACGGGTGGGAGACCCGGCAGGATTGAACAGGGTATTCAGGGACTTTACAGTAAGCTGTATACCTCGGAACCCCCCACGGGGCCGGAGGGGATGAGGCACTTCTTAGATGGGCTGACCTTCCCAAAGGTGGGCAGGGCGATGGTAGAGGGGCTGGGGGCCCCGATTAGAGCTGAAGAAGTAATGTGGGGCCTGAAGGTCATGCAGTCAGGTAAAGCACCGGGGCCAGACGGATATCCAGTGGAGTTCTACAAAAGGTTTGCGGGTATACTGGGGCCGGGGCTGGTTAGGGTGTTTAACGAGGCGAGCGACAATGGGGTGCTACCCCCGACGATGTCGCAAGCCACCATCTCGCTGATATTAAAACGGGATAAGGATCCGGACGTTTGTGCCAAACTCCCTGATTAGTGTGGACGCTAAACTGCTGGCCAAGATCCTGGCGTCCAGAATCGAAGACTGCGTACCGGACATGATTGTGGAGGACCAAACGGGGTTTGTTAAGGGTAGGCAGCTGGTAGCCAATCTAAGAAGGCTACTCAATGTGTTTATGATGTCCCCGGAGGGCAGAGGGGTGGAGGTAGTGGTGGCAATGGATGCCAAAAAGGCTTTTGACCGGGTGGAGTGGGACTATTTATGGGAGGTGCTGCGACGGTTTGGGTTTGGAGAAGGCTTTGTGGACTGGGTTAAACTGCTATATCAGGCCCCGGAGGCTAGTGTAAGGACGAACAGGACGACATCTGAGTATTTTAGACTACATCGCAGGACAAGACAGGGATGCCCCCTCTCTCCACTGCTGTTTGCGTTGGCCATAGAACCGCTGGCAATTGCTCTGAGAGCGGCAAGGGGATGGAAGGGAATGGTCAAGGGGGGGGGGGGGGATAGAACACAAGGTCTCGCTCTACGCGGATGACCTGCTTTGGTATGTGTCAGATCCAGTGGCAGGGATGGACATGGACGGGATTATGGATATCCTAGGGGAATTTGGCCGGTTTTCGGGCTACAAGTTGAACATGGCAAAAAGCGAGATGTTTGTGGTTTAGGCGAGGGGTCAGGAGAATAGGCTGAGGGAGTTACCATTTAGGCTGGTTGGGGAAAATTTTTAGGCATTTAGGGATACAAGTGGCGCGTGACTGGGGTAAGGTGCATAAGTTGAACTTGTCCAGGCTGGTGGAGCAAATGAGGAGCGAGTTTCGGAGGTGGGATGCGCTCCCGCTGTCAGTAGCGGGGAGAGTACAGACGGTGAAGGTGACGATCCTCCCGAGATTCCTGTTTAGGTCTCCTATTTCATTCCGCGGTCCTTCTTTAAAAGAATCAATAAAATCATCCTGGGATTTGTTTGGGTGGGGAAGTCCCCGTGGGTAAAGAGGGGGATGCTGGAACGGAACCGTAGCGAGGGGGGGGCTGGCGTTGCCGAACCTCAGCAACTACTACTGGGCGGCTAACATAGCCACGATAAGGAAATGGATGGTGGGTACGGGGTCGGTTTGGGAGCGGATGGAGGCTGCTTCGTGTAGGGGCACCAGCTTGGCAGCCCTGGTCACTGCTCCCCTGCCATTCCCGCCGGCCAGGTACTCCACCAGCCCTGTAGTGGTGGCGGCTTTGTGGATTTGGGGCCAATGGAGGAAGCATGCGGGGGAAGTGGGAATGTCGGTCTGGTCCCCAATATGTGACAACCACCGATTTGTCTCGGGGAAGATGGATGGCGGGTTTCGAGCGTGGCGGAGGTGGGAAGGATGGGCGACTTGTTCCTGGAAGGGAGCTTCGTGAACATGAGGGCGCTGGAGGAGAAGTTTGGGCTGGCGAGGGGAGAATGACTTTCGGTCCTTGCAGGTGCGGGATTTCGTACGTAGACAGTTCCCGTCCTTTCCACGCCTTCCACCAAGGGGGATCCAGGACAGGGTAGTTTCCAGGGGGGAGGTAGGAGAGGGGAGAGTCTCGGATATTTATAAGGAGCTTATGGGAGCAGAGGACACAGGGACCGAGGAACTGAAACTCAAGTGGGAGGAGCAGTTTGGCGGGGAGTTGGAGGGAGGTGTATGGGCAGACACTCTGAGGAGGGTAAATGCAACCGCAACATGTGCCCGGCTCAGTCTGATTCAGTTCAAGGTGGTTCACCAAGCCCACATGATGGTGGCCTGGATGAGCAAATTCTTTGGGCTGGAGGACAAGTGTGCTAGATGTGGGGGAGGACCAGCGAACCATGTCCACATGTTCTGGGCGTGTCCAAAACTCAGGGGATACTGGCAGGGATTTGCGGACGTTATATTATGGGTACTGAAAACAAGGGTGGCGATGAGTCCAGAGGTGGCGATTTTTGGGGTGTCGGAAGACCCGGAAGCACAGGAGGGGATAGAGGCCGGCGTTGTGGCCTTTGCTTCCCTGATAGCCTGGCGACGAATACTGTTGGCCTGGAGGGACTCAAAGCCCCCAAAGACCGAAGTATGGCTGTCGAACATGGCAAGCTTTCTCGGCTTGGGAAAAATCAAGTTCGCCTTACGAGGATCACTATCGGGGTTCGCCCGGAGGTGGCAACCATTCATCGACTTACACACTCCCACTCTCCCTCGTGGGGAGAGTCCAGATGATCAAAATGAACGTACTGCCCAGGTTCCTCTTCCTGTTTAGATCCATTCCGATCTACATCCCCAAGGCCTTTTTCAAAGTGCTGGACAAACTTATCATGGCGTTCGTATGGGGGGGGGGGGGGGGGGGGGGGGGGTGGGGGGTAAAAATGCTAGGATCCCAAAGAAGGTCCTACAAAAAACAAAATCCAGGGGGGGGCTAGCCCTCCTGAATCTACAATTCTACCACTGGGCGGCAACAGCCGGGCGAGTAAGGGGATGGATCCAGGAGCCAGAAGCCGAGTGGGTGCGTGCGGAGGAGGCCTCCTGCATGGGGACCTCCCTCCGGGCCCTCGCCACGGCAGCACTCCCATCCCCACCCAAAAAACACTCCAGCAGCCCAGTGGTGACAGCCACCCTCCAATCCTGGAACCAACTGCGGCAGCAATTTGGCCTGACCAAAATGTCGGACAAGGCTCCCATCTGCAACAGCCATAGGTTCACACCAGCACTGACTGACGCCACCTTCAAAAGGTGGAGGCAGGACGGGGGGACACTGACAGTCAGAGACATATACACGGACGACAGGATCGCAACACTGGACGAACTGACAGAGAAATTTTGACTAGCTGGGGGGAACGAGCTACGGTACCTGCAGCTCAAAAGCTTCCTACGAAAGGAGACAAGGACGTACCCACAACCGCCACCACAGACACTACTGGAAGACCTACTGGACGCAAGTATCCTAGAGAAAGGGAACTGTAGCGACATGTATGACCGACTGGTAGAAAGGGACGACACCGTACTGGACGCAACAAGAATGAAATGGGAGGACGACCTGGGGATGGAGATAGGGTGGGGACTCTGGAGCAAAGCACTGCCTAGGGTCAACTCCACCTCCACGTGTGCAAGGCTCGGCCTGACGCAACTGAAAGTGGTACATAGAGCCCACTTAACAAGAAACCGTATGAGTAGGTTCTTCCCGGAGGTGGAGGACAGATGTGAACGGTGCCAAAGAGGCCCGGCCAACCACACCCACATGTTCTGGTCTTGCCCCAGACATGTGGAGTACTGGACAGCCTTCTTCGAGACTATGTCCAAAGTGGTGGGGGTGAGGGTGGAGCCATGCCCGATAGTGGCGGTCTTCGGGGTTTCAGACCAGCCAGATCTATTCCTGGGGAGGAGGGCGGACGCCCTTGCCTTTGCCTCCCTGATCGCCCGCCGCAGAATCCTGTTTGGCTGGCGGTCAGCAACACCGCCCAGAGCTGCAGACTGGCTGTCCGACCTCTCGGAATCTCTCCAAATGGAGAAAATCAAATTCGCCATCAGAGGGTCAGACGACGGCTTCCACAGAACGTGGGTGCCATTCATGCAATTGTTCCGGGACCTGTTTGTGGCCAACGAACAAGAGGAAGAATAGTCGGGTAGCCAAGAATCAGGGGAAAATGGACGGGAATCGGGGGAAGGTAGCCGGGGGGGGGGGGGGGGGGGGGGGGGGTTTGTTATGGGGGTTTGATGGCAAGCTAAGGCCCAAAACCAAACTATAAATAAATGCCTATAAACTTGTGCCTCGGCCATATTGGGGAATGTAAAATATGTATGCCGGCTAAAGGGGGCGGCCACAATTGTTATTATGAAGATGCTCACCTGTAAATATACATGTTAATTTTTGCGTGTGTTTTTTTTTTCTCTAATAATTTGTAATATGTTGTATATAAAATATGAAAACTCAATAAAAAACATTTAAAATAAACAACTATTCATCGACATCTTCACGGGGAACTAATTGTCAGCGGTGGGGGGGTGTAGAATAGTGTAGAGGAATAGTGTAGAGTAGGGGGGAAGAATAGGCAGGTCTATTTGCGAGAGTGGTACTGTTATTTGCACTATGTTTTTTGTAATTGGTATCTGCACACTAATGTATATTGTTACTGTTTACAATGCCAAAAATACCTCATTAAAATTGTCTGTTAAAAAAAAAGAAAATTGTATTTGTGCTGGTACTTTCAACAATGGCCGAGCACATCGGAGTGTGTTTACTGAAGATTTTCAGAGATTGGAGGTCTTCGTGGAAGTGGTGGAAAAATAGAGACTTGTCCTATGTCCACAGCGAAGGAAAGGAGACCCTCCATTCAGATGCACAGTGGGAGGTAGCAGTGGAAGTCAACGTCAAGTTGTTCTAAGAAATAGGTGCAATTTCTCCCCACCGTGTGTTTAAAATAATCTTTTTGAAACATTTTGTTCAGTACTTTGGAGGTGGCAAAAAAAAGCTGCTTGACTAACAGTCACCAACCACCCAAGCAGGTAACAAAGCAGGAAGAAAGTGCACTGTGAGGATAATAGACATGTTGGATGATAATTACGAGAGAAGGTCATTTGATGAAACCTCCAGGATCATGTTGCATCAGAGTTTCCAACTGTGATGTAAAAGAAAGAGGAAGAGCCCACCTTGTAGCACTGAGCTGTCCTTTTTGAAACTGATGCAGTGAAAGAGCTTCTTCAAATTCACACCAATAGTCCTGTGAACCTGTAAAATGTATTGACAACAGTATAAATTACAATAAATGCAAAATGCTGCGGATGCTGTAAATCTGAAATAATATAAATTACAATGTTCATAAAACAAAGAAATAATTACATTAACAATATCAAATGGAAAAACCAAGATAGGTCTCTCAAAATACTCTTGTGAGAATCACACCAGTATTTTCTAGCATGTTCATGGACTGGCTTTCAAACAGGTAACGTGCTTGAAATTACAAGGTATAATGTTACATTGGAGGTCAGGTGCATACCCATACAAATTCAGAACTTCACTGAAGCAAGATATTATTTTATTTATCTCTCAGCGGACAATCATGTTACATTTTCCATCTCATGAAAGGAGACATATGCAGAAAGCCAATGCTTTGAAAACAAGAATAAAAACACGGTGCAAGAATTGCTTGTTGCAAGCTCAGGGTTGGAGAGCTTGAGGTTAAGCCATTATGAGTATTACTGAGGTAGTTTTTCTAATGATCAAATTTCTTATACAGTACATCAATTAATGGTGTAAAAAATTGGCAATTATAAGCATTCGAGAGGCGCAGAGAAAAAAAAGATATTGGCTTCAGACCTCATTTGTATGAATGAGAGACCCTCCAGCAAAGACTGAAGGATAATTGGCGAAGTGAAGATCAGGTGGGGGGGGGGGGGGGGGGGGGGGGGGGGGGCTGCTGAGGGCAGGAAGAAAGGGGCTGGTTTAGCTCACAAGGCTAAACCGTTGGCTTTTAAAGCAGACCAAGCAGGCCAGCAGCACGGTTCGATTCCGTACCAGCCTCCCGGACAGGCGCCGGAATGTGGCGACTAGGGCTTTTCACAGTAACTTCATTGAAGTCTACTCGTGACAATAAGCGATTTTCATTTTTCATTTCAAGAGAACAAAGGCCAGAAAAGGATTTGGACTGTGCAGAGGTGGGGTGGCAGGAACACCATATGCCAATGGTCTGCAGAATCGGGCCTGGGTTGGGGGTGCTCTAGCATATCAGGATTGCTGGGAGTAAGAGATCAGGGGGGAGGGCAATCAAGCAATCTGGGGCTAGGAAGGGAGGGGGCCGGACTGGTCCCAGCACCACATTCCAATAAATTTGTTTGCTTGTTTCATGGGAAAATATTGGAAGGAATAGAAGATTGATGATCAACCTGTTGAATTGGGTCATTAACCCTCCTTCCACTGCCAACAAGTCTTGGCTGTGGTGAATGTAATATGATAATTCACACTATGTCTTTGTAAGCGCAGTAGCGTTATCCGACCACTAGGAGGAGTAGCTCTGGGAATGCTCAGGAGCTTGTACAGGGCTCCACCCTTGGCTCTGCCCACGACTCCTCTCCCTAGTGCTGCTGTATAAATACCCTTGTCCAGAGTCAGCCTACAGTTCACTGAGAGTTCATCAACGGGTAACAGGCTGGCTCTGTAGTAAGTCGATTAAAGCCTAGATTCATATCAGAAACACGTGTCTGGTGAATTGATGGTTCCATCAATTTAATCGACTTAAGAACAGTCAAGATCAATCATGGAATCAGCCCTCAAGCCTGGACGCCTGGAACTCAACCCGCAGGATGCAGAGGCTAAAGAAATCTTCTCCCACTGGCTGCGGTGCTTCAAGGCCTACCTGGCAGAAGCGAGCACAGCCGAAACGACAGAGGAACAGAAGTTGAGTCTACTGCACGCGAGGGTGAGCCACAGAATCTCTACACAACTAAACTCGGCCGGTTCATATACTGCAGCGCTAGCAGTACTCGATAAGATATATGTGAAGCCCATTAACGAAGTTTACGCACGCCATGTGTTCACGGACTCGCCGCCAGCAGCCTACAGAATCACTTGCCGAATTTCTAAGGGAACTCAATAATTTGTCAATGACTGTAATTATCAAGCAGTTACCGCGGCTGAACACAGAGAACTTGCTGTACGCGATGTTTTTGTAGCGGGCCTCAGGTCTAATTATGTGCGCCAACGATTGCTGGAAAAGGGGGCCCAGGACTTAGAAACGACTGTGGAAGCTGCTACCACGATGGAGGTCTCCTTCCGCAGCCTTAACTCGTTCCCCGCGGACCCCGCGACCCAATCATGGGCCCCCGACCAGCGACTCCCCCAGGCCTGTGCTACGCGGCCGCCCAGCCACCATGCTGCTCCAGCCAGCCACTATGCTACTCCAGCCTGCCATTTCTGCGGCCAGAACGAGCACCCATGGCAGCACTGCCTGGCCCGCAACGCGACCTGCAGCAGCTGCGTGCGGAAAGGCCTCTACGCAAGAGTGTGCCTCGCTAAAAGGGCCCCTGCTTCCACCTCCCCAGCGGCACGAAGTAATCGCTCCCCTCACCCGCAGGCCCGCGGGGCCTGAAACGCTGCGGCCTATGCCCGGACTCCGCCCCCTCCAGCCACGTGCGATCCATGGGGACCGCCATCATGGCAAACCTCCACCACGCGGCCGGCCACGTGCGACTCATGGGGGCCGCCATCTTGGACGCCATCTTCCTCACCGGCCGCCATGTGCGATCCACGGGCCCAACCTGCATCTCCGCGCTCGGACAACTCATCGGAAGAATACGACTATGAACTCAGAGGGCAGTCATCACGGGGCCACTCCAGCACAGCTGTTCGAGCTGCCGACTACCCGCAACTCAACGCAGTCACTCTGGACCAATCATGCCCAAAGCATCTGCAAAATTTGATGGCAGAGGTCCATATCAATGGGTACAAAACGCCATGCCTCTTCGACCCCGGGAGCACTGAGAGCTTCATACATCCAGACCTGGTAAGACGCTGTTCGCTCCCCGTTTTCCCTGTGCAGCAAACTATCTCGCTTGCTTCAGGCTCCCATTCCATCCAGATCCAGGGGCGCATCGCTGCGACACTCACAATCCGAGGCACTAGGTACTCAAAATTCAAACTCTACGTTTTGCCCGAACTCTGCGCGCCACTCTTATTAGGCCTAGACTTTCAATGTAACCTCAAGAGCCTCACCCTCAGCTTCGGCGGGCCCCTGCCCCCACTCACTATCTGCAGCCTCACTACGCTGCGAATCCCCCCCCTCCTCTCTTTGCCAATCTCACAAAGGACTGTAAACCCGTAGCCACTGGTAGCAGGCGGTATAGCCTGCAGGATAGGGTATTTATCAGAGCAGAGGTCCGAAGGCTTCTCAGTGAGGGGGTTATAGAGGCCAGCAATAGTCCCTGGAGAGCTCAGGTTGTTGTCATTAAGACTGGGGAAAAATTCTGCATGGTTGTCGACTATAGTCAGACCATAAATAGATTTACGCTCCTCGACGCGTATCCCCTCCCCAGGATTGCAGACATGGTAAACCAGATCGCTCAGTACCGGCTCTTTCCACGGTGGATCTGAAGTCTGCATACACCAGCTCCCAATCCGCCCGGAGGACCGCCACTACACGGCATTCGAGGCCGATGGCCGCCTCTTCCATTTCCTCCGGATCCCTTTCGGCGTCACTAATGGGGTCTCGGTGTTCCAACAAGCAATGGATTGAATGGTGGACCAGTACGGGCTGCGGGCCACGTTTCCGTACTTGGACAATGTCACCATCTGCGGCTATGACCAGCAGGACCACGGCGCCAACCTCCACTGTTTTCTCCAGACGGCACAGAAACTGAATCTCACGTATAACAAGGAGAAATGCGTTTTTCCGCACAACCAGACTAGCCATCCTCGGCTATGTCGTGGAAAAACGGAGTCCTGGGCCCAGACCCGGACCGTATGCCGCCCCCCTCTTAGAACTCCCCCTCCCCCATTGCCCCAAGGCCTTCAAAAGGTGCTTGGGTTTCTTTTCCTACCACGCCCAGTGGGTCCCTCAATATGCGGACAAAGCCCGCCCACTCTTTAGGGACACACGATTTCCCCTGTCAGCCGAGGCACGCCAGGCCTTCGACAGCATCAAAGAGAACAAAGAGAACAAAGAACAAAGAAAATTACAGCACAGGAACAGGCCCTTCGGCCCTCCCAGCCTGCGCCGATCCAGATCCTTTATCTAAACCTGTCTCCTATTTTCCAAGGTCTACTTCCCTCTGTTCCCGCCCATTCATATACCTGTCTAGATGCCTCTTAAATGATGCTATCGTGCCCGCCTCTACCACCCCCGCTGGTAAAGCGTTCCAGGCACCCACCACCCTCTGCGTAAAAAACTTTCCACGCACATCTACCTTAAACTTTCCCCCTCTCACCTTGAAATCGTGACCCCTTGTAACTGACACCCCCACTCTAGGGAAAAGCTTGTTGCTATCCACCCTGTCCATACCTCTCTTAATTTTGTAGACCTCAATCAGGTCCCCCCTCAACCTCCGTCTTTCCAACGAAAACAATCCTAACCTACTCAACCTTTCTTCATAGCTAGCACCCTCCATACCAGGAGGACATCGCCAAAGCGGTCATGCGGGCGGTGGATGAATCCACTCCATTTCAGGTAGAGAGCAACGCCTCAGAGGTAGCTCTTGCTGCCACTTTAAATCAGGCAGGGAGACCAGTCGCATTTTTCTCCCGTATCCTCTCCGCTTCAGAACTCCGACACTCCTCAGTCGAGAAAGAAGCACAAGCCATTGTGGAGGCTATCCGTTACTGGAGGCACTACCTCGCAGGTAGGAGGTTCACCCTCATCACCGACCAAAAATCGGTTGCCTTCATGTTCGACAACTCGCAAAGGGGCAAAATTAAAAACGACAAAATTCTGAGGTGGAGGATCGAAACTCTCCACCTACAATTACGACATTAAGTATCGACCCGGGAAGCTCAACGAGCCTACGGATGCCCTATCCCATGGGACATGCGCCAGCGCGCAGGTTGACCGATTGAAAGTCATCCACAATGACCTCTGCCACCCGGGGGTCACTCGGCTCGCCCACTACATCAGGGCCCGAAACCTGCCTTTCTCCAACGAGGAGGTAAAAGCGGTCACCAGGGACTGCCCGATCTGAGGTCTGAGAACACGGACGAACAGACTCAAAAACAGCTTCTTCCCCACTGTCACCAGACTCCTAAATGACCCTTTTATGGACTGTCCTCATTAACACTACACCCTGTCTGCTTCATCCGATGCCAATGCTTATGTAGTTACATTTTTGTATATCTTGTGTTGCCCTATTATGTATTCTCATGTATTTTCTTGAATTCTGTTCAATTCCCTTTTCTTCCCATGTACTGAATGATCTGTTGAGCTGCTTGCAGAAAAATACTTTTCACTGTACCTCGGTACACGTGACAATAAACAAATCCAATCCAATCCAATCCAATCCGATCTGTGCGGAGTGCAAACCGCACTTCTATAGGCCAGACAGGGCCCACCTGGTCAAGGCTTCTAGGCCCTTTGAACGCCTCGCGATTGATTTCAAAGGGCCACTCCCCTCAACTAACAAGAACGTTTACTTTTTAAACGTCGTAGACGAGTTCTCTCGTTTCCCATTCGCTATCCCGTGCCCCGACATGACCTCCCACACAGTCATTAGGGCCATGCATAGCATCTTCACCCTGTTTGGTTTCCCCAGCTACGTACACAGCGACCGGGGTTCGTCCTTCATGAGCGACGAGCTGCGTCAGTACCTGCTCGACAAGGGCATTGCCTCGAGCAGGACTACTAGCTACAACCCCAGGGGGAACGGGCAGGTGGAGAGGGAGAACGCGACGGTCTGGAAGACCGTCCTACTGACCCTCCGGTCTAGAAAGCTCCAAGTCTCCCAGAGACAGGAAGTCCTCCCAGACGCGCTTCACGCTATTAGGTCCCTTTTGTGCACAGCGACCAATCAGACCCCTCACGAGAGGCTCTTCATTTTTTCCAGGGGCACTACCACAGGGCCCTGTACTTCTGAGGAAACACGTCAGGACACACAAAACCGATCCCCTTGTTGAAAAGGTGCGCCTGCTCCACTCCAACCCCCAGTACGCATTCGTCGAGTTCCCTGACGGCCGTCAGGACATGGTATCCCTCCGGGATCTGATCCAGCGCCCCCTCTACCCCCACAGAAGGACCTCTCACCCTACACCCCATGCTGCCGCCCCCTCGCGCTCCTGAGCCCGCGAGCTCGCTCCACCAGTTCTGTGCAGGCCAGCCCCCAGCGCCCCCAGTCCCCGGTCGAACCAGGAGAGTATGAAGCTCGGATACAACCCTCCCTGGAGTCTGCCATCGTACCCCAGCACACAAAAACCATCCAGCCACCGCAAGAGGCTGCAACCCCGGTGCCTCCGCAGATCACAGCGGACAATTCGACCACCGACAGGACTGATGTTGTAGACCACCACCCCCGCCAGACTTGATTTTTTTGCAGGGTGTGAATGTAATATGATAATTCACACTATGTCTTTGTAAGCGCAGTAGCGTTATCCGACCACTAGGAGGAGTAGCTCTGGGAATGCTCAGGAGCTTGTACAGGGCTCCACCCTTGGCTCTGCCCATGACTCCTCCCCCTAGTGCTGCTGTATAAATACCCTTGTCCAGAGTCAGCCTACAGTTCACTGAGAGTTCATCAACGGGTAACAGGCTGGCTCTGTAGTAAGTCGATTAAAGCCTAGATTCATATCGGAAACACGTGTCTGTGAATTGATGGTTTCTAATGATCAAATGTTCTTATATAGTACATCAATTAATGGTGTACAAATTGGCAATTATAAGCATTCGAGAGGCGCAGATGAAAAAAAAGTATTGGCTTCAGATCCTCATTTGTATGAATGAGAGACCCTCCAGCAAAGACTGAAGGATGATTGGCGAAGTGAAGATCAGGTGGGGAGGGGGGGGGGGGGGGGGGGGGGGGGGCGGTGCTGAGGGCAGGAAGAAAGAGAACAAAGGCCAGAAAAGGATTTGGACTGTGCAGAGGTGGGGTGGCAGGAACACCATATGTCAATGGTCTGCAGAATCGGGCCTGGGTGGGAGTGCTCTAGCATATCAGGATTGCTGGGAGTAAGAGATCAGGGGGGAGGGCAATCAAGCAATCTGGGGCTAGGAAGGGAGGGGGCCGGACTGGTCCCAGCACCACATTCCAATAAATTTGTTTGCTTGTTTCATGGGAAATATTGGAAGGAATATTGCAGAGGGGCAGCAGAGCAGAGGAGCAGAGGGCAGCAGAGCAGAGCTACTGATCAGCTGTTCTGGGGAAATTTGCATACGTGCAGTGCGGTCAGCCTAAGTGAAGGTGGGTTTGTGGAGGGGCTGTTGGCAAGTGACAGTTAAGACCCGAAACACTTTGTGAGTGTTTCCCACCCTACCTCCTCCTCTAACCAACCCCCCCCACCCACGGTGGTTGGGAAGCGGGAGCAGGGGCCTGTCGTGAAGGGTGAGGAGTGCCTTTAAATTTGCTTACCTTTCAGCGGGATCAGGGTTTGAGGTAATATCAGGTAAGCTCTTCCTTTCTTTTTCTTTTTCTTGTTTTTTTTTTTAATCTAGGAGGGGATGTCAGGGAAGGCAGTACAATGCTCCTCCTGCAGAATGTTTGAGGTGAGGGACGCCGTCAGTGTCCCTGCTGATTTCATCTGTGGGAAGTGCACCCAACTCCAGCTCCTCAAAAACCGTGTTAGGGACCTGGAGCTTGAGCTGGATGAACTTCGGATCATTCGGGAGGCAGAGGGGGGTCATAGATAGGAGCTTCAGGGAAGTAGTTACACCAAAGACTGGAGATAGATGGGTAACTGTAAGAGGGACTGGGAAGAAGCAAGTCAGTGCAGGGGACCCCCTGCGGTCGTTCCCCTGAGTAACAAGTATACCGTTTTGGATACTTGTGGGGGGGGACGACTTACCAGGGGTAAGCCATGGGGTACGGGCCTCTGGCACGGAGTCTGTCCCTGTTGCTCAGAAGGGAAGGGGGGAAAGGAGTAGAACATTAGTAATTGGGGACTCAATAGTCAGGGGCACAGATAGGAGGTTTTGTGGGAGCGAGAGAGACTCACGTTTGGTATGTTGCCTCCCAGGTGCAAGGGTACGGATGTCTCGGATCGTTGTTTTCCGGGTCCTTAAGGGGGAGGGGAGCAGCCCCAAGTCGTAGTCCACATTGGCACTAACGACATAGGTAGGAAAGGGGACAAGGATGTCAGGCAGGCCTTTAGGGAGCTAGGATGGAAGCTCAGAGCGAGAACAAACAGAGTTGTTATCTCTGGGTTGTTGCCCGTGCCACGTGATAGTGAGATGAGGAATAGGGAGAGAGAGCAATTAAACACGTGGCTACAGGGATGGTGCAGGCGGGAGGGATTCAGATTCTGGATAACTGGGGCTCTTTCTGGGGAAGGTGGGACCTCTATAGACAGGATGGTCTACATCTGAACCTGAGGGGCACCAATATCCTGGGGGGGAGATTTGTTAGTGCTCTTTGGGGGGGTTTAAACTAATTCAGCAGGGGCAATGGGAACCTGGATTGTAGTTTTGGGGTGCGAGAGATTGAGAGTAGAGAGGTCAGGAGCACAGTTTTGACTTCGCAGGAGGGCGGCAGTGTTCAGGTCTGTGGTTTGAAGTGTGTCTATTTCAATGCCAGGAGTATACGAAATAAGGGTAGGGGAACTGGCAGCATGGGTTGGTACCTGGGACTTCGATGTTGTGGCCATTTCAGAGACATGGATAGAGCAGGGACAGGAATGGTGTTGCAGGTTCCGGGGTTTAGGTGCTTTAGTAAGGTCAGAGAAGGGGGCAAAAGAGGGGGAGGTGTGGCGCTGCTAGTTCAAGGACAGTATTACGGTGGTAGGAAAGGATGCAAGATGGGGACTCTTCTTCCGAGGTAGTATGGGCTGAGGTTAGAAACAGGAAAGGAGATGAGGTCACCCTGTTGGGAGTTTTCTATAGGCCACCTAATAGTTCTAGAGATGTAGAGGAAAAGGATGGCGAAGATGATTCTAGAAAAGAGCGAAAGTAACAGGGTAGTTGTTATGGGAGACTTTAACTTTCCTAATATTGACTGGAAAATATATAGTTCGAGTACATTGGATGGGTTCGTTCTTTGTACAATGTGTGCAGGAGGGTTTTCTGACACAATATGTTGACAGGCCAACAAGAGGTGAGGCCACTTTGGATTTGGTTTTGGGTAATGAACCAGGCCAGGTGTTAGATATCTGGAGGTAGGTGAACACTTTGGAGACAGTGACCACAATTCGGTGACCTTTACGTTAGTGATGGAAAGGGATAAGTATACCCCGCAGAGCAAGAGTTATAGCTTGGGGGAAGGGCAATTATGATGCCATTAGACATGACTTAGGATGTGTTGGTTGGAGAAGTAGCTGCAAGGGTTGGGCACACTGGATATTGTGGAGCTTGTTCAAGGAACAGCTATTGCATGTTCTGGATAAGCTACGTACCAGTCAGGCAGGGAGGAAGGGGGTCGAGCGAGGGAGGAAACCGTGGTTTTACCAAGGAAGTGGAATCTCTGGTTAAGAGGAGAAGGAGGCCCTATGTGAAGATGAGTGCGTGAAGTTTCAGTGGGGCGCTGATAGTTACAAGGAAGCGAGGAAGGATCTAAAGAGAGAGCTGAGACGAGCAGAGGGGGACATTAGAAGTCTTTGGCAGGTAGGATCAAGGAAACCCAAAAGCTTCTATAGGTATGTCAGGAATAAAAGAATGCACTAGGGTAAGAGTAGGGCCAGTCAGGACAGTGGTGGGAAGTGTGTGTGGAGGCTGAGGAGATAAGCGAGATATTAAATGAATACTTTTCGTCAGTATTCACTCAAGAAAAAAGAATAATATTGTGGAGGAGAATGCTGAGACCCAGGCTATTAGAATAGATGGCATTGAGGTGCGTAGGGAAGAAGTGTTGGCAATTCTGGACAAGGTGAAAATAGATAAGTCCCCGGGGCCGGATGGGATTTATCCTAGGATTCTCTGGGAAGCCAGGGAAGAGATTGCTGAGCCTTTGGCTTTGATTTTTAGGTCATCATTGGCTACAGGAATAGTGCCAGAGGACTGGAGGATAGCAAATGTGGTCCCTTTGTTCAAGAAAGGGAGTAGAGATAAACCCCGGTAACTATAGGCCGGTGAGCCTAACGTCTGTGGTGGGTAAAGTCTTGGAGAGGATTATAAAAGATACGATTTATAATCATCTAGATAGGAATAATATGATTAGGGATAGTCAGCATGGTTTTTGTGAAGGGTAGGTCATGCCTCACAAACCCTTATCGAGTTCTTTGAGAAGGTGGACTGAACAGGTAGACGAGGGTAGAGCAGTTGATGTGGTGTATATGGATTTCAGTAAAGCGTTTGATAAGGTTCCCCACGGTCGGCTATTGCAGAAAATACGGAGGCTGGGGATTGAGGGTGATTTAGAGATGTGGATCAGAAATGGCTAGTTGAAAGAAGACAGAGAGTGGTAGTGATGGGACAATGTCAGAATGGAGTTCCGTACGAGTGGCGTACCAAAAGGATCTGTTCTGGGGCCGTTGCTGTTTGTCATTTTATAAATGACCTGAGGAGGGCAGCAGAAGGATGGGTGAGGTAAATTTGCAGACGACACTAAAGTCGGTGTGCAGTTGTAGACAGTGCGGAAGGAGTTGCAGGTTACAGAGGGACATAGATAAGCTGCAGAGCTGGGCTGAGAGGTGGCAAAGGAGTTTAATGTGGAGAAAGTGTAGGTGATTCACTTTGGAAAGAATAACAGGAATGCGGAATATTGGCTAATGGTACAATTCTTGGTAGTGTGGTATGAGCAGTAGGGATCTCCGGTGTCCATGTACATAGATCCCTGAAAGTTGCACCCAGGTTGATAGGGTGTGAAGAAGGCCTATGGTGTTGGCCTTTATTGGTAGAGGGATTGAGTTCCGGAGCCATGAGGTCCATGAGCAGCTGTACCAAACTCTGGTACGGCCGCATTTGGAGTATTGCGTACAGTTCTGGTCGCCTCATTATAGAAGGGACGTGGAAGCTTTGGAAACGGGTGCAAGAGGAGAGTTTACCAGGATGTTGCCTGGTATGGAGGGAAAATCTTATGCAGAAAGGCTGATGGACTTGAGGTTGTTTTCGTTAGAGAGAAGAAGGTTAAGAGGTGACTTAATAGAGGCTACAAAATGATCAGAGGGTTAGATAGGTGGACAGCGAGAGCCTGCTCCCGCGGATGGAGGTGGGCTAGCACGAGGGGACATAGCCTTAAAATTGAGGGGTAATAGATATAGGACAGAGGTCAGAGGTGGGTTTTTTACGCAAAGAGTGTGTTGAGGGCCGTGGGATGCCCTACCTGCAAACAGTAGTGAACTCGGCCAACAATTGCGGGCATTTAAAGAATTTATTGATAAGCATATGCGATGATAAGGGCATAGTGTAGGTTTAGATGGCCTTTAGTTTTTTTTTTTTTTTTCCATGTCGGTGCAACATCGAGGGCCGAACGGGCCTTGTACTTGCGCTGTATCGTTCTCTGTTCTATTGTTTCTATGAATAGAAGATTGATTATCAACCTGTTGAATTGGGTCATTAACCCTCCTTCCACCGCCAACAAGTCTTGGCGTGGACTTTTTTTCTATTCTTTTGTGGAATGGGTGTCACTGATAAAGCCAACATATGTTGTCCATCCCTAGTTGGCCTCGAGAAGATGGTGGTGAGCTGCCTTCTGGAACCGCTGCAGTCCACCTAGTGCTGTTCGGGAGGGGAATCCGGGATTTTGATCATGTGAAGGAGTGGAGATATAGTTCCAAGTCAGGATGGTGTGTTGTTTGGAGGGGGAACTTGCAGGTGCTGGTGTTCTCATGCATCTGTTGCCCTTGTCCTTCTAGCTGATAAAGGTTGTGGGTTTGGAAGATGCTGTTGAAGGTGCATTGGTTAGTTCTCGCAGTGCATCTTGTAGATGATACACACTGCTACCACGGTGTGTTGATGTGAAGGAAGCGAAAGTTGAGGGTATTGGATGGGGTGCTGATCAAGCAGGCCGCTACGTCCTGAATGGTGTTGAGCTTCAAGTGTTACTGGGCCTACAAGCATCCAGGCAAATCAAGAGTATCCCATCACAATTCTGACTTGTGATATATAGATGGTGGACAGGCTTTGGGGCGTTAGGGGTGAGTTATTCACCACAGAACCCTCAACCTCTAACCTGTTCTTTTGCCAGAGCACTTATATGGCTGATGCAGTTCAGTTTCTGGTCAATGGTAATACTGAGGATTTTGATAGCGGGGTTTCAGCGATGGTAATGCCATTGAAGGTCAAGTTGGGATGAAATGAAATGAAAATCGCTTATTGTCACGAGTAGGCTTCAATGAAGTTACACACGAGCATGCAGGTGCAGCAAATAATAAGGAAAGCAAATGGAATGTTGGCACCTAGATAACAAAGACACCTATGTCAGGCTCCTATTTACTGACTACAGCTCAGCCTTCAACACCCATTATTCCTACGAAACTCATCTCCAAACTCCGTGGCTGGGCCATGGCTCCTCCCTCTGCGACTGGATCCTGAACTTCCTAACCCACAGACCACAATCAGTAAGGATAGGCAACATCACCTCCTCCACAATCATCCTCAACACTGGTGCGCCACAAGGCTGTGTCCTCAGCCCCATACTATACTCCTTATACACCTATGAATGTATTCCCTCCAACTCGATTTTCAAATTTGCTGATGACACCACCGTGGTGGGTCGGATTTCAAACAATAACAAGACTGAGTACAGGAATGAGATAGAGAATCTGGTGAACTGGTGTGACAACAAAAATCTCTCCCTCAATGTCAAGAAATCGAAGTAGATTGTCATCAACTTCAGGAAGCGTAGAGGAGAACATGCCCCTGTCTACATCAATGGGAATGAAGTAGAAAGGGTCGAGAACTTCAACTTTTTAGGTGTCCAGATTACCAACAACCTGTCCTGGTCCCCCCATGCTGACACTATAGTTAAGAAAGCCCACCAACGACTCTACTTTCTCAGAAGACTAAGGAAATTTGGCATGTCAGCTACGATTCTCACCAACTTTTACAGATTCACCATAGAAAGCATTCTTTCTGGTTGTATCACAGCTTGGTATGGTTCCTACTCTGCCGAAGACCGCAGGAAACTACAAAAGTTCATGAATGTAGCCTAGTCCATCATGCAAACCAGCCTCCATCCATTGACTCTGTCTACAATTCCCGCTACCTCGGAAAGGCAACTAGCATAATTAAGGACCCCACGCACCCCGGACATACTCTCCTTCCACCGTCTTCCGTCAGGAAAAATTACAAAAGTTTGAGGTCACGTACCAACTGACTCAAGAACAGCTTCTTCCCTGCTGCCATCAGACTTTTGAATGGACCTACCTCGTATTATACATAGAGACATAGACATAGAATTTACAGTGCAGAAGGAGGCCATTCGGCCCATCGAGTCTGCACCGGCTCCCGGAAAGACCACCCTACCCAAGGTTAACACCTCCACCCTATCCCCATAACCCAGTAACCCCACCCAACACTAAGGGCACATTTTGGACACTAAGGGCAATTTATCATGGCCAATCCACCTAACCCGCACATCTTTGGACTGTGGGAGGAAACCGGTGCACCCGGAGGAAACCCACGCACACACGGGGAGGATCTGCAGACTCCGCACAGACAGTGACCCAAGCCGGAATCGAACCTGGGACCCTGGAGCTGTGAAGCCATTGTGCTATCCACAATGCTACTGTGCTCCCCATTAAGTTGATCTTTTCTCTACACCCTAGCTATGATTGTAACATTATATTCTGTAGTCTCTCCTTCCTTCCCTATCTGCACAGTTTTGGTCCACTTATTTGAGGAAAGATGTAGTGGCATTGGATGCAGTTCAGAGGAGGTTCACTAGATTGATTCCATTAATGAGGGGTTTGTCGTATGAGGAGGGATTGAACAGTTTCGGCATATGCTCTCTAGAGTTTAGAAGAATAAGGGGAGATCTAATTGAGGTATACAAGAAGCTAAAAGGTATGGATAAAGTAGACGTGGATCTGATGCTTCTTTTTCTGGGGCATTTTAAAACGAGATGTCATAATCTTAGAATAAAAGGTGGCAAATTTAAAACAGATTTGAGGGAAAATTACTTCTCCTGAAGGGTTGTGAATCTGTGGAATTCATACCCCAGAGTGCAGTGGATGCTGGGACAGTGAGTAAATTTAAGGAGTTAGACAAATTTTTAATTGATAATGGGTTGAAGGGTTGTGGAGAACGGGCAGGACGATGGAGTTAAGGTCAGGATGAGATCATAGAATCTTAGAATTTATGATGCAGAAGGTGGCCATTGAACCCATCGAATCTGCACCGGCCCTTGGAAAGAGCACCCCACTTAAGCCCCACGCCTCCACCCAATCTGCTTTATCCCCATAACCCTGTAACCCCACCGACCTTTTTGGACACTAAGGGCAATTTAGTATGGTCAATCCACCTAACCTGCACATCTTTGGACTGTGGGAGGAAATCGTAGCACCCGGAGGAAACCCACGCAGACACGGGGAGAACGTACAGACTCCACACAGACAGTGACCCAAGCCGGGAATCAAACCTGGGACCCTGGAGCTGTGAAGCAACTGTGCTAACCACTATGCCTACCGAACAGCCATGCTCACATTGAGAGTATTAGGCTCGGGAGGCTAAATTGCCTACTTCCGCTCCTAGGTCATGTGTTCTAGGGGGGAGATGCTCTGGCTGATTTTGCAATCCAGCTCTTGGTCTGTAACATTGTAGGTAGCAGATGAGTAACATATCAGCCATGATATAACGGCGGAGCAGACTCAATGGGCAAATGGCCGAATTCTGCTCCTATATCTTATGAACTTCTGACCTTATGATGGAAGGAAGGTCATTGATGAAGCAGCTGGAGATTGTTGGGCCGAGGTGCTATCCTGAGGAACTCCTGCTGTGATGTCCTTGAGTTGAGATGGTTGACCTCCAACAACCATCTTCCAGTGTGCCGGGTATGACTCCAGAAAATGGATTGAGTTTCCCCCTCCTGATTACCATTGACTTCAATTTTGCAAGCGCTCCTTGATGGTTAAATGCTGCATTGATGTCAAGGGTAGTCACTCCCACTCACCTCACCTCTTGAGTTCAGCTCCTGCAGTTTCTGGCTCAAAGGCGACTGCCTGGGCCACAAGTTAGTTAATTCCTTTGTGCAGCATTTCAGTAGGGCTGCTTCCAAGAATGTAGCGTGTGATATCACTGTCTACCTCAAACATAATATGTGAAAAAGGACCTCAAGCAGATGTTGGGTCCTTTAATTTGCATAAATGAAAAGACTAACATCTATTTCAGATGTCGTGTGGGATGTCTATTGTTTGCCCTTGCTCAATATTGCTGCCAGTACATGTTCAGTTGGAAGTGTGCCTCGGTTTCTTCATTAACATTTTGGTCTTAACAGCTGTGCAGCTCCTTAAAAATGGATGGTAAGCAACCCAATTTCTAGTCAAACATAGCCACTACAGCTAGAAGGGAAATGTAGATTAACCAAACTTTTAACTATGTAATCTGCCAGAAATAAACAAGACTTAGTTCAAAGCAGATTTCTCCTCCAGCATCGTTCAGCCATAATGCTCTCCAGGGAGTTTACTGTTCCATTTCAAACCAGACGTTATGATGTGAATCCCGCCCATCACTTTTTGGCAAATCTGTAGATTAGAGTGAGACAGCTAGCCTTACTCTAATGTGCAGATTCCCAAGGTACCTGAGGCTGTAGGATTCATCCCCTTCACCTCAGAAACTTTGGGCGAGTGCCATTAGTTACTGGTCCACATAAATAGGGACCAGATGGAACGGCACTCGTGGGGGGTCTCCAAGGGGTTTGATGGCCCCCCGCGGCTTTCCCTTTCGGCAGGGTGGTGTCCTGGCATTGCTGGTGCCACCTGGGTACCTGGACAGTGCCAGCCTGGCATGGCCAAGGCTGTACTGCTAGCTGGCATGGGTGGCGCCAGGTTGAAGGTGCCAAGTTGACATATGTTGCACGCATGTGCGGGATTGGGTCAGGGGTACCTGGGTTCCGGCTGCGGGGGTGGAGGGGGGGAGGTTGTGGATTGTTTTGGGGCTGTCCCGATCTCTCGCTACAATGCAAGTGGATCTCTGCACTGTAAAATCTGGGCTATGTGCAGCCTGGGCCGGAAACAATTCAGAGTTAATGGACTGTGAATTGCTATAAATGAAATGAAAATGAAAATAAAATAAAAACAAACAAAGCTAATTCCTCCTTTGAGATAACCCTCAGTCAATCAAGAGGCTTGTAAACGTCAATGGGGTGTGAAATTCAATGTAAAGAACCAAGTACAAAGGGATAAGAAAGGCACACTGTAACATTGAAACCACAGAGCCTACTGAAACTTCAGGGGAGGTGAAACGTTTCTCCAAGAAACAAGCTGTAGAATAGGAAAGACAGATTGCAGCTGTGCTTCGCCCTGTTATGGGGTGTTATAAATGAAGAAGTGCAGGCCTCATGGCTTCACAGAGCCAAAGCGACCCTATCCCGGGGAAGACCCCCAATCTGGCCCCCTCCAGTCCAATCCTAGCCCCCAATCCCCAGCTCCCTTGTAGGCCCGCAAGTTCCCCCCCCCGACCCCCCCACCCACCGGCGGCATCTGGCCAGCGGTTGCTATGCCCTTGTGCTCGCTGGAGGTAAGTGGAGAGGCATACTCACTTCCACAGTTCCCCCTTGGAGTCCATGGAGCCTGGTCCCCACTTTTAAGGACCAGTAGTGATTCATGCCCAGTGACTACTCGCTACGAGAGTGGGAGAATACCGGGAAGCTCCTGCATTCGACTTTAATCGTACTAATGAGTTTAAATTAATGCAAATTAGCTGTGATCAGGATCTTGCCAAGAAAGAGTTAACTGCAGTAGGCCAGGGTCATCGGAAACTATTTTGTACCCGCCTCAAATCCCAATTCGGGGCTCCCTTGCAATTCTCCTGACATGATGGACTTGCGGCAGGCACACTGCTGCCGGAGAATCGGCACTCAGCCAAATCTCCCATTCACGGCAGCGGGACTGGAGAATTCCACTGCCATGAACAGACGGAGAATCCCATCTGTAATCTTTAGAAACTTGCTCCTCTAAAGTTCATAGAGACCAGCATCTGCAACTACACTGTTGCAGGTAACTGGGTTTTTTTTTGCTCTTGGGATGTGGGAGTCGTTGGCTGGGCTAGCATTGTTGCCCATCCCTAATTGCCCTTGTTAGGCCATTTCAGTGGGGGGCAGTTAAGAGTCAACTGCATTGCAGTCTGGGTTTGGAGTCACATGTAGGCCAGAGCAGGTAAGGACGGCAGATTTAAAAGAAGGGTTTTTACATCAATGTAAATTTTTAGTTCCAGATTTTTATTGAATTCGAACCTGAGATCCTAGAGCATAACCCTAGATCTGGATTACTAGTCTAGTGACAATACCACTAAACCACCGCCTCCCCTTAATCATAGATGACTTCCATTCGGTATGTTTAACTAGCAGATTTAACGTTAAATGTTAACATAAAGAAAGCTTAAATGTTTGAACAGCCGGAAGTACAAACATTTTAAAAGCACAGATATAAAATTTAAATACATTTATCAGTTAATCATTCCAGCAATACCTTCTAAAATAAGGTCTTGACGTTTTTGAGAAACCTTTACCGAACCTGGACTACTCACCTCTGATTTATAGTTGGTCTGGTTTTGAATTAAAGAGTCTGTTAATAACCAGACAGAGCAAACCAGATCATCAGGGAGAGGTTCAAGAGGAGATTGCTCTGACCAAGTCTGTTCTAAAATCTTCTCCAGTAATTCCATCAGAGAGGAATTAGACAGTAACACCGACACAACTGCATAATTAACAATGAATACATTTTAAGTGGTTACATAATACGTTTGTATAACTTATGTTTTCATTTTTTGAAAAAAAAATCACTGAAAATAAATATTCAAATAGAATTGATGACTTTTGAAGATCTAGCCTCTGCATTCCCTCAACAGCTGCTCTGAGTCTGGCTGCATCAACCACTGCTGAACTCCTGATATTTCAATCTCTTCTCCCGAGACTGCATTCACAAAGCTGCACTCGCATCACCGACACAATTCTGACTCTCTCAGAAACAGTGTGCTTCACTAAGCTGCCACTGCCAGAGTTTTCTTTGAGCTGTAGTCTCCTGTGTACACCGAGCTCTAAATGGCTCCCAGGACTTTAAACCTGTGATGTGTCAATAATCTGTCACCCCTATTTTTGTGCATTTTTGCTTCATGCTATGGATTTATTGTGAAAGAAAAAGCCCAACACCTCTTAGTATGGATTCACAAACTTTGAAGTGTTGTTGGCAGCAACCTATTGCAATTGAATGGCTGGATAATCTTTACTCTCAGGAACATCCTACAAACCTGTGAGGCAGTCTAAATCAGCAGCAAATGATTGAAAATGGAGCATGAAGCATATCATTTATAGGATGTTTTGCCAAATCTCACAAGTGACCTCATCTCAGCTAGAGGACTTTCATTGTTTTTCTGCAACTGAAACAGTAACAAAAATGCATAAAGCTCAAGATTATTAACTACCTCTATTTTTGTTGTGGCTGGAGGTCTGTTTCAAACTGCAGTAGAAGAAATTAAAAGCAGGTTGGAGAATATCTGTATTCATGGTTCTGCATTTTCCTGCCAAGTTACACACTTCAAAAATACAAACAAAACATTCATTTTAAAATTCAGCAACTTTTACTATTTAACAAGCATTATATGTCATATTATATAAATACTGAACTAGCTGAAGGATAAAAATATCAGTGTGTTAAAATTTACTCATTATTCTAAGTCATATTATTTTCTGATTTACACAAAACTGCCAAATTTGGAGATTTGGAGTGGTTAGCACTGATGCCTCACAGCGGCAGGAATATGGGTTAGCACTGATGCCTCACAGCGGCAGGAATATGGGTTAGCACTGATGCCTCACAGCGGCAGGAATATGGGTTAGCACTGATGCCTCACAGCGGCAGGAATATGGGTTAGCACTGATGCCTCACAGCGGCAGGAATATGGGTTAGCACTGATGCCTCACAGCGGCAGGAATATGGGTTAGCACTGATGCCTCACAGCGGCAGGAATATGGGTTTGAATCTGGCCTTGGGTGACTCTATGTGTGGAGCTTGGACCTTCACCCCGTGTCTGTTTCATCCGGGTGCTCCGGTTTACTCCCACAGTCCAAAGAAGTGTGGGTTAGGTGGGGTTACAGGGTTATGGGATAGCGCGGGTAAGTGGGCCTAGGTAGAGTGCTTTTTCAGAGGGTTGTTGTAGACATGATGGTCCACTGGCTTCATTCTGCACTGTAAATTCTTACTGTTTTTGTAGTAGGTCTGACTCTGAAGTTACATATGGCTCAGACTGGTTAATTCCAACAGAATTTCTTCCCTCAAGGGCAAGCCAGCTGCATTTCTATCAGAATGTTGTTGTTTCATTCTCACCATTAATGATATTAGGAGCTGGATTTTCATGGTGTTGGGAAGACTTTCCATACCTTTAAAAATGGAAAGTGGGACTTGGGTGCAGATTTCCCCTGTCTCCATTTCCAGCAGATCCAATTTCTGCTGGTAGGGGAAATATTGTGGAGCAGGAGGGATACCAGAATTCAGCTGGGCCATTTCAATTCGGTGTCAAGTTCAACCAGAATCAACAGAATTATTATACCGTAGGAGGAGGATATTTAACCCATCATGTCTGCACCGCCTCTCAGAATGAGCAATTCACTTCGTGCCATTCTCTTGCCAATCTGTCTCACTGCAATCTTTTTTTACAGATAATAGTCTAATTCCCCTTTGAATGTTTCGAGTGAACCTGTCTCCTCCACACTGTCAGGCAGTGTATTCCAGACCGTAACCACTCGCTGTATGGAAAGTATTTTCTCATACAGTAGACCCCATTATGATTGTTGCAAGGCTCTTTATCCACAGTGTGGGAGTCATGAATTTATGAGGTAAATGTAACACTATTTTTAAAATATTTTTATTCAAGGCTTTTTACCAATATACACAACAAAAATCACACGGCATCCTAAATAAACAACCACCCCCACACGTAGAACCTCGGACATAACATCTGAGAATCCCCCCCAGTTTTGGACATGCCAAGAACATGTGGACGTGATTCGTGGCCCCCGCCCCCCCCTGTACTTGTCTTCCACCCCCGCAAAGAACCTGCTCATCCTCGCCACTGTCATGTGGGCCCTATGCACCACTGGATGAGGCTTAACATTGCACATGACGAGGACACGTTCTCCCTCTGCCCACGTCCTAGCCTGCACTTTCCCTCCCAGCTCCTCCTCCCACTTGCGCTTGATCTCCTCCACCGGACTGCCTAAACTCTCTATCAATTTCTTGCATATATCCAACACCTTCCCCTATTTCAGCCTCCGACAACAACTTATCCTGCAACACCAGAGACGGTAGCCCTGGGAAGGAGGCAGCTCTCTCCTCACGGAATCCCCCTCCTGCAAGTACCTAAAGTTATTCCCTTTGGGCAGATCATACAATTCCTCCAGCCCCACGAAATTGCCCCTATAAACAAGTCCCTAAAATAGTCAATCCCAACTTGCCGCTACCCCTGGAACCTCTCATCCATCCCCAGAAGCACAAATCTACAGTTGCCACATATAGGCACCCATAAAGACATGCTCTCTAGGCCAAAATGTTGTTTACACTGGCCCCACAACCTTAACGCCAACAACATCACAGGCTCAGAGTACCTGACCTTCGAGAACGGAAGAGGTGCCAACAATACAGTCCTCAAACCCATTCCCCTACACGACGCCACCTCCATCCACCACCAAATCAAAATCTCCTCAGCCCATTTCCTCACCTTCGCAATATTCGCTGCCCTATTCGCCCAATAGTAATTTATCAGATTCCACACCGCCCTACTCCAAAAACACCTACCTCACCTGCCCTGACAGGGAACCCCCTGACAGGGGGTCATCCCTGCCCACAAATCCCAAAAATAACCTGCCATGTGACCAGCCTGGTCGAGGGGCACCCTGCCCCTTCCCTTGCCAATTGGCCATACCCCTTTTTAAGCCAGCCCCCGGCCTGCGTCACATGCCCCTCCAGGCCTTCCCTCAGATGTGCGCCACCATCTCTCCCTTTGCAACTGCACCACACCAAGTACACCCATGTCAGCAACCCCCCCCTCCCCCCCACCACCACCAACAAATCAAACAACCCCAACCCCCCTATGCCTTCCTCATGGCAACCCCCCACTTCACTCCTGCTAACTAGCCTGCCCAGCTAGCATGGTGGCCCCCACCCAAGGCCTCTGACGTCCCCTCATCCCTCCAAAGAAGAGAAACAAAAGACACACTCACCATCACCATTCCCCCATTGAAACCCACCCCATATACCTCACAATAAACACAAAGCTCCCCTCCAAAGTTCAATGTCCTCACACTCCTCCCAGTCCATGGTCCCACATAAAGTCCGTTGCCTCTTCTAGCTTTTGAAGAATCAGCCTCAAGCAGGCAGGGTACAAAATCCTGATCGTCATCCCTTCTTAAAGAGAGCCGTCTTCATCCAGTTCTAGCCAGTTCTCCGCTTCGTCAGCTCCACACGTAGATCCTGGTAAATCCACAGTTCACTCCCTTCCCAGGTGCATCTCTTGGTCTGCCTCGTCCATTCCTGAATTTGTTCTTTGTCCAAAAATCGATGAAGCCTCACCATTATCACCCTTGACAGTCACCCTACCTGCGGCTTCCTCCTCAACATCCTGTGTGCCTGATCCACCTCGAGGGGCCGGTCAAAGCCACGGTGGCGCAGTGGGTTAGCCCGGCTGCCTCAAGGCGCCGAGGTCCCAGGTTCGATCCCGGCTCTGGGTCACTGTCTGTGTGGAGTTTGCACATTTTCCCTGTGTTTGCGTCGGTTTCGCCCCCACAACCCAAAGATGTGCAGGTTAGGTGGATTAGCCACGCTAAATTGCCCCTTAATTGGAAAAAAATGAATTGGGTACTCTAAATTTAAAAAAAGACTCCCTCCTTCATCAACTTTTCCAGCATGCTCGAAACATACGTGGCGGCCTCTACTCCCTCAATGCCCTCAGGCATCCCGGCAATCCTCACATTCTGCTTCCTGGAGTGGTTCTTAAGATCTTCCAATTTCTCTCCTCGCCTCTTCCGGCTGCTCAACACTATCTCCATCTCCAGAGAGGTCAGCCGATCCTCATGCTCCACCAGCGACTCTTCCACCTTCTGGATCGCCAGGCCGTGAGCCTTCTGCCTCTGCTTCCCTGAGTGTCTGCACCACCTTGACCAAATCCTTCAAAGCCTCTTTCCTCTGCTGCTGGAATTTATTATTCAAAAACTCCACCAGCTGCTCCGTTGACCACTGGGTGGGCAGCACAGCCCCCTTACCCTCTGCCATCTTCACCTGTGGTGCACCATGAAAACTTTCCTCCTCCATCTGTTCTCTCTTTTTCATGGCACTTCTCATCCATTGATCCATACATCCAGCTCACCAGAGGAATATTGCCTTCCCTGGGTACTCATAAACGTTTTGCCCTCAAATACCACACCATTCGGGTGAGGAAGAACTGAAAAAATCCACCTTGAGCGGGAACCACCAAATGTGCAACCACTCACTCCATGACCGCCACCAGAGGTCGATATGTCAGTGTATATCACGTCTGTATCACTGTCATGATCTGAAGATTTTCAGATGCCAACTCTTTAAACATTAAAAAGGCGGAAAACTACCTTCTGTTAAACTGCTTTGAATGACATGCCACCTGGTGCAGGTTCGGAAAGAAAAAGGACATGGTTGTGCAATTTCAATAGAGTTAATTGTTGTCATTTCCTCCAAGGGCTATTATTTAGTCATTATTTGGAGGAATTTCAAAAGCTGCAATTGCCGTAGCAGGAGGCTTCTGAGTTCAGTTTGTTTGACAGTTTAAAGAGGTTATCAAAGGATTAGCTGTCTTTGATGTGCGGTCCACACCGAAATGTTTGTTTTTGTAAAAGATTAATCATTTGAGGAGACTTTTTAATGGCTTTCATGAATGAGATTTTTTTCACTATCAAATATGTAGGAGTGAGAGCTGTTAAACTGTTCAAAGATAATTTTTCTCATCTCCACATTGCTCCTGAGGTCTGCCTATGGGAGACACTGAGTGTGTGGTTATGGAATTGGCATGGGGGGATGAGGAAATATGGGGGGGTCAGGTGGGGGGTATAAGCTCAAATGGGACCAATGAAAGGGCATGGAGGAAGAGGGTGGGGGCTTAAGGTGGCATTGAGTTGCAATGGAGGGCATCAGTGTTGGGGTGGGTGGGTGTGAGGTCTAGAGGGCTTAACAGCTTGCAAACCAACTGGCGGAAAGTCCAAGCAACTGAGGCCAGCCTATAATTAGTCACCTTGGCATTCGCCCATCCCATAACGGCCTATGCTCTGCTTCCCAGGTTGGTGGGATTGACTATATTCTATCCTAGCGAGTGAAAATTGCATAGGCTGAGGTGAGGTGGGTCCAGCAATTTGGAAATTTCGCAACTTGAGCTACCTGTCTTGGTAGTGATAAAACCCCACGGTTTTATTCTGAATTTGTTTAATTAGCTGAATTTTAAATATCGAGCTGTCATGATGATATCATTCATCCAGCTCTCTGGATTACTCGTCCAGTAACAATACCACTGTGCTACTGGACCCACAGTATAGGGTGAATTAGAATTCATGAATGGCCACAATGTATAGCTCCATCAACTCAGGTTTTCATCAAGGTTCATACAGCCTTAGAAAAGAGGAGACCTGACTGAGTTCTCAATCACAAATTGGAAAAGCCCATAAAAACCTATTGATAGTGTAACATTAATAACAACTATACCATGGTAAAGGAGCTTGAAATCAATACAGCCAATTTCCTCAAGATCTCCAATCTTTATCTGCACAAGTGAAAGAAGGTCCAATACTAAAGATAAATTCTTGTTTCCTGATGAACAAAGAAAGACAAGTTAATTATATGTAAAGAGTGGTCACTCTCATAATTTTAAATAAAGACTGCTGTTATGGTCTCGGCTGATGTTAATACTGGACAACTGAGATCCCAGAGTGAAACCTGGCTTGATATAACCTAACCTTTTTAAGAAGCTGTGGAGGAAAGTTATTGAATAAATTCACAGGAGTCTGCTGATGAATCATAGAATCATAGAATTTACAGTGCTGAAGGAGGCAATTCGGCCCATCAAGTCTGCACCGGCCCTTAGAAAGAGAACCCGACTCAAGGCCACGCCCCCACCCGAACCCCGTAACCCAGTAGCCCCACTTAACCTTTTTTTCTTGGGCACTAAGGGCAATTGATCATGACCAATCTACCTAACCTGCACATCTTGAAAATTAAAAATGAAATGAAAATCTTAGGACTGTGGGAGGAAACTGGAGCACCCGGAGGAAACCCAAGCAGACACGGGGAGGACATGCAGACACTGCACAGACAGTGACCCAAGCTGGGAATTGAACCTGGAACCCTGGAGCTGTGAAACAGCTGTGCTACCCACTGTGCTACCATGCTGCCCTAACTTTTAATACTAATAATAAAAGAAAAAGTAACTATATTATAACTATATATAAAGTTGGAAAGATCTCAATACAAACACAAAAATAAAATTCAAATTCATACTTTCCTTTTACACCAGCAATATCCTTACAGAAACATAGGCCGGAATTCTCCGTCCGTTCACACCGCTACAGTGAATGGAGTTTTGGCTGAGTGTCAAATTCTCCATTCTCGCTGGCAGCGGGCAAACTCAGATAGGAGAATTCCGGCCATAAACTAGTGAAGAGTTACCGCTAGCTTGGCACAAATGCTTATTCTCGCTTAGGATTGCAAACAGTTTTCTTCACATGCATTAATTTGATGCTTCTCACTCAACTCATATCTCATCAAGACACCCAAAGTGTCTTCAAGTGCAAAGCATTCAAATGAGTTCCCTAATCTCAGTCTTCCAGTAGCTCCTGTGCTAAACTGATCACTTTACTGAGTCCCATAACTGATGATTCAGTTATGTTATGATGGCAACCGATGTTGAAGCTGGACAAGTCAGATACCAGATTGGAACCTGGCTTGACAGGTCATGGGCAGGATTCTCGTGTCCACCTCCGCCGGAATTGCAAAACGCAATTGGACGGAAAATCGTTTCCTGCACTGAAATCGCAGTGGGTGCCAATTTCACGCCAAATCGCAAATCTCCGCCGCCTCGACTGAATGTAAACAATGTTTGCATACTATTAGCGGGCCCGACCGGATATTCTCCAGGGCCACCGATGGGCCGAATTCCCAACAGCGAGGTTCACTTGTGCTTTTAAAAATTGTGAAACTGGCGTTGTGACTAATGAGGGAGAGAGGTTACGGAAAGTGTCCAACATCGCCATAGTTTGCTGGGAGTTGTGCCGCAGAAATTTCAGGGACTTCTGCCAGGGCACAGAAGTAGCGGGCGTGGCCAGGAGGTGGGCTGTGGGGTCGAGGTGGCCAGGCATAGAGAACCATTGCCGAGGCCTACAAGGCAGCCATGCGGCTGTGAACACCGCTGACTGCCCACTGTGAACTTAGGGCCACAGGTTATATGGGTGTCCCCCCAGGGCACCGTCCTAGGTGCCCTCTGGCTCCAGATGTCCCATCAGTAGGAAGGGTGCACTTCAGCGCAACCAGTGCCGTCTTGTTGGTTGGGATGAGTGTGTCTTGTGAGTGTAATGTGTATAAGCGGCTGCAGCTTGTCACCCTCCAAGTGTCAATCACGGACCCAGTGAATCCAGCATAATTTTCATTGGGATCAATTGTGTTCCATGTGGCACACGTTGCTAGTCCGTCCAGTCACTGAATCAGTTCAGGTTCAGCAGCAGTTCCGCTGTCGTTAAAGTCCATGAACCCTGCCCTGGCATCAACACCCAAGTCTCAGGAACGGAGAATCCAGCCCCATAACTTTTAGTCTTTTTTAAACGTGGAAGGCATGGATTCACAGGAGTCTGATGAACGTGTAACAAAAGAATAAAACATTTATAAAACAAGAAAAACAAACTATATTATATGCCAGATAAAAAAAGATTTCAATACAGATATCAGAAAAATATTCAAACTCACGCGATTGCTTTTATCCGAGCAACCCCTTAGTCAAATAAAACCAAGTGAAGATTTAATCATAGACTAGACAGTCATAGAACATACAGTGCAGAAGGAGGCCATTCGGCCCATCCAGCCCTCACCTCCTGCGTATCCCTGCAACCCAATAACCCCTCCTAACCTTTTTTAAATCACTGTTTAAAACTGAGCTAACCCAAGCAAGACACCTGGGTATTGAGAGTTTTCTTCCAAAAGGCTTCTCAGCTTTTACCACATGCTTTTTTCAGTTGGGATTTCTCCGTTATTCTGCTATTCTTTTCAGAGCTTAACTGGGACTTGTTTCTGTGCCGTCTTTGACCTTTAGCTGGGATTCTTCTGGGAACTTCTTTGTTCGCCTCTCTTGTTCCCTATTGCTGACACTTCTTCGGGCCTCTCCCTGTACCCTCACTTGTTCCTCCCTTGAGAAATTTCTTGGGACTTCCCCGTGCCCTCACTTGCCTTTGGATTATGTCATGTGAGAGTACCTTCAAGAAATGAACGTTTAAGCAATGTACCTTTAAGAAATGGAGCAGCTCATATTACTGAAGTGATGTCAGAGTGTGAGTGGAGCTGGGTTTTTAGCTCAGCCATTTTGCAGTGTTTGGTTTCAGTTTTGAGAGAGCAGCTGAAAAGTGCCTGGCTGGTTTGCTGTGAGCTGTTTGAAAGGAAATGCCAGTTTTGAGGAAAAGAGCTTGGATGTGTCTGTGTTTTTGCAGTAAGCTGGATCTGAGTGATCTCTGCCAAGAAAGACTATCTCTGAATCATTCGGGTGACTTAAACTCATAATAGTAATAATGTCTTTAACCTGATGTGTTTCTGTTTAAAGGTGTTAAATCTTTTGAAGGTTTGAAGGAACATTTTGAGGGATTATTTAGTGTTGTATTATTTTCGGGGTTATTTTTGAAGTAAGGTGTGTTAAGAGATCCAATGTTTATTTAAAAAGGTTAAGTTGAATTCATGGAATAAACATTGTTTTGTGTTTAAAAACCCACGTGTCCATAATTGCAATACCACACGTGGAGACCAAGCCGTGTGCTTCAAAAGCAACAATACATTAAAGGGAGAGGTTGGTTGAATTCCCTGATACATTTTGGGGTTCTGAAAACACCGCTCCCATAACAATTGGGGGCTCATCCGGGATAAAAGTCTATCTATTGGATTGGCTTTTGTGAACTTAAAGACAGTGAAGGATTATTGCTTTTCCGGTGTGGTATTTTAGTCTAAGTGGGGAGAGTGTTGTGAACAATGGCTCTGTCAGAGGCTCAGAAGTTTTTGGGGGTGGAGAATGTGACACGCAGTACCTTATGGACAGAGACGAAAAGCAGACTGTTACATTTGGCAAAAACATTGCAGTTAACATTACCTGACAAAATGCGAAAAGTTGAGGTAATTATGGTGGTTGTTAAGCATTTGAAGTTTCCTGAGATAGAATCTGACTCATTGGAAATGGCAAAAATTCAGTTGCAAATCAAACAAATGGAACATGAGAAAGAATTAAAGTGGCTTGAATAAGAAAGAGAGAGAGAGAGGAAAAAGAAAGAGAGAGAGAGAGAGAGAGGAAAAAGAAAGAGAGAGAGAGAGAGAGAGAGGAAAAAGAAAAGGAGAGAAAAGAAAGGAGAAAAGAAAGGAGAAAAGAAAGAATAGCCCTAGCAGAACAAAAAGAAAAAGAAAGGGAGATATAGATCAGGGAAAAAGATAAAGAGAGGGAGTTTGAACTTCAGAAAATGGCTATTAAACATGAAAATCAGTTAAAATTGGCAGACATAAAGGGAAACGTACAGTTGGATGATAGTGATGAGGATAGTGAGAAGGAGCGTCATCATCGAAGGCTTGGTGGGAATCTGTTTAAATATGTCCAAGCATTGCCAAAGTTTGACGAGAAGGAAGTGGAAGCCTTTTTCATTTCATTTGAGAAGGTAGCTAAACAAATGAAAAAGCCACAGGACATGTGGGTGTTACTGATTCAAACAAAGCTGGGAGGTAGAGCTTGTGAAGTTCCAGAGTCTATAGAATCCCGGAAGATGACCACCAATGCATCCACTATTTCCAGACCCACCTCCTTCAGCACTCTGGGATGCAGATTCTCAGACCCTGGGGATTTATCCACCTTTAATCCCATCAGTTTTCCCATTTCTCTACTAATGTTGATCTCCCTCAGTTCTCCCCTGTCACTAAACCTTTCATTCTCCAACATTTCTGGGATCTGATTTGTGTCCTCATTGGTGAAGACAGAACCAAAGTATGTATTTAATTGCTCAGCCATTTCTTTGACCCTTATTATTAAGGACATGGGGCGAGATTCTCCGGACTCACGACGGGTCGGAGAATAGCGGGCGTCGGAAATTTTTACGGCGACGCTGTTCCGACGCCCTCCCACTATTCTCCGAACCCCGCAAAATGTCGGAGTCGCCATTCCCGACAAACGCCTCCTTCCCGCCCCTGACACGACCAGAATCGCCACTGATAGCCCCCCCCCGCTATTCACCGGCCCGGATGGGCCGAAGTCCCGACGTCATGGCGCCCTGTTTGCACGTCGTGAAACACACCTGCTTTTTAAATTCGTCAACCAGTCGGCCTGGCTGACGACAGCTTGGAGGAGGTCAGGGCACCACTCAGCGCACCGCTCAGCGCACCGCTCGAGTCTGGCCACAACGGGGAAGGCATCCCTGAGAACGGGAGGGGGTCCAGAGCGGGGGGAGTGTGGGGCGACGGGGGAGTCAGTGGGGGGCGACGGGGGAGGCAGTGGGGGGCGACGGGGGAGGCAGTGGGGGAGACGGGGGAGGCAGTGGGGGAGACGGGGGAGGCAGTGGGGGGAGACAGGGGAGGCAGTGGGGGGGCGACGGGGGAGGCAGTGGGGGAGACGGGGGAGGCAGTGGGGGAGCCGGGGAGGCAGTGGGGGGAGACGGGGGAGGCAGCGAGGGGAGACGGGGGAGGCAGTGGGGGAGACGGGGGAGGCAGTGGGGGAGACGGGGGAGGCAGTGGGGGGCGATGGGGGAGGCAGTGGGGGAGACGGGGGAGGCAGTGGGGGGCGACGGGGGAGGCAGTGGGGGGAGACGGGGGAGGCAGTGGGGGGCGACGGGGGAGGCAGTGGGGGGCGACGGGGGAGGCAGTGGGGGAGACGGGGGAGGCAGTGGGGGGAGACGGGGAGGCAGTGGGGGGAGACGGGGGAGGCAGTGGGTGAGACGGGGGAGGCAGTGGGGGGAGACGGGGGAGGCAGTGGTGGGAGACGGGGGAGGCAGTGGGGGAGACAGGGGAGGCAGTGGGGGAGACGGGGGAGGCAGTGGAGGGAGACGGGGGAGGCAGTGGGGGGCGACGGGGGAGGCAGTGGGGTAGACGGGGGAGGCAGTGGGGGGCGACGGAGGGGGGGGTTAGGTAGAGAGTGAGCCGTCCAACCCCGTAACAAAATGTCTGCCAGCATGCCATGGTGTGCCGGTGACGAGGACACGGCCGCTGGTTCCCCTGTGACTTCCGGACACAGGCCACTGACGCACCCGTGAGGAGGCCATAGTTTACTGGCCGTTGGATGCAGAAAGTGACCAGGGGTTAGGCTGACCGCGTGTCAGCAGCGCGACCAGGCCACCGGGACACACTGGTATCCCATGGCTGGCGGCTGCCGAGGTGTCGACTAACCTCCGTCTAACATGTCCCGTTTCTCTGCCTCCCACCACCCTTCTGTAGGTTAGCACGATGTATGGGAACAGAACGGCGATGTTCTGCGCAGTGGTTGGGGCCGCTCTACTGGATTTGGAGATGCAGCAGCATCCACACCCACAACCCGCAGTGGCTGCAGGGCCAGCTGCAGCAGCAGAGGGAAGGGCCGTGGAGTTGCCAGTCGTCGAGCAGCATGGGGGGGAGGAGGAGGAGGAGGAAGAGGAAGAGGAGAGAGTGAGGGTGCAGCCACGGCGCCAGAGGCGACGACCAAAGCCGAGGGTGTACCGTGTCCGGGTCTCTTTCCTAACAATGCCGGACATCACCTGCAGGAGAAGACTCCGGCTGATAGGCAGACGGTGATACATATCTGCCAACTCCTGTCGCACCTCGCCCCACGTGGAACGGGGGGAGGACACGCGATCCCGGTTGCCATCAAGGTGACGGTCGCTCTGAACTTCTATGCTACCGGCTCCTTCCAGTCTCCGAGCGGGGACGTCTCCGGGATCTCCCAGTCATCGGTGCACAGGTGCATCCGGGATGTGACCGACGCCCTCTATGCCATCGCGGACCGCTACATCACCTTTCCCGAGGACCAAGCAAGTCAAGACTCACGAGCCCGTGGATTTGCCAGTGTGGCCGGGATACCGAGGGTTCAGGGGTCAATCGACTGTGTTCACGTCCCCATGCGCCCGCCTGCTGTGGACAAGGAAGTGTTCACAAACAGGAGGGGGACATACTCCATTAATGTCCAGGTGGTATGCGACCCCCACATGAGGTTCATGAACGTCTGTGCAAGGTTCCCAGGGAGTTTGCATGACTCCTACATACTAGCGCAGTCGTTCATCCCTGCGATGTTTGAGGGACGTCTCCCCCGGCTGAGGGGCTGGTTGCTAGGCGACAGGGGTTATCCGCCGAGGTCTTGGCTGATGACGCCTATACGGAGGCCTCAGACCAATGCGGAAAAACGATACAACGAGGCCCATGCAGCAACCAGGGGTGTGGTGGAGCGCTGCCTTGGCCTCCTGAAGATGAGATTCAGGTGCCTGGACCGCTCCGGAGGGGCCCTGCAGTACCAGGCCGACAGGGTCACTCGCATTGTAGTGGTCTGCTGTGCGCTGCACAACATCGCGATGCAGAGGGGAGATGACCTGTTGCAGGAGGCGGAGGGAGAAGCGAGTGGCAGTGGTGCCAGCACAGAGGAGGAGGAGGAGGAGGAGGAGGAGGCTGGCGGAGTGCCCCCCCCCCCCCCTCAGTGTACACTGCTCCACTTCGACATGACGCTTATCGTTGGGTGCAGACGGAATGGCACAACATTGATGGCTGTGTCAGCGGGTGTGATCAGTGCCATGTGGAATGATGACAGCCCGCTCTGCGAAGAGCTGTGAGCTCAGAATCGTTAGAGAGAGTCTGACCCATGGCAATAGCTGAACCATCCACCTTGGTGGCCGCTGAGTTCGTCACTGACACTCCATCACGTGCCCGCGTGGGCTAGCTGGGTAGGGGCAGGGACTGCACACCCGGCACCGAGGTTTCACCACCCGTCACCCCCAGCGACACTCGGTCACCATCACGATTCCTGTGGCTGTGGAACAATCACACGGTATTACAAGTAAGGTGGAACAGTGCGTTTAATATTAACAATTATTTACAGGTGCCCTAGCCCCTACAACTAAACTGTGCCCTTCACCCGTGCCAACTTACTCAGTGTCTATCTTAGTTGCCTTACGGGCCCTACTACTACGTCTAAGTGACTCCCCAGATGATACAGCAGGAGTGGAGGAGGATTGCTGCGAATCTCCCCCCTCGACTCGTTTCTCCTTGGCTAAGCGTTTCCTGGGGCGACCAGGCCTTGATGGGCCAGGCTGCTCTGCGGGCGTCTCGGGTGACATTGTGCCACCCTGCTCTGCCTGCTGCCCACCCGATGCACCAGGGATGGGACGGGGGGAGGCCGAGAATTCCGGGACGTCCCGTGATGGAGTTATTGGGACGGGCCCCGAAACCTCCTCCTCCCTCGGGGAGCCCGGTGGCCCCCGGGCCTCACTTTGGGACAGAGGTGCGAGCGGGGAGGTGCCCCGTCGCACCACCGACACCTGGCGCTGCCAGTCCTGGAGGCCTGCAACGGTATCCACCAGGATCCGAAGGTTTGCAGATTGAGTCCAGGGAGTTAGACATTCCTGCCAGGGACTGTGCGATCTCAACCTGTGTGTGCACGACGCCATCCAGCACATGTGTCAGGCGGTTGATGGTCTCCGCGACCGACTGCTGCGACTGGGCCATGACCTGCTGAGACTCGGCCATGGCCCGCAGGGCGCCGGCAATGTCGTTTTGGCTCTGGCACATTGCTGCCTGTGAGAGGGCAACCCTGTCCAGGGCCGAGGATGACGCGTGCACATTAACCCCAACGTCTTGCATAACCTGACCCATTGCCTCCACCGCGGATGCCACCCGTGCGGTGTCGGACTGGGTCTCTGCCATGAGCGGCACCACTCCCTGCTCTTGGACGCGGTTCGACTCCTCTAACAGCGTCTGCAGAGCCAGGAATGCTGCCCTCCTCCCGCCATTGTTTCCCTGGGTTTCCTGAGGCATCGGCTGTGCGGGTGGGTTGATAAACACCAGGAACTCAGAAAACGTCTGGGAGCCAGCTGCATCCTGGGCCTGGTCTGGCCTCCGCGAGTCCGGGCCCTCTGTTGCTCCGACCTCCACCTGCTGTACCTGCTCAGCTGTGATGTGCCAACCAGACTGTGCCCCAGGAGACTCATCACTAAATAGGCCCGCCGGGGTGTGTGTCTCTGGGATGATGGATGTGGTGGGAGAAAGCAGTGCCGCAAGCCCGACGCTCTCAATGTTTAGGGCCTCCTCCAGGGTGTGGGGCTGCTCAGCGACAGGAGGGTTGTCCCTGGCCATTTCTGGTGGTGGTGGTGGACTTCGAACCCTCTGTGCGTCCTGGTCCGCAGATTGGGTTGGGGCGGATAGGGCTGCCCGCTGATCGGGCACCCTCTGTTGTGAGGCCCCGGGTGAGGTGGCGGCAGATTCCTGTCTCCGTCTGGAGGCAGACGGCCCTGGTCGTTCGGCATCACGTCCTAGGGAAGAGAATGAGACGGGTTATTTAGATTTGCTCGGCAGGCCGCTGGACGGTCCCAGTGGGCAGGGTTTGTGAAGGGACAGAGGATGGGGGAGGTGTCCCAGTGGGCAGGGTATGTGAAGGGACAGAGGATGGGGGAGGTGTCCCAGTGGGCAGGGTGTGTGAAGGGACAGAAGATGGGGGAGGGGTGAGTGTTTGTCAGGGAGGGTTGTCTCACTTGCTGCAGTTCCGCCAACCTCGCATTGCGCGATATCGCGGGTGGCAGACCCCCCAACAAGGTCCAGGGCCCTCTGTTCAAAGGTGCTGAGGGGGTGCAGGTTGGGCGAACCCCCTCCAGTCTTGTGCCGCTCGCTCACGGTGGTTATGAGCGGCCTTGGCCTGTTGGGGAGGGAACATAGGTAGATCATTACAAAACGGTAGGTATCAGCAGTCCGTTCAGATACTGGCACAGTTTGGGGGGGGCAAGTTGTCATAAGACGATTGCATCTCTCCTCGGGGCCAGAGCGCTGGGTCTGTGACAACTTTGTGAACCACCCTCAAATAACTCTGCCCCAATCCCTCTCCCCCCCCCCCCTCCCGTGCCGGGGGGATGCTTAAGTTAAGGGGGAGGGATGGTTGTGACTAGGGGGCACCCTCATGGCACTTACCCTGGCAGACCTGGTGAGGTCGTGTAGCTTCTTCCTACATTGCTCTGCTGAGCGAGGGGTCTGCCCCACAGCACTGACGGCAGCAGCCACGTCACGCCAGGCCTGGCGTACTGCACTGGCAGGTTGGCGATGCCCTCTCCGCGGGCGGATGATGCCCCTCCTCTGCTCCACGGCATCGAGCAGCGCCTCGACGTCAGCATCTACAAAGCGAGGAGCAGCTCTCCTCGGCTCCGACATCCTGCCCGACAGATTCTGTGGTCGGCCGCGCCTTTTTACGGCGTCGGGCGGCGTCACGTGGGCGTGATCGTGTCGTCGTCGCGTTCCGTCGTCATCACGCACGTAATTGACGCGGCCGCGCTACTAGCCCATTTCCAGGAAGTGAATCCGTCGGGAAATGAAGCCTTCGCGACCGTCGTAAAACGCTCCCGATTTTTACGACGGTTTTACGACTTTCCGCGGGTGCGGAGAATTTCGCCCATGGGATCTGAATTCCTGACATGGTCACTCCATTGCAAGGCTAGGTATCTCCTTGCACCCCAAGATTTTTGTGGAGTCGGGCCATCTTTTCTAAGATTCATGGGTTGATGTTCCCTCAGAAGTGTTGTGAATCATATAGTCATTATGTATGTTTGGCTGAGAGTCCAGACTTCCATTCGTTTGTTGAAAAAGCTGCACACAAGGAAATCACTGCTTGATTGACAGGTGTTAAAAAATAGCTTAAAGTTCATTTACATAAGATAAATGTGTTAAGTGTTTCTAGTTTCTAGTTATACTTTAAAGGATTGATTGATACTTTTATAGGGTTGCAGTAACAGTAATCTTTTAAAGAAAGTTCTGAATTGCTGTTTCTTAAGCTTTTCCACACATGCCATTGTTATTATAAGGTTCATTGGTTCAGTACAGAATGTATACTGGTTGAATAGGCATGGAAGTGCGAAGAATCATTGAGGTGGGTGCAGGGCCATAAGTTGTTAAATGTTGGTATGGATTGGGCATACTGGGGGTGAGGGCGAGAGAGCCTAATATTGAAAGAAATCACTCGGATAAAGTTCCAGAGAACCGATATGGGCTAATTAGCCATCTCCATGCTCGGCAGCCCTTACGGCCAACCCTGAACTATATCTGGAAAGAAAATTGTACTTTTCAAGTCAATCTTCTCCTGAGGTGACTACCAGGAAATTTCCACTACCCACTTCTGACATGAAAATCCAACATTAACATGTCAAGACTTTATCAAAACTATCTACATTTATTCTGGAAATTTTCTGGTGATTTCAATTAAGAAAGGAGTGCTGTGCTACTCTACTTTGTTGGACACTTTAAAGTAAATGCTGGGAAAAAAAAAGCATGCTGGGTCATGGGCATCTTTGGTCTACAGGAGGAATGGGAAGACAACAGCATGAGGTCAGGCAGAGCATCACCAACTGCTGCTGGAGAGGGTGGGAGGATGAAATTGTCTCCTTTCCTCCCAGAGTGCAAAGATTAACCTGCCTCCTCTGGAGCTCCTTTACCAGGATCTTGAGTATTATGTTTGAAAACCTGTGCGCCCTCTCACTTTGTCTTTGAGCCACCTTAAAACCTGCTGCTCTGATTTGCCATGTTCAGTAAAGAGCCCATATATACTGCACCCAGAAAATGTGTCTAAACAAACATTGCAGTTTCTTGTTTTAGCACCTCTGGTGTTCAAATTATTGCAGTCAGAAATCCCAAATTATGTGCTAAAACCAGACTGCGAAACAGGTGTGCCTTATTCGCACTACATGTATTTAGTGCCTGCTTTCACCCTTTCACTATAACATCCTGCATCTTTTAAACAACTCAAAACTATTAATGTCTTACAATATACAGTATTTTATTCATTTTCCCATTTTTGTTTGACTACAAAAATTCTCAGTGCAATGGAGAGTATGTTCATTATTATCATAAAATTTACAGTGCAGAAGGAGGCCATTCGGCCCATCGAGTCTGCACCGGCTCTTGGAATGAGCACCCTACCCGAGGTCAACACCTCCTCCCTATCCCCATAACCCAGTAACCCCACCCAACAGTAAGGGCAATTTTGGACACTAAGGGCAATTTATCATGACCGATCCACCTAACCTGCACATCTTTGGACTGTGGGAGGAAACCGGAGCACCCGGAGGAAACCCACGCACACACGGGGAGGATGTGCAGACTCCGCACAGACAGTGACCCAAGCCGGGAATCGAACCTGGGACCCTGGAGCTGCGAAGCATTTGTGCTATCCACAATGCTACCGTGCTGCGGTATTATTGATTATCAATAATGGTTTACTTTTAAACTCTACAGTTCTGACAGGATTTAAACTTTAATTTGAATTCCGACAATAATGCCACAAGTTTATATTGTTCCTATTCTTTTATACAAACCTTTTGGCATGTAATGTGACAAAAGAAATAAGCAACAACGACTACTGCACAACATGGAAGGTTAAATAAATACATATCTTAATTTATGTATTTAAAACTATTTTTCCAGAAGTATTTTCATACTATGCGTCATTCACGACTGGTTTGATAATGTTTTATTCTTACAGACATATATTCATAGCTTCCTAACTAGATCGAGCTTAGTAACTTTCCAGACTATTGGCATTTCTCAGGTAGTCCATAACCTTCCAAGAACTCCCTGCCAGCAAATGAATAAAGGGAGATTCTCTGCTCACATATAAGGTGATTTTATGGAGCCTCCAAGAGCAGGAAACATTGTGGGCGGAATTCTCCACAACGGCCGACGCCGTCGTGAAACCCGGAGTGTATCACGACGGCGTCGGAGGCCGCTTCTCGCCCCCTATTCTCTCCTCCCCCCCCCCCCCCCCCCCCCGGGGGGGCTAGGAGCGGCGTTTCGTCAAACTCGGCTGCCGGGCCTTGACGCTGGCGTCAAGGCGGCGCGCCGAGAATGACATGACCGGCGGCGCCAAATGACGTCAGCCGCGCATGCGTAGGTTGGCCGGCTCCAACCCGCGCATGCGCGGTTGCCGTCTTCCCCTCCGCTGCCCCGCAAGAGGTGGCGGCTTGATCTTGCGGGGCGGTGGAGGGGAAAGAGTGCGTCTCTTGGAGACGCCGGCCCGACGATCGGTGGGCACCGATCGCGGGCCAGTTCCCTCCCAAGCACGGCCGTGGTGCTCAATCCCCTCTCCGCCCCCCACAGGCCCCAAACTCACCTTTCGCGCGCTGTTTACACCGGCAGCGACCAGGTGTGGTTGCCACCGGCGTGAACAGGTCGGGAACGGCAGGCCGCTCGGCCCATCCGGGCCGGAGAATCGCAGGTCGCCGTGAAAAACGGCGACCCGCAATTCTCCGAGCGGCGTGTCGCAAAACGCAACACGCCATTTTTGGGGGGGGGGGGGGGTGGGAGAATCGCGGGGGGTGCCAGAGCGGCCCTCCCGCGATTCTCCCCCCCGGCCTAGGGAGCAGAGAATCGCGCCCTGTGCGGGTTATCCAAATTAGGCAGTTCCAAAATTTGGCTTCCCAACGAGTTTAAATGCAGAGATAAAGTCAGCGGTGTTACACCTCAGTCCAGCCTGCAGTGCGTGCCATGAACACTCGTCAGTGTAAAACGTCTTAAAACGACATGCATTCACAATAAAATCAGCGGGGCATGAGAATCACATCAACACCTGGTTCACGGGTGTTTCAAGGTGGTTTGCAGTACCTGGCTTTTTGCAGCTGTCTCAGGTCAGCAATTTTCCTTGTTGAACTCTACCGGCCAATTGGGTGGGGAGCAGGAGGATGGCAACTTGCACAAAAGTGAACTGCAGTTGGGGGCATGGAGTAGTGAACGAAGGGTCCATGGGAGGAAAGAGGTTGTGGTCGGGGCATGGAGGAGTGGAAGGGCCAAGCATCTTGGTGTAGTGGAGCAGTCAGCCAAGGTAAGAAACATAGGGGCCTAAATTATAGTGTCAGCCCTGTCCAAAAGTGGTTCCATCTCAGGGTGTTGGCTGGCAGAGTCATTACAGAGGGTTTTATTCACCTCCGACATGTCAATGATCTCTGCTTTTTCTTATTCTTTCATGGGATATGGGCAAGCCCTGCATTTATTTATTTATTTATTTAAATTTTAGATTTCCCAATTCATTTTCTTCCAATTTTTTTAGGGGCAATTTAGCATGGCTAATCTACCTACCCTCCACATCTTTGGGTTGTGGGGGCGAAACCCACGCAAACACAGGGAGAATGTGCAAACTCCACACAGACAGTGACCCAGAGGCGGGATCGAACCTGGGACCTTGGCGCTGTGAGGCAGCAATGCTAACCACTGCGCCACCGTGCTGCCCTAGCCCTGTTAAGTAATGGGTTAAGAGACATTCCAATTAGTTGTCTCATTTATTTTAAGCATCTAATAATTGACACTGATATGTAAAGGGGCTTCAGGTGGCCCTTGTGTCAGGTGATATGATGTTAGAGTTTTGTGCAAAGTCTTTTGAAGGAAATTAAAGGTGTTTTGTGGAAAAGCAGCAGAACCCGTGACTCTTTATACTACAGCAGCTAAACGTCTAACAAATGGTAGCAGAGGATGGTTGCTGTGCAAGTGTGAAGGGTTCAAATATACAACTTTTCCAGACCAAACCAAGGAATAAGTGAGAAAAAAAACCAAAAATATGGCTGAACCGAGGTTAAAGATGACTACCTCCCCTTATTTTCTGAAAGGGGATAGTACGATCTATGGGGAAGTGCAGTAGTTATGTGGACTAAGGTAACTGCCTTGGGAAAGAGAAAACAAGGTAGGCATTAGCTCTTTCTTTATCTTATGACAGTAAAATCCGAAGCAAAGTGTTTTCTGAGCTGGAATTGGAAGAGCTAGACTCAAGAAGGTCTGGAGACTTTATTACGTTACATGGCTAAGATTTATAAAAAGGATGACTTGTTAAGTGCGTATGAAGAATGGTCGGATTTTGATAGGTTCTGGAAAATAGAGGAATTCTCCATGGAAGACTATATAATGGAATTTGGCAGACTATATAAAAGGCTGCAGAAACAGAACCTGGAATTTCCACAGTCTGTGTTGGCCTTTAAATTACTTGACTGTGCTAGAGTGAGCAACATGGATAGGCTCCTGGTTTTGACAGGAGTTCAGTTTGCGGATAAGGATACCTAATTCGATCAGATGACAGAAGCTTTAAAAAAGTTTCTGGGGAAACATTAGATTCCAATGGCTCTGATGACCCAAATAGGTCAGCCTGCAATAAAGCAGAATATAGAAGACACACTATTAACAGGATGGCGAAAACGCAAGGCTACAAACAGGTTCCAAGACTATAGAGGGAGATCGGGACCCAGAAAGTATGAAGGCAGAAACCCAGTTAGAACCTACAATAGGAAGATGAACCCCAGAAATGCCCGGGGTATGATAAATCGATGTTTCGATGTGACTCTCAATACCATTATGCTTTCAACTGCCCAACACATTATAATAATGTTTGAAGCGACACATGACACAGAAGAGTCAGAAGAGGAAAAAGATAGTGACCAGATAGAAGGCATTGGCCTATTGACAAGCAGTTTTACACCGGTAATGAGGGTGTTGGTTGCAGAATCATTCAATTGTGCTGTATTGGACAGTGGCTGCACATCTACTGTGTGTGGGATTGACTGGTTAAAATGTTACCTGGACTCCTTGAACGCTGAAAATCGTAACAAGGTTAAGGAATTTGAAAGTTCCACAAGTTTCAGGTTTGGGGATGATAATACTCTGAAGTCGCTGAAAAGAGTGGTGATCCCTTGCAATATTGCCAGAGTGAATCATTTCAGTAGCACGGATGTTGTATCAACTGAGATACCTTTGCTGAACGTCAGTGAGCAGACCATTGATGAAGAAAGCACACATGAAACTGGATATGGAACAGGATAAGGCAACAGTTTTTGAAAGGACGGTGGACTTACAATTTACACAGTCGGGACACTATTGTATTCCATGACTGACAAATAATATTTCAAGTACAGTTGTTAAGGATGTGTTGATGGCAATTGAAAATGGGACTTTAGCTGATAAAAAGCTTGTTGTATTAAAACTGCATAGGCAATTTGCGCATCCGTTTCCTTGGAGGCTGAAAAATTTATTAAAGGATGCAGAGGTAAGGGATGAAGACTATACTAAACTGATAGCACAGGTTAGTGATCGCTGTGAAGTTTATAGGAAGTACAGAAGGACACCAGCACGACCGATAGTAACCTTACCTTTGGCCAAGGATTTTAACGACATTGTGCCCATGGACCTTAAGATCTGGGATAAAGCCAATAATATATTTATTTTGCATTTTGTAGATTTAGCAACCAGATTTAGTCAATCAACGATTGTACGAAGTAAAGAAAAGAGCGTAATTCTGGATCAAATCGTGGAAAAATGGATAGGGACAGGAATGGGCCCACTGGCAAAATTGCCTTACGGACAAGGGGGGAGAATTTGCTAATGATGAGTTTAGGGATAGGTGTGAAAATGTGAATATCACTGTTATGAATACGGCTGCGGAAAGCCCATTTAGTAATGGTAATGTGTGAAAGAAACCACGCGGTAATAGATGACATGCTCCAGAAAATTTTGGCGGACAGACCAAACTGCAAGCTAAATTCAGCTTTAGCATGAGCGGTACATGCAAAGAATTCACTGCAGATGGTTGGGGGCTTTAGTACCTATCAATTAGTGTTTGGTAGAAACCCTAAAATTCCGTCCATCTTAGATGACCAGCCTCCAGCTTGGGAAGGGACTACAATTAGCTCTGCTTTTGCTGAGCATTTAAATACATTACATAGCAGTAGAAAAGCCTTTCTGGAAGCAGAAGTCTCTGAAAGAATTCGCAGAGCTTTAAGACATAATGTACGGCCATCAGATGCCGTTTTTCAGCAAGGAGACATGGTATACTATAAGAGAGACAATTCAAATAAATGGAAAGACCCAGGGAAGATCATAGGCATAGATGGCAAAACAATTATTTTGCAACATGGTAATCAAACTGTTAGGGTACATTCATCAAGGATAATGGGTACAGATTACAAATTTTCAAATTTAGACAGTGCAGACAGACATGATGAGGAACCAGAGTCATCTGGTATGCACGTGTTGCAGAACTGAGGACCAGTTAACTGATACAGACAGGGCTTCTGTAGAGGAACACAACACTTCTGATGAATTAGAACAGGCCATTTTTCCAAAAGGGCGAATGCCAAAAAGTTGGAACAAAAGTGACATACTTGCCTGAAGGGTCTAGTCAATGGAAGGATGCAACTGTTATTAGTAGAGCACGGAAGGCCACTGAAAAGTATAAACATTGGCAGTCTTACTTATGTTCCGAGATCTTGATAAACTAGGAAGACCACTGGAAAGTATAAACATTGGTTGAATGTACAGCATTGCGGGGGGGGGGGGGGGGGGGGGGGGGGGGGGGGGGGGGGGGGGGGGGGGGGGGGGAGGGGGAGAGAGTCAAGACAATGGATTGGGAAAACAAAGTTCAAAAATGGAGGGCACAGAAACGCAGTGCCAGTTCTGATAGTACATCGGATAGTGAACAGGTGCGCAGGAAAAGGTCGAGAACTATTGAAAGGACATCCCACAGCAGAAGGGAAAGATCAAGCAGGAGCAATACAGAACGAGATACCAGGCGGGAGAGGGGACGTAGCTTATCAAGATCTCGGAACATGAGTAAGACTACGAATACTAATAGGAGTAGAAGCCCACATGCATGTGAGATTTTGGTGGCTTCCAATAAATTAGATGAAAAAGTTATCAAAGATGCCAAACAGCAAGAGCTGCATAGTTGGAGTGAATTTGGCGTATACACGGAAGTACAGGATAGGGGATAAAGAGCTCTATCCCACAGATGGATTTGTACAGAAAAGGTTCTTCCGGTTGGAACTTATAAGGCAAAGGCCAGGCTTGTGGCAAGGGGATTTGAAGAAAACTTAAAGATCAGGATTTAATGGTAGATTCACCTACGGCAGGAAAGGTTATTTTAAAAATCTTCTTGGCTCTATTAGCCACAAAGGCATGGGAATGCAAATTTATAGATATAAAAGCTGCCTTTTTGCAGAGGCATCAACTCCAAAGAGACATTTTTCTCCGTCCTCCGAAAGAGGCAGCTAACACAGAAGGGGTACTCTGGAAGTTGAACAAATGTGTTTATGGATTGACTGATGCATCTAGAGACTGGTACTTTTCGGTAAGGTCAGTTCTGTTAAAGTTAGGCTGTTGCCAGTTGAAAGCAGATCCGGCAATGTTTTACTGGCACTATAAAGGAAATCTTTCTGGCGCCTTTATGATGCATGTCGATGATTTTTTGTGGGGTGGGACTAGTGATTTTGAAGCTATTGTAATCTCTGGTTTGAGAAAGAATTCAGGGTTGAAAGTTAGGCTTCCGGTGCATTTAAATATATTGGACTAGAAATTGGACAGACTAAATTATGGGCAACTTTATGTCAGCAAACTTATTTGGAAAGCATCAGCCCAATAGCAATTAGTTGTGGCCGGGATTCACAAAAAGACGCAATGGTTTCACAGATGGAAAAAGAGCAACTGCAAAGTTTAATTGGGCAACTGAATTGGTTAGGTAGACAGACTAGACCGGACGTGAGTTTTGATGTCTTAGAGTTGAGTACAAAAATGAATGATCCCAAAGTGGATACATAATAAGAGCAAATAAAGCGTTGGTCAAACTAAAAATGCAGGAGTGTGGTTTGAGGTTCCCGGTTTTAGGTGACCTTAGGCACTTAAAACTCATAGTTTATAGTGATGCGTCCTATGCAAATTTATGTGATGGGGTCTCAAGTGCAGGAGGTTTTATAATTTTCCTTTTGGGGAACAATGGTAAATGTTGCCCTCTTGTGTGGGAAACAAAATAAGGAGAGTGGTCAAAAGCACTTTGGCTGCTGAGATGTTAAGCCTTGTAGTGGATGGATATGGCCTTTTATATATCTCAGATATTGACAGAAATTTTGGGACTAAGGGATTTGAGAAATATACCTATTGAATGTCACATTGACAATAAATCCCTATGGAAAAATGTGCACTCTACAAAAAGTGTCAATGAAAAAAGGTTAAGGATAGACATCACAAGCTTGAAGCCGATGTTGGACAGAGGGGAGACAGCAAAAATTAAATGGGTTGACAGTAGCTATCGATTGTCAGACAGTTTTACAAAAAGAGAGGCTGGTTCACAGAAACTTTTGGATATTGTTAAAGAGCCTGTTTCTGTGACTTTTTTTTCTTCCAAAAATGAAAAAAAATTCTTCTTCCAAAAATGAAAAGAAAAAGAAGGGTGGAAATTGCGTGTGTGTTTTTGAGTTTCTTATAACTTTGTTTCACCTAATCATTTTTTTTCCTCCAAGGAAGGGGAGACTGTTAAGTAATGGGTTAAGAGGCAATGGGGCAGCACGGTAGCATTGTGGATAGCACAATCGCTTCACAGCTCCAGGGTCCCAGGTTCGATTCCGGCTTGGGTCACTGTCTATGCGGAGTCTGCACATCCTCCCCGTGTGTCGTTGGGTTTCCTCCGGGTGCTCCGGTTTCCTTCCACAGTCCAAAGATGTGCAGGTTAGGTGGATTGGCCATGATAAATTGCCCTTAGTGTCCAAAATTGCCCTTAGTGTTGGGTGGCGTTACTGGGTTATGGGGTTTTGGAGATGGGATGGAGGTGTTGACCTTGGGTAGGGTGCTCTTTCCAAGAGCCGGTGCAGACTCGATGGGCCGAATGGCCTCCTTCTGCACTGTAAAAATCTATGAAAAAAAAATCTGATAAAAGAGACATTCCAATTAGTTGTCTCATTTATGTTAAGCATCCAATAATTGACACTGATATGTAAAGGTGGCCCTTGTGTCAGGTGATGTGATGCTAGAGTTTTGTGCAAAGCCTGTTGAAGGAAATTAAAGGTGTTTTGTGGAAAAGCAGCAGAAACTTTGACTCTTTTGGCAGCTAAATGTCTAACAGCCCAGCATTTATAATAATCTTTTATTGTCACAAGTATGAAGTTACTGTGAAAAGCCCCTAGTCGCCACATTCCGGTGCCTGTTCAGGTAAGCCGGTACGGGAATTGAACTGGCCTTGTTTTGCATTACAAACCAGCTGTTTAGCCCACTGCGTTAAATGATCACTGCACATCCCTAATTGCACTGTGGGTTGACACTATGTTGAGTTGACTGGAGACCTGAGGCTAACGTGACCAGACTATCCTGCTAGCACATGGTGGATGTTTGTGTTGCTGATGACGGGCTCTGGCTGTCTCAAAGGCTGCATCCCAAGAGAGCGGGAAAACTAGTGCCCTCTGGCTTTTTAGTGGTTGTGTCCTGTCTGGTGATTGGCTGCTGTGTTCAGTGTGTTGATTGGTCATTCAGTGTGTCAGTAGTGTCTGTCTATGCACCATCATATACTTGTGTGTGTATATTATGACATCTCCCCCTTATGAGAAAAAAAATGTATAAATGGCAATAAATATGTGAATGTGCCTGACTATGTACAGAGTATGTGAGCATATTTACATGACCATGATCCTGACTATATACAAAAATCCTAACGTATTTACACGGGAAGGTGTCTAGTGCAGATAGAGTGCATGTAACAAAACATGGAATATAAATAACAGTATGTACAAACGAGCAAACGAAGAACCAAGGTAACAAAACAATCAGCTCATAAATTCAGTCTCTGTGGTGGGCGACGAATTCTGGTTGACCGCCTCAAGGGTGGGTCAGGGGCCGCCTGCTCTGGAATGGGCGGGGCTGTATCAGCTGCAGAGGATGGCAATAGAAGAGGTAGAGCGGCAAGCTCTTGGAAGGGCATCGCGATCTGGTGGCGAGCATGGAAGCAGCCGCAGTGCCCACCTATTACGCCGAAGAAAAGAGCCATCCTGCATACGAACCAGAAATGATCTGGGGGCCACTTGCTTGATCGCCACAGTGGTGGCAGACAGGCCACCTTCAGGAAGCTGAACACGAACTTGGTCATCAGGGACGAGAGCAGGGAGATCCGTGGCACGGGCGTCATACGCCGACTTGTGTTGGGCCTGAGACAGTTGCATTCTTTGCAGGACCGGAAAGTTGTCAAGGTCCGGGATGTGTATTGCAGGCACCGTTGTCTGTAATGTGCGGTTCATTAACAATTGTGCTGGGGACAGGCCAGTGGACAAAGGAGTCGACCTGTAGGCGAGTAGTGCAAGGTAAAAGTCTGTACCCGCATCAGCCGCTTTGCACAGGAGTCGTTTGACAATGTGTACCCCTTTTTCAGCTTTGCCATTTGACTGGGGGTAGTGGGGACTCGAGGTGACGTGCGTAAAAATATACCGCCGGGCAAACTTGGTCCACTCCTGACTGGCAAAACATGGGCCATTATCGGACATAACCGCGAGTGGAATGCCATGAAGAGCAAAAGTCTCCTTGCACGCACGGATGACCGCTGCCGATGTGAGGTCATGCAGCCTAACCACCTCTGGGTAGTTAGAGAAGTAATCCACAATGAGGACATAATCCCGGCCTTGTGCGTGGAAGAGATGAATGCCAACCTTAGTCCATGGGGATGACTACAGTTCATGTGGCTGCAAGGTCTCTTTTGGCTGAGCCAGCTGGAACCGTTGGCACGTTGGGAAGTTTAGAACAGTGTTGGCGATGCCCTGGTTGATGCCAGGCCAGTACACTTCCTCACGGGCCCACCGGCGGCACTTCTCCACCCCCAGGTGACCCTCATGGAGCTGTTCAAGGACGAGCTCCTGCATGCTTTGCGGAATGACAATTCTGTCCAACTTCAACAGAATTCCATCTACCACTGCTAGATCATCTTTAATGTTGTAGAATTGCGGGCATTTGCCTTTGAGCCATCCGTCTGTAAAATGGCACATGACTCATTGGAGCAGAGGATTCTTGGCTGTTTCACGACGAATCTGGATGACTCGTTCATCAGTGGCGGGCAAGTTAGATGCGCAGAACTCAACATGGGCATCAATTTGGCAAACGAAGCCCGACTGCTCGCATGGCGTAGTGACGGAGCGGGAGAGTGCATCAGCCACGATGAGCTCCTTGCCCAGGGAGTAGACCAGTTCGAAGTCATACCGCCAGAGTTTAAGGAGGATGCGTTGCAGGCGTGGCGTCATATCATTGAGGTCCTTCTGTATAATGTGGACCAGCGGCCTGTGTCCGTTTCGACCGTAAATTCGGGGAGTCCATACACGTAGTCATGGAAATTGACAATTCCCGTGAGGAAGCCCAGGCATTCTTTCTCGATTTGAGCTTAGCGTTGCTCAGTGGGTGTCATTGCACGTGATGCGTATGCAACTGGAGCCCATGAGGAGGAGTCGTCTCGTTGGAGGAGCACTGCTCCAATGCCAGACTGGCTCGCATCAGTGGAGATCTTTGTCTCCTTGGCAGGGTCGAAGAATGCCAATACCGGGGCCTTGGTGAGTTTCGCCCTGAGTTCACGCCACTCTTGCTCTTGAGCGGGAGTCGGTGGTTTTCTTCACAAGATTGTAGAGAGTTGTGGTGTGAGATGCGAGGTTGGGGATAAACTTCCGCAGGAAGTTGACCATCCCCAGGAAGCGGAGGACCGTCTTCTTGTCCTCCGGTGTCTTCATGGCATTGATCGCCGACACCTTGTCTGCATCCGGCTGCACACCAAACTGTGATATGTGGTCGCCGAGGAACTTTATTTCTGTTTGACCAAAGGAGCATTTGGCTCTGCTGAGGCGGAGGCCATGCTCATGGATTCTCCAGAACATGCGTTGGAGTCGTTCAATGTGTTCCTGCGGAGTGGTGGACCAGACAATTGTGTCATCTACGTACACCCTCATCCCCTCGATGCCCTCCATCACTTGCATCATTATTCGGTGGAACACCTCCGAGGCGGAGATGATGCCAAACGGCATCCGGTTGTCACAATACCGGCCAAATGGGGTGTTAAAGGTGTGGAGCTTCCGACTGGATGCGTCAAGTTTTATCTGCCAGAGCACCTTGGAGGCGTCCAACTTTGTGAAAAATTTGGCGCGAGCCATCTTGCAGATGAGCTCTTCGCGCTTTGGGATAGGGTAGAGTTCCCTCATGGTGTTACGGTTCAAGGGCGCGATTCTCCGCCCCCCACGACGGGTCGGAGAATAGCGGGAGGGCCTTCCCAACATTTTTCCCGACCTCCCGCTATTCTCCCCCCCCCCCCCCCGCCACGGCCGCTCCACGACACGAATCGCTGCTCGCCGTTTTTTTACGGCGAACAGCGATTCTCCCCTATCCGATGCGCCGAGTTCCCAGGCCTTTACGGCTGTTTCCACGAATGCAAACACACCTGCTCTCACCGTTCGTGAAAACGGCCGCAAAGTGCCGTTCTGGAGAACCATTAGCGAAGTTCGCTAAGCCTGCGATGCCGTGGTTCACGGGGCCCCGCTGCTAGCCCCGACCGGGAAGCAGAATCGGGTCCCGGGAGGGGGCGCGGAGGCTGCCGTGAAACAGTTTCACGGCAGTCTTTACGACTCTCCCCATTTGCGGAGAATCGCCCCCCAAATCTTTGGGGTTGATGCAAATGCGTAGTTCCCCTGATGGTTTCTTAACACACACCATGGAGCTGACCCAGTCGGTGGGTTCCGTTACCTTAGAAATGACGCCCTGGTCATGGAGGTCCTGCAGTTGCTGCTTGAGGCGGTCCTTAAGGAGCGGCGGCACCCGGCGGGGAGCATGAACCACAGGCGTGGCATTTGGTTTTAAAAGAATTTTGTACGTGTATGGGAGTGTGCCCATGCCCTCGAAGACGCTGTGGTATCGAGTAATGATGTCCTTCAGGCGTATCTGAAAGTCAGCGTCTGGCGAGGCTGATGCCTCAGCAGGCGACATGGAGTGAACCCTTTGGACGAGATTCAGGATGTTGCATGCCTGAGCACCGAGCAGGGAAGCTTTGGTGGACCCTACAATCTCGAAGCGCAGGGTGGCCTTTAAGGAACGGTGCGACACCACAAGCTGGCATGTGCCACTGGCAGCAATGGCATTGCCATTGTATTCGCGAAGCTAGCAGGTGGATGGAAGGATGGTCGGCTTGACGTGGAGGCTGTCCAGGTCAGATTGTGAAATGAGGTTGGCTGAAGTGCCGGTGTCCAGCCTGAATCGGATGCGAGATTTGTTGACCGTAAGGGTGGCACACCACTTGTCGTCCGGATCAATGTTCATCACTGGGAAGCATCGTATGCTTGGTGATGATGCCCACCTGGAATGGGGATTTCAGATCCTCGGTATCAGGGTCTGAACCATGTCGGAGTCAGAATCTGTAACTGGTTGTTGAACGGACCGGGCATTTCTGCGCTGCTGCTGAGAGTGACGGGAGGCAGTTGTTTGAGCAGACCTGCACAGGGCTGCGTAGTGCCCAAGCTTGCCACACTGGAGACAGTGTCGAGATTTCGCAGGACAATGCCGCTTTAAGTGGGAGGAGTCACAGTTGTTGCACATCATGACGTCAAACGCTCCTTGCGCCATCGCGCATGCGTGGTGTGGTCGTACATTGTGCGCACCTGCGCAGTTCGGTCTTCGGCCTTGCCGTCCCCTCGGTCGTTGCGCACATGCGCAGGAGCCTGAGAAAAGCGCGCAAAGTGGCTGCCCTCATCCAGACTCAGGCCCTGGAGCTGTTTTACGGCCTGCACCCGCTCCACATTGTGTGGGCTGTACCGCGCCGTCTCTGCCGTTTGAATGTGCGAGTACCGGTTAGTAGCGTGCCCATGCAGAACGCAGGTTTCGATGGCTATAGCGAGGGTAAGCTGTTTCACTTTAAGGAGCTGCTGGCGTAGGGGGTCCGAGTGTACTCCAAAAACGAGCTGGTCGCGGATCATGGAGTCGGAGGTGGAGCCGTAATTACAGGATTGTGTGAGGATACGAAGATGGGTGAAGAAAGATTGAAAAGGTTCATCCTTATCCTGCAGACGCTGTTGAAACACGTAGCATTCAAAACTCTCGTTGACTTCGATGTCACAGTGGCTGTCGAATTTGAGCAGGACTGTTTTGAACTTGGACTTGTCCTCACCTTCAGCAAATGTGAGGGAGTTAAAAATGTGGATGGCGTGGTCCCCGGCCATGGAGAGAAAGAGAGCAATCTTTCTGGCATCTGAGGTGGCTTCAAGGTCGGTGGCTTTGAGGTACAGCTGAAACTTCTGCTTACAAATCTTCCAGTTGGCACCGAGGTTGCCGGCGATTCGGAGCGGCGGGACAGGACGGACGCTGTTCATGCTACCGGATGGCTGATCGCTGGTCAAAGGCAGACTATCTCAGGGTAGGTCCATCAAAGTCTAACATCACGCACTGGTACCATGATGTGTTGGGTATGCTGGGTCTACGAGGACTGCGTTTACCATAGCAGTGAGAGAGACAGGCTTCCAACACTTGAGAAGTACAACTCTATTTTATTGAACTATGAGCTGTTAAACATACTTGCACTGTGGGTTGATACTATGTTGAGTTGCCTGGAGACCTGAGGCTAACCTGACCAGACAATACTGCTAGCACATGGTGGATGTTCGTGTTGCTGATGACGGGCTCTGGCTGTCTCAGAGGCTGCATCCCAAGGGAGCAGGAAAACTAGTGCCCTCTGGCTTTATAGTGGCCGTGTCCTGTCTGGTGATTGGCTGCTGTGTTCTGTGTATTGATAGGTCATTCAGTGTGTCAGTCAGTGTCTGTCTATGCACCATCATTTACTTGTGTGTATATTATGACACATCCCTCTTTCCCTTGCCTCATTGAACATCCTCAACAACACTGGCCCCAATATCCCCAAGAACTTTTTATAAAACTCCACTAGATACCCATCCGGACCCGGGGCCTTACCCACCTGCATGGCCTTCATGCCCTCCACTATCTCTTCCAGCCCAATTGGGGCCCCCAGCCCTTCTACCCATTCCCCGTCCACCGTTGGGAAATTCAGCCCCTCCAAGAAGTGCCTCATCCCCTCCAGCCCCATAGGGAGTTCCGACCTGTACAGCCTGCTGTAGAAATCCCTAAACACCTTCTTCACCCCTACCGAATCATCAACCAGGTTCCCCTCACCGTCCTTCACTTTCCCTATCTCCCTAGCTGTCTCCCTCTTCCTAAGCTGCTGTGCAAGCATTCTGCTGACCTTCACTCCATGTTCATAAATAACTCCCTCGCCTTTCTCAGCTGCTCCACCGCCCTCCCTGTAGTCAGCAAGCTAAACTCCGCCGTTCCCTTAAAAGCCCTGCCTCTGGGGTCTCCGCATACCTCCTATCAATCTGTAATATCACCTTTACTAGTCGGTCCGTCTCTGCCCTGTCAACCTTCTCCCTATGAGCCCGGATCGAGATCAGCTCCCCCTGACCACCGCCTTCAATGCTTCCTGTAATGAACTCCAATTAGCTTTATTGGTTGGCCAATTGGAGTATGAGCTCCCTCAATGATAGCTCATTGAGGGGACCCATATAAGCACCTGTGTAGGCTTTGTGAGCCAGTCTTAAGTTGACTGGACTGCTAGCAGCACTGTTTCGAGCTGCTCCTGTAATATTGTTATTGTAAATAAATATTGGTGTGGTGACGGAACTCCTGCCTCCCGTGGATTGCTACACTTCCCAAACCACTGCTGCTGAAATTTCCCCCGTGTCATTGACCTGCAGGTAGCTCTGAATGCATTTCCTCAACCGCTTGCACACCCCTTCGTCCGCCAAAAGTCCCACATCCAACCTCCAATGCAGGCGCTGGTTAACGTCTTTGCTAACCTGCAGGCCAACCCAGTGCTGTGCATGGTCTGAGATTTTAATCGCCGAATACCCAGTGTCCACTACCCCAGCCAGAAAGGCCCTGCTCAAAATATATAAATCAATCCGGGAGTACACTTTATGCACGCATGAGTAGAAGGAGAACTCCTTCACCCTCAGCTGCCCATATCTGCATGGATCCACCTCGCGCACCCCCCCCCCCCCCCCCCTCCAATCAGCTCCATGAACCCTCTTAGTTCTTTTGCCATTGCTGGCACCCTGCCTATTTTCGAGCTTGATCGGTCTAAGCCATGGTCCACAACTGTATTGAAGTCCCTTCCCATGACCAACCTGTGCGAGTCCAGGTCCGCTGTCTTTCCCAGCATCCTCCTAATAAACTCCACATCGTCCCAAATTGGCGCATATACATTAACTAATACCACCTGCACCCCGTCGAGCTTCCCACTGACCATGTGGTCACTGAACCTTAATTGACTAATGTTTTCTCAATTAACAGGCAAACACTGAGGTTCCCATTACAGTACTACGATATAAAGACAAATCCGTTTTTCACAGACCTATACATCGATTGCTGCTTACCTTCGGAAGGTTGTGCATTGTTTTCTACTGTGAATCTTTGTAATATCTGAAGCAGTAATGGTCGAAGCAGATCAGAGGCCAGCATTATATTGTCACAATTCCTCAGGAAACATTTCAGTATCAACAATGCCTTGTAAGCCAATTCCATTTCTCCAACGTGGACCATATCCTACACGTACATAAAAAGCAAGAGGGTAGCCAGGGAAAGGGTTGGCCCATTGAAGGATAGGCAAGGGAATCTATGTGTGGAGCCAGAGGAAATGGGCGAGGTACTAAATGAATACTTTGCATCGGTATCCACCAAAGAGAAGGAGCTGGTGGATGTTGAGTCTGGAGAAGGGTGTGTAGATAGCCTGGGTCATATTGAGATCCAAAAAGACGAGGTGTTGGCGTCTTGAAAAATATTCAGGTAGATAAGTCCCCAGGGCCTGCTGGGATCTACCCCAGAATACTGAAAGAGGCTAGAGAGGAAATTGCTGAGGCCTTGACAGAAATCTTTAGATCCTCACTGTCTTCAGGTGATGTCCCGGAGGACTGGAGAATAGCCAATGCTGTTCCTTTGTTTAAGAAGGGTAGCAAAGATAATCCAGGGAACTACAGACCGGTGAACCTTACGTCAGTGGCAGGGAAATTACTGGAGAAAATTCTTTGAGACAGGATCTACTACCATTTGGAAGCAAATGGATGTATTAGCGAGAGGCAGCACGGTTTTGTGAAAGGGAGGTCGTGTCTGACTAACTTAATAGAGTTTTTCGAAGAGGTCACGAAGATGATTGATGCAGGTAGGGCAGTGGATTTTGTCTATATGGACTTCAGTAAGGCCTTTGACAAGGTCCCTCAGGGCAGACTGGTACAAAAGGTGAAGTCACACAGGATCAGGGGTGAGCTGGCAAGATGGATACAGAACTGGTTAGGTCATAGAAGGCAGAGAGTAGCGGTGGAAGGGTGCTTTTCTGATTGGAGGGCTGTGACTAGTGGTGTTCCGCAGGGATCAGTGTTGGGGCCTTTGCTGTTCGTAGTATTTATAAATGATTTGGAGGAAAGTGTAACTGGTCTGATTACTAAGTTTGCAGACGACACAAAGGTTGGTGGAATTGCGGATAGCGATGAGGACTGTCAGAGGATCCAGCAGGATTCAGATCATTTGGAGACTTGGGCGGAGAGATGGCAGATGGAGTTTAATCCGGACAAATGTGAGTTAATGCATTTTGGAAGGTCTAATGCAGGTAGGGAACATACAGTGAATGGTAGAACCCTCAATATTGAAAGTCAGAGAGATCTAGGTGTACAGGTCCGCAGGTCACTGAAAGGGGCAACACAGGTGGAGAAGGTAGTCAAGAAGGCATACGGCATGCTTGCCTTCATTGGCCGGGGCACTGAGTACAAGAATTGGCAAGTCATGTTGCAGCTGTACCGGACCTTTGTTAGGCCACACTTGGAGTATAGTGTTCAATTCTGGTCGCTACACTCCCAGAAGGATGTGGAAGCTTTAGAGAGGGTGCAGAAGAGATTTACCAGGATGTTGCCTGGTATGGAGGGCATTAGCTATGAGGAGCGGTTGAATAAACTCAGTTTGTTCTCACTGGAACGACGGAGGTTGAGGGGCGACCTGATAAGAGGTTTACAAAATTATGAAGGGCATAGACAGAGTGGATGGTCAGAGGCTTTTTCCCAGGGTAGAGGGGTCAATTACTAGGGGGCATTGGTTTAAGGTGCAAGGGGCAAGATTTAGAGGAGATGTACGAGGCACGTTTTTTACACAGAGAGTAGTGGGTGCCTGGAACGCGCTGCCAGAGGAGGTGGTGGAAGCAGGGAAGATACTGACATTTAATGGGCATCTTGACAAATACATGAATAGGATGGGAATAGGGATACGGACCCAGGAAGTGTAGAAGATTTTAGTTTAGACGGACAGCATGGTCGGCGCAGGCTTGGAGGCCCGAAGGGCCTGTTCCTGTGCTGTACTTTTCTTTGTTCTTTGTTTGTTCTTTGTTCTAACAGACACGTCACAAGGTAATGATGTTGACTGAATACAATGCTGGAACTTGAAAAACTGTAAGTCATTTTATTCAATTCAATGCTTCTTGTAATTTTTATGAAACATTAAAAGCTGAACAATAGTTGAATGTTGGTGGTTAGGCACTGCGAGTTAAATTTAGCATGCCTTGTCATTATTAGAGATAGGTGCAAATAATCCAATTTGTGTTCATTGTAAAATTGCTGCCCAATTATATTACATATCCTTGAGTAAATCAGGTGACATATATATGACAAAATTGGTATGCTAAGGAAAACAGTTGGTGGAATTTAATGTGTGCAACAGGGGCACTGCCCACTGGTTGGAAAACCAGTGTGAACTCCAAATAATTTATTTCCGGAAATTCTGATGCAGTTACCAGGCAGTCAGGCACATGCCTGGACACCGTTGAGCTTTCCAAGCAATCCTGTCCCCGAAGAGCTACTGGCCAATTAGAGACCTGCAGCTCTCCAGTATCAGCAGCACCAATGGTAGTGACTGCTACCTATGCAATAATTGGGCTTATCTTGAAGATTGTCATTGTATACTCCGATAGATGTGAGTGTGGATGGGGTGGAGGTGGCAGGGAACTGGTTGTTGGCAGTGGAGTGGGGAGTTCAGCAGCAAGTGCAGGGGCTACCTTTCAGCAGGACCACACTTTCTGATGCCAGGTCCTTCAGCCTAACAGGATTTGCTTGTATGACAAGTACCCTGCCTGCTGCTGGCTGAATATCACTGGTGGCAGGCTCAGTTAATTAAATGGACCTTAACTGCCTACCTAAGGGTCTCAATTGGTGTCCAGGCAGGAAGGCCTCCACTTTTTCAACCTGGAAGTTCCCCTCCAAGTCAATCACCATCCTGACTTGGAAATATTCCATCACTGTTTCTGGGTCAAAATCCTGGAACTCTTTCCCTAGCAGCACAGTGGGTGTACCCACACCATACGGACTGCAGTGGTTTAAGAAGGCAACTCGCCACCTTCTTCCTAAGGGCAATTAAGGATGGGTAACAAATGCTGTCCAGCCAGGGATGGACATCCTCATCCCATAAAAATTAAGTTTAAAAATGGATTGAATACTGAGGTTGGCCAGCTGGGAGGGTAGAGGCTGTCAGCAACAGGTCTTGGTAAAAGTATTGTTTAGGTCTTGTGGTTGATGAAGGGCAGTGCCCTGGGCTGAAGAAGCCAAACATTTGTTGTGGAACCCCTTGGCCTGGCTAAGGAAAGCTTTCTGACTTTTTCTAGCTTCCCAATAGCTTTACCTTTCTTGGAGCTGGCCAATGTGCCATTAGAGTCCAAAGTGCATGCCAGAGCCTTGATTTCCCTGTATTAATAAAGTCCTGCAGTGTTAAATAGGAAATTGGCAGAAATGGAGCTGCTCCATTGCAACTACTTCATTATCTCTTGCCCATCGAGAGAACTAAATTGGAAGAAAGAGGTGTCCTGTATGGCTTTTTTTTAGGCTAAATGGTAAAGTTGGGGGCCATTTCCAGGCACAATCTCTCACACACAATCTCTTCTGGGAGTCTGCTGGTTGCCACATGCTAATTACCATATGCTAATTGGATTCCTAATGCCCATTTTAGAACCTTAGAGCCAAATTTAATATAAACTAGTCTACTACAGTTTAACCAGCAATCCCCAGAAGCTGCCAAGGAAAGAAAGGTAAGTAACCTTTTAGCCCTCTAATTGTGAGAATCAAATTGAATCAAAGGACACAAGAGCAGGCTTTAAGTCCAAAGGAGGCAACCAGAAATACCAACGTAAGACTGGCCAGAATGGAGCTTGGCAATCAGAGAATGATGGAAAGAAGAAACATTTTTTGAAGGGGGACAAGGAGCACAAGGGGGAGCAAGGCGACTAGGACAATGCTTCCCAAACCGGTCGCAACCCTGTTGGGGTCACAGAAATAGCACATAAGTTGCACTCTCCCCCTCCAAGAATGTGCTCCAAACCTGCGCCAAGGTTGGTGTGGCATCTGGCATAGCCCTTGCCCTATGTCTCTGCCTCTCTCCGAGGTGGAGTGGAGAGAATGATAGACCTGGCAGGTGGGAAGAGGAACATTTCATAAATGTCTTATGTAGATCATAATAAGAACATACCAGTTCCATGTTTGCAAGGAGCAGCATGACAGTTGCAGAACTTATAGAATCCACAGAATTCCTGCAGTGCAGAAGGAGGTCATTTGACCCATCAAGTCTGCACCGGTCCTCCGAAAGGCCCCAGGCCCACACCTCCACCCTATCCTCGTAACCCCACCTAACCTGTGCAACTTTGGATACTAAGGGGCAATATTTAGCATGGCCAATCCACCTAACCTGCACATCTTTGAACTTTGGGAGGAAACCTATGCAGACGCAGTCACCCAAGGCTGGAATTGAACCCAGGTTCCTGACACTGTGAGGCAGCAGTGCTAACCACTTTACCGCACTATTCTGGTGACAAGCCCAGGTTAACAACTACCATCTTTATAGGGGAAAATGTGCAGCAAGGTGAGTGCACAGTCACCCTGATCAAAGAAGTAGGAGGGGAAGGCAGGAATCTTCGGGGAATATGGAGAGCTTGACTGAAATTTACAATGAGCAGGTGGATGAATAATATGTTTAATTAAAATACGGATGTTCATATTTATGTGTTGTATTACTGTTTTCTTTCCCTTTTTCTTTTTTTAATGTTCCATTTAAGGGGTAATTTAGTGCGGCCAATCCATCTACCCTGCACATCTTTGGATTGTGGGGCTGAGACCCACATAAACATGTACAAACTCCACACAGACAGTGATGCAGGGCCAGGATTGAACCTGGGTCCTCGGCGCCATGAAGCAGCAGTGCAAAGCACTGCTAACCGAACAAGGCGAAGGGTGTTCTGACTGATAGATGCCAGGAGAGGCCACCCCCTGGCTTCCCAACGGCCGTTGTGCCTCGTAGATCTGGTTAAACCTCTGAGAAGCCAGTCTGGCCAGCTAGTTCATCTCCTCAATGATAAAAGAAAATTCTAAGTGTGGGCTATCCTAGAGAGAAACTTGTCAGGGCTTGAAATAGTGACTAAGTGTAGAACTTGCAGACTGAAGCAGGGAGAAACTCCCAGCCAAACCCACCAAAGATTACACTTAGAGGGCTGGATTAGCCGATCGCTGACCCCAAAATCACGTTCAGTGATCGGCCAGAGAATCCACTTTTACACCGGAATTGGGGGCGCCGCTGTTTTTGCGATGCTTCGACCCCTCAAAAACAGCATACTCGAAGAGTATAGTGCACGCCGTCGGGACGGCCTCAGGAATGTTTCAGGCTATGGGCAGCACGGTAGACCAGTTGCTTCACAGCTCCAGGGTCCCAGGTTCGTTTCACGGCTTGGGTCATTGTCTGTGTGGAGTCTGCACGTTCTCCTCCGGGTGCTCCAGTTTCCTCCCACAGTCCAAAGATATGCTGGTCAAGTGGATTGGCCATTCTAAATTGCCCTTAGTGTCCAAAAATGTTAGGTTGGGTTACCGGGATAAAGGGGATAGGGTGGTAGAGTGGGGCTTAAGTAGGGTGCTCTTTCCAAGGCCGGTGCAGACTCGATGGGCTGAATGCTTCTTTCTGCACTGTAAATTCTATGAAATTCAATGGTAATTAAGTTGGATCTTAATGTTTATGAGAAGAAGCTACTTGTCATTTAGCAGTCAAGACCCACCATGGCAGCTGCCTGAGCTTCTATTGCACCCTTGCCGTTAGGCAATTCTTGAAATGCATTGGAAACTGTGATGTTCCATGGGTCGCTAGATGGAATTGGCAAACCTCTCCATGCTGAGAAGGCTCTGTATCAAGCCATGGGTCAGGTTGGAAGTGCTGGTCGTCTCCATCTTAAGTCATAACTTGCAAGCCTGTGGGTAGGCTGTCAATTGCATTGAGCATTTGGTTTGTGAAACCCATCAGGCTTCTTCTGAACCTTGGCCCTGATGCAAAGTCCTCATCTAACTCCTCTGCAGCATTAAAACAGAAATCCACCCAACTCACTGTGTGGAACCTTACTTGTCTATTTTAGAAGCAGGGGAATATCATAAAGACACGGTAGCAGTGGTTAGCACTGTGGCTTCAAAGCTCTAGGGACTCGAGTTCGATTCTCAGCTCTGGTCACTGTCTGTGCGGAGTCTCCACGTTCTCCCTGTGTGTGCATGGGTTTCCTCCGGGTGCTTGGCTCACTTGCTGCTTATTTTGTTAGGCATGCAAGTAGTCCTGTGTTGTAGTTTCACTAGGTTGACACCTCATTTTTCAGTACGCCTGGTACTGCTGGTCACATGCCCTCATGCACCTTCCTTGAACCAGGCTTGGTCCCTTGGCTTTGTGGTAATGGTAAGAGTGAGGGATATACTGGGTCATGAGGTTACAGATTATGGCTGATCAGTTCATGACCCACAACGTTTCATGGATGCCCAGTTTTGAGTGCTAGATCTGTTCTGAATCTATCACATTTGCACGATGGTGGTGCCACACAACATAATGGAAGGGGCTGGTTTAGCTCACTGGGCTAAATCGCTGGCTTTTAAAGCAGACCAAGCAGGCCAGCAGCACGGTTCGATTCCCGTACCAGCCTCCCCGGACAGGCGCCGGAATGTGGCGACTAGGGGCTTTTCACAGTAACTTTATTGAAGCCTACTCGTGACAATAAGCAATTTTCATTTCATTTTCAATGTGAAGACAGAACTGCTCGTCAGTCACTCCTACCGATACTGTCATGGACAAATGCATCAGCAGCAGGCAGGTTGGTGAGGATGAGATCTAGTATGTTTTTCCCTCTTGTTGGTTCCCTCACCACCTGTCGCAGTCCTAGTCTAGCAGTTATGTCCTTTAGGACGCAGCCAGTAGTGGTGCTACCAAGCCAATCTTGGTGATGGATATAGGGAGTCCCCTACCCACAGTACTTTTTGTGCCCTTGCTACCCTCGGTGCTTCCTCCAAGTGGTGTTTAATATGGAGGAGTACTGATTTCATCAGCTGATGGTTGTCAGTATGTGGTAATCAGCAGGAGAATTCCTTACTCATGTTTAACCTGAAGCCATGAGACTTCATGGGGTCCAGAGTCGATGTTGAGAACTCCCAGGGCAACTCCCCCCCCCCCCCCCCCCCCCCGACTGGATGCAACTGTGCCACCACCTCTGCTGGGTCTGCCTTGCCGGTGGGACAGGATATAGCCAGGGATGATGATAGTGGTGTCTGGGACATTGTCTGTAAGGTATGACTCTGTGAGTATGAATATGTCAGGATGCTTCATGGCTATTCTGTGAGTCAGCTCTCCCAAATTTTGCAAAAGCCCCCAGGTGTTAGTCAGACTTTGCACGGTTGACAGGGTTGGGTTTGCCGTTGTTTCCAGTGCCTAAGTCGATGCCAGGTGGTGTGTTTGGTTTCTTTCCTTTTAGACTTTATTGCAGTTTTTATATAACTGAGTGGTTTGCAAGGCCATTTCAAGGGCATTTAAGAATCAACCACATTACTATGGGCCTGGAGTCACATGTAAGCCAGACCAGGTGAGGACTGCAGGTTTCCTTCCCTGAAGGACATTAGCGACCCAGATGGTTTTTTTAATGACATTTGACAATTGTTTCATGGTCATCATTCGATCTTTTCGCAGGGATCAGTGTTGGGCCATTTGCTGTTCGCAGTATATATCAATGATTTGGAGGAAAATGTAACTGGTCTGATTAGTAAGTTTTCAGACGACACAAAGGTTGGTGGAATTGCGGATAGCGATGAGGACTGTCAGAGGATACAGCAGGATTTGGATCGTTTGGAGTCTTGGGCGGCGAGATGGCAGATGGAGTTTAATCCGTACAAATGTGAGATAATGCATTTTGGAAGGTCTAATACAGGTGTCATGTGAGAGTACCTTTAAGAAATGGGTGTTTATAAATGGGTGTGTATATAAATATCTGTAGTGAGAGTACCTTTAAGAAATGGGTGTTTATTACTGCAGTTAGAACATAGAACATTACAGCGCAGTACAGGCCCTCCGGCCCTCGATGTTGCGCCTATGTCAGAGAGGGATGGAGCTGGGCTGTCTGTCGGGGTTTTACTTTCGTTTTAGACTGTTTGCTGCAGGGTGTGTTTTAGTTTTGTTTTGAGAGCTGGATAGCTGCAGTCACAGCCAGAAGGTGTATGAATCTCTCTGTAATCTAAAGACTGTAAATCAATCCTGGTGATTTAAAACTAATAACAGTCGTGACTTTAACCTGATGTGCTTCTGGTAAAAGGTGTTTTAAGTCGTATGGATGTTAAAAGGAAAGCTTAAAGGATTACTTAGTGTTTGTGGGGTTGTATTTGAATTAATGGTTGCTAAGATGTTCACTGTATGTTTTAAAAAGGTTAACTTGAGTTCATAGAATAAACATTGTTTTGTTTTAAAAAGTACTTTTCCATTTCTGCTGTACCACTCCTGTAGAGTGGGCCGTATGCTCCCCATACCACAATCTATTAAAAGTTGTGGGTCAGGTGAACTCCCTAATACACCTTGGGGTTCTCTAAACTCTGGCCCATAACACAGGTAGGGAACATACAGTGAATGGTAAAACCCTCAAGAGTATTGACAGTCAGAGAGATCTTGGTGTCCAGGTCCACAGGTGACTGAAAGGGTCAACGCAGGTGGAGAAGGTGTTCAAGGCGGCATTCGGCATGCTTGCCTTCATTGGCCGGGGCATTGAGTATAAGAATTGGCAAGTCATGTTTCAGCTATATAGAGCATTAGTTAGGCCATACTTGGAGAATAGTGTTCAATTCTGGTCGAGGGTAGTGGGTGGGTGCCTGGAACGCACTGCCGGAGGAGATGGTGGAAGCAGGGACGATAGTGACGTTTAGGGGGCATCTTGGTAAATACATGAATAGGATGGAAATAAAGAGATAAGGACCCTGGAAGTGTAGAGGATTTTAGTTTAGACGGGCAGCATGGTCGGCGCAGGCTTAGAGGGCCGAAGGGTCTGTTCCTGTGCTGTACTTTTCTTTGTTCTTTGTTTTCTTGTTCTTTTAATTCCAGATATTTATTTTATTCAATTTCTACCATCTGCCATGGCGGAATCCTAACCTGGGTCCCCAGAATATTACCCTTGGTCACAACAATCCAGTGGCAATACCACTGCCTCTCAAATAAGACGCAGGACTCAAATCTGGGGCCTCACAAATAGAATTGCGATCTCTCACTCGTTGAAATTGGTTGTAGTTCATTTCTGATTCCGGATTTATCTAGTAGTAGTAAACTGGATTGCAACTCAGTTATATTTATATATGGATATTGATGGAGTCAAGTTTTATTTTTATAGGGGCTAGTAAAATGCATGCAGCTAATGGGCAAAATATTAAAAGTGTCTTGACTGTGGGAATCCAGTCATTTTCTCATATAACGAATGAACCATTGTATTCCATTATATTCAATACTGAGAAGTGATCGTTCTCCATTTATTCAACGAATCAATTTTAGTTAGGTGTCTGCCAAGCAATGAAACATTTAAAAAAATTAGAGCACCCAATCAATTTTTTCCAATTGAGGGGCAAGTTAGCGTACCAATCCACCTACTCTGCACATCTTTGGGTTGTGGGGTCAAAACCCATGCAAACAATGGGAGAATGTGCAAACTTGACACGGACAGTGACCCAGAGCCGGGATCAAACCTGGGACCTCAATGCCATGAGGCAGTAGTGCTAACCACTGCGCCACCATGGTGCCCCAAGCTATGAAACATGGCTGGTGTGAGAAAACATATCCAACATCTTTCCTAAGACTGCGCGCGCAGATGCTAGGCTAGTTTTGATAGGCACCGGTCAAATGTTTGATGAACAAGTTATCCTCTAAGTAACAGACATTCATTTGAACATGCTAGGAGGTCTCAGCTGAGAATTAGAAGCCAAACCAGGGGCTGGTTTAGCACAGGGCTAAATCGCTGGCTTTGAAAGCAGACCAAGGCAGGCCAGCAGCACGGTTCAATTCCCGTACCAGCCTCCCCGAACAGGCGCCGGAATGTGGCGACAGGGAGCTTTTCACAGTAACTTCATTTGAAGCCTACTTGTGACAATAAGTGCTTTTCATTTCATTTTATTTTTTCTTTGTTCTTGAATTCTTGAATCATCTATCTGTTTATTTGTGTTTAAAGTGATTTATTTTATGCTTAATACTTTTTGCCAGGTGCTTGACTTTTTTATGTATTGTTTGATATTATGTTTTTCCGTGTGTACCAGTGAGTGACTAACAAGGAAGTCATATTTTTGACACCTCCTACCAATCGAACTACCAATTCTTATTAGAAGGTAAGAGTCTCAACAGATATCAAGCAACATTAAAAGTTGAGGCACACCAGCAAAGAACAAGGATGCTTCACCAGTAGCATATTTCAGCAAATGTTTGTTTTAAAATTGTGGCAGAGTGAAAAATATTTTCAATTTTCATCCAGCTAAGAGTAATTATATGGCACATTACTTACCAGCAGAATGAGGAGTACATTTGGATTCCCTTGTATAATATTAATCACACAACTTGTGTCACTCTGCGAATTAGGAACCAAATTTTCATCCTCAAAAGATCTGATATCAACATGAGCAAACCAGCACCTCAAGACAAAATGACCAAATCTGTCTGTCAACTCTGGGTAATGGAAAAAAAACTTCAACACTAAAAGGTGGCAGGTGTAAACGGAAGGGAAGTTGAATATGCCCTCCAGGATCTTACAAATGGAGCCCAGTGTAACCTAAAAGACACAGAAAAAAATATCTGAATTACATGTTTAAGAATTTAGGCATCCCAAGTAAAGAATCCAGATGAATAAACTTACATATGAATGTTTATTTATCATGATAACCAGGTATACTGGATTACTAGTTTATCACCAAATTAGGGACAATTTTGTTTGGTGTGTTCATTCATTAGTTATCACTTTCAGACTTCACAAATTAATTTTGCATATGTTACGACCACAGCACATGTTACTTGTGGTGCAAGTCAAATCCCAGGCAGAATTTTTGTAGACAAATCATAACTCTTTTGTTTCACTCTGAAAATAAGGGGGGGGGGGGGGGGGTTGGGGGTGAATCTACTCATTCCAGGAGCATAGAATTCCAGTAACATTTATGGGATTTTAAAAAAACTAGAATATTTGAAATGAAATGAAATGAAAATGAAAATCGCTTATTGTCACAAGTAGGCTTCAATGAAGTTACTGTGAAAAGCCCCTAGTCGCCATATTCCGGCGCCTGTCCGGGGAGGCTGGTACGGGAATCGAACCGTGCTGCTGGCCTGCCTTGGTCTGCTTTAAAAGCCAGCGATTTAGCCCAGTGAGCTAAACCAGCCCCTTAACAATTTATTAACAAGCCGAAAAAAACTTAAGCACACAAAATTAAAGTTACACATTCAAAACAGTCTTTCAAAACACTTAGTCAAAACACAAGTAAACACCATCTTGGCAACTCAGGACTTTGTCTCCACAAGGACTTTGCGGCGGTCACTCCTCCCGATACTGTCAGACAGTTGCATCTGCATCGTACAGGTTGGTGAGGATGAAGTCAAGTATGTTTTCCCGCTTGTTGGTTCCATCACCATCTGCCACAGACGTAGTCTAGTAGCTTTCTCCCTTCAGACTCAATCTGTTCAGTCTGTGATTTTGTTACCAGGACACTCTTGGTGATGGACATTGAAGTTCCCCACCCAAACTATGTTCTGCACCCTTGTTACCCTCAATGCTTCCTCCAAGTGGTATTAAACATGGAGGAGTACTGGTTCATTAGCTGGGGGGAGGGGGGATGCGATATGTAGTAATCCTCAGGTTGATGTTGAGAACTCCCAGGGCAACTCTCTTCGTTAGAGAGAAGAAGGTTGAGAGGTGACTTAATTGAGGCATACAAGATGATCAGAGGATTAGATAGGGTGGACAGTGAGAGCCTTTTTCCTCGGATGGTGATGTCTAGCATGAGGGGACATAGCTTTAAATTGAGGGGAGGTAGATATAGGACAGATGTCAGAGGTAGGTTCTTTACTCGGAGAGTAGTAAGGGCGTGGAATGCCCTGCCTGCAACAGTAGTGGACTCGCCAACACTAAGGGCATTCAAATGGTCATTGGATAGACATATGGATGATAAGGGAATAGTGTAGATGGGCTTTAGAGTGGTTTCACAGGTTGGCGCAACATTGAGGGCCAAAGGGCCTGTACTGCGCTGTAATGTTCTATGTTCTTACTATTGTACTGCCACGTCTACTGGATCTGTCAGGTCGGTGAGACAGGATATACCCAGGAATGATAACGGTGACGTTTGGTGCATTGTCTATAAGTTATGATTCCATCAGTATGCTTGACACAGGACACCGATATTTAGTAAATGAAAGTGTATTGCGTCTCTCAGCCTGCACTATATTGAACCTGGGTCCAGGAGCTGAAAGGAGGGCATGTGAATCCACTACATCGCTTTTAAAATTAAAATTTTACTACAATGGGGGGAATTTTAATCACAACAAAAAAACAGGAGAATTTGGATCCAAAGAAGTTTTGAAGATCAGAATCCTGACCCAAGCCTGCCTCCAGCCTACCCACGAGGTGGCTTAAAGCCTAACTATTAATTAACTTTTTGAATTTAACTACAAATGGCTGGATTTCCCAAAGTCTCAGGAAAACTGCCAGCTCCATCCAGGCAAGGAATCAATCTCTGGAGGTTAGCGCCTTTACACCCACTTGCTGGATGCAATCACTGGGGTCGAGTACCCCTGTGCTACGATCTCATGATCCTTTCCATGTGGCTTTCAAATTCCTCCCTCCACAACCCAAGCCGTTAATCACCCATCTTCCACTCCTGGCCTTCAACCTCTCATTCCCCAGTTCTCCAACTTCTCCCCACACGCCTTAATATCCCTAGACCTCCAATCTCTCTCTCAGGCCTCTGATCCCTCTCCATCAAAGCCACAGATTTACTCTTCCCCTCTCATGCTTCTTAGAATTCCCTCCATGTATGCACACACACTTTGTCCCCCACTCCACCCAGCCTAGGCAAAGAACTAACTGGTGATGCCATGCATGCAGTGATGGAGGTTTAAGTCCGCAATATAGAGGTACCCAAGACTGCTAGTACAGCATCCGAAAACCTGATAGCTTGGGCTCTCGCATGATCAGCCATTCTTCATTCTTCCTAAGGTTAGATTCACTTGTGGAATGTCTCCCAGTATCTATTTTAGCTGTAATACACTGCATTTTTGAGAGGTGCAGGTTAGCTTTAAGTACTGCCAGTCCTCTCAATATTGATGCGCAGGGAATGAATAGTATGAGGTGCGCTTGCTGCACACAATCATTATAATGACCATTCAGCATAAAGTCGTTACGCTGCTTGCAAGGGTAGAGGTTAATTGTGCATCATGATCACTGGACCTGTTTTCAAGTGTAATCCAAGTTAGCCCCTTCTGTCTCTCTATTTCCATCCATGCCTTTAAAAGTCTCCTTAAAATCTACATGTCTCATCAAACTTTTAGTCACATCATCTAATATTTCATTTTTGGTTCAATGGCCCTATTTCTCGTAATGCCCCTGTGAAGTGTCTTTGGCTATTCTTTTTACATTTAGATGCTATAAAAACACATATTGTTGCTGGAGGGAGGGGGGGGGGGGGGGAGGGGCTAGGGCAGAGAAGGTCAAAGCCATTCACAAAACTCATTATGGTCCATAATTTTGGTTTCTAGTTTTGAGAAATTCAGTCCCAAGCCCTGGTATTACTTTATCCAGTTATCTTACATAAATCTTGGAACAAAACTATTGATTTTGGTTGTGACATAAAAATCAATTACTTCACAGTAAACAACAAAAATATCCATTTACCCAGTCTAATCTGCTGCACTTTTCTTGACACACAGACAACAGGAAGATTGAAGCTCTAACTACAAAGGGTGGAAGTGAATGCCCTCGATCCAAGGACGTGTGTAAGAAGCTACTGACAGCTGTGAACAAAGGGCCTTCTGAAAAAAACCTAAGGAGACAAAAAAACAAAATGTGAAACACTCCAAATACTTATATTTAATACATATTTAAGTACTTCAAATATGTGTACCAGATCTTGAACTGCCAGATAGCCATATCATAATGATTTAATTCAAAACTGACTTCTGGTGGCGGCATGTAGTAGAAGGTCGTAAACTAGGTAGCTCCCGCCAAGGGACTTGCTTTTTTCTACCTTTTATGTCTTTTGGCCCTTTTGCCAAGTCAGTGTCCTCTGGTTCTCAACCTGTTTACTCGTATCCATGCTGCCTCTGTCCATTTTATTTCACAGGCTTTAACAAATGTATATAAATTTTCCTGAATTAGTCCACATTTGTCCAACTGACTGTTACTTTTATGCATGATTATCATTTCGAAAAGCTTATCCACCACAAGAGGTCAAACTGACTGGGCTTTCCTTACACCCTATATGAACAAGGGTGATAGCATTTTCAAACCTTCAGTTCTCTGCCACCAACCCGTATCTATAAAGAGGATTGGAAGATTATATACCTCAGCAATATCTACCTTTACTTTCCTCAGTATCTTTTCATGCATCTTATCTGGTCTTGGTGATTTATCAACTTTTCACTACCGAGCTGTGTAGCTTGAATTGGGAAATTTCTCAAATCCCTGAACTGTCTCAGGAATAAGTAGACCACGTCGCATGATTTTCACTCAATGTAGAAAAGGCGGGTGGCGGGGGCAGTTTAAAGGGGCGCATGTACTGAATGGAGTTGGACCTGCCAATTACAGGAGCAAACCACAGGTTTGCATTGAGGTGGGCTGGTTCGAAGGCTTCCCTCAGGTCTCTGGGATTTTGCTCCAGTTACCCTCCCCTAGCACACTCCCCATAACCCTTCACACCCTCTATGACCACTCAATGCCAACTCATTCCCCCTACCCACTCCCCATGGTCCATTATATTCGCCATGCCACCTTTGCAGCCACTCGCCAAGTATCCAACAGGGCGGATTATCAGGAGCTATGTAAAAATTAAAAAAAAATAACAGTCGGAAAGAGATCCCATTTATACACATTTAAAATTGATAAAAACTTCCAATATCAGAACCAATTCAAAACTGTTAAATCATGAGTGAGATTTATTTTTTGAAACTCAGCCAGGCATTCATAACAACATATTAATAGCTCTGAGGTAAATTTCAGCAAAGAATTCTATTGAAACTGCACAACCAACTCTTATGCTGGGAGCGCAAAACCGGAAGTGAATCACAATCCTTAGCCATTCAAATATTTGTGAAACTAATCAATGCTTATACCTATCTAACTATGATTGACAGCTACTGGACACATTAAAGATGGTAAGTGCTTTCTGCGGAGAAAAAGGTGAAGTGAGAGCATTTAAGGTGCACACCTGACTACTTGAAAGCCACTCAAGCCTGAAGGAAGATGAATGTAACAATGCAGACAACTTGGTGTGTGTAGAAGCTGCCAATCACAGCCTAGTGAAAACGATTTCACAGAGCTGTGAATGACAGACTTGGAGTTCCATGATCTGAGGGGTTTTAAACCAAGCTGACTGGTTTCTCTTTCCAGGAATTGACAGTGCTGCTTCCTCTGCCTGAGCCAACAGATGTATTTTAACGCAGTGATTTCTTTTCACTGACTCTATCTGGACTGCTCTTTAGATTATAGACAGGGGTTTCTCTTATGAGGGGCTTCCAGACAGGGGTCTCTGTAATGAGGGAGGGGCTCTGTAATTCCGGGGTGTCTGTATTTGGGGGATTACTGGTGGGGGGCCTGATGGGGATTGAGTGGGCAGGATTTGCATTGTTGGAGGAGGGGGGATGTAGAGGATGGCCCTCTGATTGACTTTGAGGACAACTCCCTTAAAGAGTTAACCATTTGGTCCAATGCGTCAGGGCCATATTTGTAAAGACCTTCACCAATTCCTTGCTCCGAGGATTGGATAATCATGCAGGCTTGGAAAATATGGTGCTTGGCCTATTAATAGGATGCAAATGGATCTTAATGATCCATTTGCATCCTCCCACTGGTGTGGGGCGCGAACCCCGACCTCGCCGCCAGTGCGACTGGAACATTGGAACGGCACCTTTCGTGTTTTTCGCCCAATGCTAGATTCTCCGCTTGATCACAAATCACCTCTTCTACAAAAACCTACAAAACCTCCAAGTTTTGTAGCATCTGCAAGTTTTGAAACAGTGTTCTGTACACCAAGGCCTAGGTCATGAATTTATATCATTAAATGTTGGGGAATTTCACTATAAACCAACCCCAATCCTGAAAAACAATCGTTCACCTCTACTCTTTATTTCCTGTTACTTGGAGAGAAGAATTTGGGCATCCATAGATCAGAGAGAGTATACTGCAACCATTTGAAAAATCTACAGTTCCACCATTTTACTGGAGAAGTTGAATTTTTTATTTTCAGACTATAGGATTGACATATGTAACAGATATTACAAGGACAGTGGGTGGGATTCTCCAGTCTCTGCACCGAAATCGCACTCGGCGCGGGGGCGGAGAATGGGCGTCAGACCCGAGATTGGATCCGACGATTCTCCATTCCCCGGAGAATCAACGCCAATCGGCGATTCTCCAAGTTCAGCTGGCCGAGTTCCCGCTGGCGTGGTTCCCTCATGGTTTCACCCAGCGGGCACTCGGCGTGGTGGCTGCGGACTCAGTCCACGGCTGCCCTGGTGGAGGGCGGGGGGGGGGAGAGATCATTCACCGGATGAGGGGGGCCTCCAGGACGGCCAGGCTATCGATCAGGGACCACTGATCCGCGGGCGCGCGTGATCTGGGGGGAGGCCTATCTTCTTGATGCCGGTCTGCGGTGTGGGTCGGCCATGTCACACGGCACAGGCCGCCGCCGTGCGCATGCGCGGACCCCTGACCGGAAGTGCAGGGGCCCATATTGGCAGCCGGAGCTGCGAGGAGCACTCTGGGGCCCTGCTAGCATCCTGCAAATCAGAGAATCGCCCTGTACTTTCTTCAGGTAAGTCCAGAGTGATTTGCGTGTGTTTTTTTCACGGGCATGGGGACATAGCCCCATTATTTGAGAATCCTGCCTAGTTTGTCTCTGAGAAGCCAGTTTTCAGGCAGAGAAACTGCACGTTACAATTCAAGGTCTATTCTACAATGTGTAACAGAGTACCATTGTGATGGCCCCAGTAACTCTGCTGATAGCAAAAGGGAGATGATTTAATGGCTACACCCAGATGTCGGACCACCAATGTCACCAGCCTCCCCCTACAGGCGCCGGAATGTGGCGACTAGGGGCTTTTCACAGTAACTTCATTGAAGCCTACTCGTGACAATAAGCGATTTTCATTTTCATTTCATTTTCACAATATACATGCCTTTGTAATGAATGAATAATTTAATTAAGCATTTGGGCCTTTAATGTGATTGGTTAAGTATTCTCATATGCTATGTATGATGTAACCTTAATCGATCATCATGATTGGATATAGATAACTAATGATTGGTATATGCTAATTTCTTGTAATCGAATCTCAAAGTATAACTGTCCATGTCCATTCTTGAATCTGAGCTTTTTGGTGTCCTAATTAGAATGTCGATAACCATCGCTATACCCTGTAAATAGTTTTTAACTCCCAAGAGTCTTCATTTGGTCTTTCATGAGAGTGAGGGTGAAGTACACTAATGTCAAATAGCTGTGTAATTTTTCCACCAACAATTTGGTGCCGTGACTCGGGGTTACTCGGACTGGTGGTGGAGATATGACTACAGTCTGGTGAGCATTATCTTTTCTTGATTATAACCCTGACCTGGAACTGACAGTTGATTTTTAAAAAAAGAGTGAATCTGGACCATGTAGACCAGACGAAGGGAGTGTAGGGGGACGCTCCTGAAACTGAAGCGGCCTCAGAACCGTGTGCCTTGTGATTGGGTGGCCCCAGGTTGGGGTGACATTGAAGAGGTACTCAGACCGTGCATCATGACGATAGCAGCTGAGGAGGTGAAAGCCGACCCAGCAGAACTTAGGTTTGTGACCGAATGGGGAGGGGAAGGTACATGTCCCTTTTTCTTGCCCAAAAGCATTCCAAATGATAAAATATAAAAACAGGGTGAATTCCAACAGACACCGTACTGTGCCAAAAAAAACACTGCAAAGTCCAATTAAGTCCTTTCAGGAATAAATGGGGATGACCTCTCCCCTAGCAAACTTCAGGGAGTCGTGAACACAGCCCAGTCCATCACACAAGCCCGCCTTCAATCCATTGACCCCATCTACACCTCCCACTGACTGAGGAAAGCGGGCAGCATCATCAAAGACCCCTCCCACCCGGCTTACTCACTCTTGGAATTCCTTCCATCGGGCAGGAGATACAGAAGTCTGAGAACACGCACAAACAGACTCAAAAACAGCTTCTTCCCTGCTGTTACCAGACACCTAAACAACCCTCTTATGGACTGGCCTGATTAATACTACACTCCTGTGTGCTCCACCCAATGGCGGTGCCTATGGACTTACATTGAGTGCCATGTGTTGCCCTATTAGGCAAGCACGGGCACAAGCACCAGGGGCAGCACGGTAGCATTGTGGATAGCACAATCGCTTCACAGCTCCAGGATCCCAGGTTTGATTCCGGCTTGGGTCACTGTCTGTGCGGAGTCTGCACATCCTCCCCGTGTGTGCGTGGGTTTCCTCCGGGTGCTCCGGTTTCCTCCCACAGTCACAAAGATGTGCAGGTTAGGTGGATTGGCCATGATAAATTGCCCTTAGTGTCCTAAATTGTCCTTAGTGTTGGGTGGGGTTACTGGGTTATGGGGATAAGGTGGAGCTGTTGACCTTGGGTAGGGTGCTCTTTCCAAGAGCCGGTGCAGACTTGATGGGCCGAATGGCCTCCTTCTGCACTGTAAATTCTATGATTCTATGATTATGTATTTTCTTTTCATGTACTAAATGATCTGTTTGAGCTGCTTGCAGAACAATACTTCTCACTGTACCCCAGTACACGTGACAAGAAACAAATCCAAGCTGCGTGCCGTTTTTGGCAGGCTGGGTCAGTGCGCGACCGCGCCTTGTCGCGCGGTCGCTGTAGGCCGCCGCCGTGCGCATGCGTGGCCACGGACCCGGCAATTCTCTGGCCGTATCGACAGGTAAAGCCGGGGGCTTTACGCTGTGTGCCTGCTAGCGCTGTTTCTTTGGGCATAAAATGCCACTGTTCCCACGCCGGAGTCAGCACATTCTTCAAATTGGAGAATCGAGCTGCAGAAGTTTAGAACAGAAATTGCAAGGACATTTGCATAATTCATTTTGCTTATTGTTGTTTTAAAACATTTGATATATTTCAAAAAAAATTTGGGTTCAAAAAATAATTATTCCTGACGCAATTAGAAAGAAAGAAACAGATTATTAATTCAAGAAAAAAAGTGTGTAAAATAGAGAATATTTCTGGTGTTTCAGGTTAGATAAAAACAAAGATGGGTGATGATGTAATGACGTTCAGTTGAAAACTTTTTCCCTGCCCTTTTCAAAAGAGCTGAGAATCAATTCTTGCCTGTTGACACCTGAAGATATATTCATATTTTTACAGGAATTGGGAATTACAAATTTTAAATTTGGATTGACAGATATGTTCCGATTAATTAACCCATTTTGCCCCAAACAGAATAGATCTTTTGTGTTTTACTTTGCAGGCAACTGCAAGTGAAACAAGATTTGCAGTAGCTTCAGGAATTTGAGAATTTATTTCTTAGAATCAGAGCATCAGAAAATCACAACAGTGCAGAAAGAGGCCATTTGGCCTACTGGGTCTGCACTGACCCTCTGCAAGAGTGCCCTACCCAGGCTCACTTCCCTGCTCTATCCCCAGAGACTGACCTAACCCATGCATCCTGGAACACTATGGGACAATTGATCATGGCCAACACACCTATCCTGCACATCTTTGGGTATGCAGGCATGGGGAGAAAGTGCAAACTCCCCACAGACAGTCACCAAGGCTGGAGTGAAGCCCAGGTCTCCGGTGCTGTGAGGCCACGACTTTGGTATGTTTCTGTGAGCACCTCATTTATGGAGTGCTCCTTCGATTCAAACTTGAACTCCAGAGTGAAGCTCCTTGGCTGTCCGGGATCTGCAAAGTTTATGTAGATACTGCAGGATGGTCTCATCATGCTCCTGTATCATGTGACTGAGCATTCCCTCATTCTCGAAAACTGCTAACCAGAACACTGCAGTGTCCTTCAGATCCTCAATCTCTGTCTCTGGTTGATCTTCCTCCATTTTCACTATTGCTCATATCTCATTAGACAATTGTGCCACTGTATCAAGTTTGAATTGCGGTAATCTTTTGTTGCCTCGCTGACTAGGACGTCCAGCCACTCCAATAGGTTCAGGGCCTCACACGCATCCGCTCCGAGAATAGACTCATGCTTTGTGTCCACAATGGAGAATGATACAATGTTTCCTCTGTTATGCTTCGAGTTCACATTCCCATAGCATCCCAAATTCATCGCCACTGTAGTCTACCAGCAGTCTTGGTTGATTTATGACTTTCGGCAGACCGCACAGACTGAGGAGGTTGTCCTTGCTCCCGTATCGTGCTTGATTTTATCAGTCTGTCGTTTAGCATCACTGGATTAGTCCATCTGTTTTCAACAGTTTCAGCTGAATCCTCACTGTTGTTCCAACTGGTCTTTATGAATTCTCCCTCTTCTGTATTCAGACGCATCGAGTTTTGGTTGAAATTAGATCAATGAAAAATAATTCATCAAGGGTCATCACATCAATTGCATTGATTGACCCAGTTTGATCCACTGTAGAACGCAAAAACCATTGTTTCGCAAAATGATTCATATGGCCACACCTGGAACCTACTTTTCCATATGCTGGACATTGGCGTGGGCCATGTCGGTTGCCACATTTCTGGCATAAGATGGCGATTCCGGACGGCTGCTTAAATTGGCCACCCACACTGAGAGCAAGTTTCTTTTTCGACTGTGTCACCATGCTTATTGTGCCAGTGTCTTCTTCCATGTGATGTGTCAGGCAGGTTGGTTCGACGTTGACTGCAGCTGGATGCAGTGAAGCTAGAAACAGACGTCTGACACAGGAGATCATCCAACACTGTTTTATTTAACTAGTGGACTGCTGTACATGTTCAGCTGTGGGTTGACACTCTACTAATCTAACTGATGACCTCTTACTGGCTTGACCAGACTTACTAGCTACCGCATGGTGATAGTGCTCACTAGCTTGTGCACTCGGACTGTCTCAGTAGCTGGGTCCTGAGAGAGAGAAAGATTCTTAATGCCCTGTGGGCTTTATAGTGGTGGTGTCCTGTCTGGTGATTGGTTGTTCCGTGTTGTGTGTTCATTGGTCATCCTGTGTGTCAATCACTGCCTGTCTGCATCTCATTATATACATGAGTGGACATTATGACATCTCCCCTTTTTAAAAATAAATTTTGGAACGTGGAGGTATTTACATGCCTGACTATGTACAAGTCGTGAGTTAATGAACATATGTACATGGGAAGGTGTCTATCGTGCAGATACAGAGCAAAGTGAACAGAATTTACAGAAGTAAAGTCTATAGATTCAGTCTTTGAGGCGAGCGACGAATTCTTATCGATCGCCGCAGAGGTGGAGCAGGAGACGCCAGCACTTGGACAGGCGGGATTGCTGCCATTGCGGTGGTCTCATGGGCAGGCGGGATCGGTGGCCTCGTGGCTGGAGACGTCCGGAGGAAGCATGATAACCGGCGGAGCAATGCGGTCAGGTGGTGGGCGGGGAACTCTTCGTAGCGTCCTCCAGTTGTGCCGGAGAATGGAGCCGTCAGCCATTTGAACAATGAAAGATCTTGGGGCAGCCTTCCTGGCAACAACAGCTGGGGCTGACCAACCTCCCTCAGGCAACTGGACGCGAACAACATCTTCTGGAGCCAGCGCAGGCAGATCTGTGGCATGAGCATCATACGTGATCTTCTGCTGGCCTCTGGATCGCTGCACTTTTTGCAGCACTGCGAGGTGGTCAAGGTCTGGAATATGGATGGCTGGAACAGTCGTCCACAGGTTGCGGTTCATGAACAGCTGCGCCGGAGACAAACCAGTCGACAGAGGGGTTGACCTGTATGCCAGCAGCGCCAAGTTGAAATTGGAGGCTGAATCTGTAGCCTTGCACAACAACCGCTTGACAATATGGACCCCTTTCTCGGCCTTCCCGTTTGATATGCGGTAATGGGGACTGGAGGTGATGTGACTGAAGTTGTAGGATCGTGCAAATGTCGGACCACTCTTGGCTGTAGAAACATGGACCGTTGTCACTCATTACTGTGAGTGGTATCCTGTGCCTGGCAAACGTCTCTTTGCGGCTTTGATGACTGATTTGGATGTGAGGTCCGACAGTTTCACCACTTCCGGAGAACTGGAGAAGTAGTCGACCAAGAGCACGTAGTCACACACATTGGCGTGAAAGAGGTCAATCCCCACTTTAGACCACGGAGAGGTCACAATCTTATGCTGTTGCAGTGTTTCCTTGGGCTGAGCCGGTTGAAACATCTGGCAGGTTGTGCAGTTGAGGACCGTGTCAGCAATGTCCTGGTTGGTGCCCGGCCAATAAACCGCCTCCCGAGCTCTGCGTCAACATTTTTCGACCCCAAGATGACCCTCATGGATCTGTCTGTGCACCATAGCTTGCATGCTTTGAGGAATGACGATCCTATCTAATTTAAGAAGGATTCCCTCAACAACCGTTAACTCGTCCTTAACGTTAAAGAACTGGGGACATTGCCCCTTTTGCCAGCCATGGGCGAGGTGTTGCATCACGCGCTGCAGTAGAGGATCTTTGGCAGTTTCTTCGCGCATTTGGACCACTCGTTCATCAGTGGCTGGGAGGTTGCTGGCACACAACTGCACCTGTGCCTCTATGTGGCAGATGAAGCCGCCCTGTTCACATGGCATGATGATGGATTGGGATAGGGTATCCGCGATGATCAGCTCCTTACCCGGTGTGTAGACGAGTTCGAAGTCATATCAGCGGAGACAAAGAAGAATTTGCTGTAGCCGAGGTGCAATGTCATTTAAATCCTTCTGGATTGTGTGGACTAACGGCCTGTGGTCTGTTTCCACCGTGAACTTTGGCAGGCCGTATACGTAGTCATGAAACTTGACTATTCCTGTCAGGAGACCCAAGCACTCCTTTTTCGATCTGGGCATACCGTTGCTCGATCGGCGCCATGGCCCTGGATGCACATGCCACTGGAGCCCAGGACGAGGAGTCGTCTCACTGGAGGAGCACCACCCCAATGCCGTCCTGGCTTGCATCAGTAGATATCTTGGTGTCCTTGGTTGGGTCAAAGAACGCCAGTACTGGGACTGTGGTGAGCTTCAGCTTCAAACCACTCCTTTTCATGTGCGGGCAGCCACTGGAACACTGTTGACTTCTTTACGAGATGCCGGAGGGCCGTGGTGTGGGCTGCCATATTGGAAATGAATTTCCTGAGAAAATTTACCATCCCGAAGAAGCAGAGGACCACCTTCTTGTCCTCCGGGGTCTTCATGGCGTTGATCGCCAGCACCTTGTCGGTGTCGGGTTGCACACCCTGCTGTGAAATGTGGTCATCCAGAAACTTGATAGCGGATCGGCCAAATGAGCATTTGGCCCTGTTGAGCTGGAGGCCATTTTCATGAATCCACTGGAAGACCTGTTTGAGGCGGGCAATGTGATCCTCGGGCGTTGTGGACCAGATGATCATGTCGTCCACATAGACTCGCACCCCCTCGATGCCCTCCATCATTTGCTCCATAATACGATGAAATACTTCGGAAGCTGATATGATATCGAAAGGCATGCAGTTGTTGCAATAAAGGCCGAACGAAGTGTTAAACGTGCACAGCTTCCGACTGGACGTGTCCAGCTGTATTTGCCAGAAGCCACGGGAGGCGTCCAGCTTGGTAAAGAATTTGGCATGAGCCATCTCACTGGTTAACTCTTCACACTTCGGGATCGGGTAGTGCTCTCGCATGATGTTGCGGTTCAGGTCTTTGGGATCAATGCAAATTCGGAGTTCACCAGAGGGGTTTTTTTTACGCAGACCATGGAGCTGACCCAGTCTGTTGGTTCCGTGACCTTTGAGATGATGCCCTGGTCTTGGAGGTCTTGAAGCTGCTTTTTCAGATGATCCTTGAGAGGAGCTGGCACCCGGCTTGGTGCATGGGTCACTGGGGTGGCGTTCGGCTTGAGAAATATCTTGTAGCGATATGGGAGCATGCCCATTCCATCAAACACGTTGTGATATTGCGTGAGAATGTCGTCTATCTAGGCCTGGAGATTCACATCGGGCGAGGCAGTCGCCGGTGTCGAGGACATGGTGTGGACTCGCTGGACCAGATTCAGGAGCTTGCAGGCGCGAGCACCGAGCAGGGATGCCCTGTCAGGCCGAATGATCTCGAAGCGTAATGTTGCCTTGATTGCCTTGTGAGATACCCCTAGCTGACATGATCCACTGGCAGCTATGGCATTGCCATTGTAGTCAAGGAGCTGGAAGGCTGGTGGAAGAATGGTTGGTTGGGCATGGATGCTGTTGAGATCTGACTGTGATATGAGGTTCGCAGGCGCGCAGGTGTCCAGCTTAAGTCGGATGCGAGCCTGGTTGACTGTGAGGACAGCACACCACTCATCGTCGGGATACACACTGAGGATCGAAAGGTGGTTTGCAGGTGCAGTGGAGACCAGCTCGCGTGTGGTTATGATGCCCACCCGAAATGGAGACTCGAGGCAATCAGCATCGGGGTCTGTTGGGCTGTCGGGATCAGTATCCTGCATGCCTTGTTGTACCGAGCGGACACATCTGCGCCGCAGCTGGGATCGCTGGCTGATGATCTGTGGAGCGGACCTGCAGAATGCCACGTAATGGCAAGGCTTCTCATACTGTAGACATCACCCTCCTTTGGCTGGACATTGCCGCTTTAAATGGGCGGAGCCACAATTCGGACACGTCATGACGCTGACGTCAGCACGTTCCGTAGGCCATCGCGCATGCACAGTGCAGTCGGCCGACGTACGCACCTGCGCATTCGGGTTTTCGGCCTTGTCGTCCACCCGGTCGTAGCGCGCATGCTTAGGGACCGGGGAAAAGCGCGCAAAACGGCCACTCTCCTCGATGCTCAGGCCTTGCATTTTTGCATTGGTCTGCACCCGTTCTGCCTCGTGGGAGGCCAGTTTTGCAGTTTCTGCCGCCCTGATGTGGGAGTAACGATTCTTGGCATGCTCATGGACTACGCACTTCTCAGACGGAGAGGGTCAACTGTGATTTTGAGGAGCTGCTGCCACAGGGAGTCGGAGTGGACCCCGACAATGATCTGAATACCGGATCATGGAATCAGCCGTCGAGTCATAATTACATGACTGCGCTAGGATGCGGAGATGTGTCAGGAAGGACCTAAAAGGTTCATCCTTACCCTGAAGCCTCTGTTGGAAGATGTACCATTCAAAGCTCTCATTCACTTCAATGTCGCAGTGGCTGTCGAATTTTAGCAAAACTGTCTTGAACTTCGTCTTGTCTTCGCCATCGGCAAACGTAAGCGAGTTGTAGATATGGATGGCGTGATCTCCCGCAGTCGACAGGAATAGCGCGATCTTCCTGGCATCCGATGCTGCCAAGTATTGATTGTAACCTCTATAGGTCAAACAGTTCGGATGGGGCAGTTTATGTACAGTGTGTGCAGAAGGGTTTCCTAACACAATATGTGGATAGGCCGACAAGAGGTGGGGCCACATTGGATTTGGTACTTGGTAATGAACCGGGCCAAGTGTCAGATTTGTTTGTGGGAGAGCACTTTGGAGATAGTGACCACAATTCGGTGTCTTTCACTATTGCAATGGAGAGGGATAGGGCCATACGGCAGGGCAAGGTTTATAATTAGGGGAGGGTAATTATGATGCGATTAGGCAAGAATTAGGGAGCATACGATGGGAACAGAAACTGTCAGGGAAAGGCACAAATGAAAAGTGGAGCTTGTTCAAGGAACAAATACATAGAACACAGAACAGTACAGCACAGAACAGGCCCTTCGGCCCTCAATGTTGTGCCGAGCCATGATCACCCTACTCAAACCCACGTATCCACCTTATACCCGTAACCCAACAACCCCCCCCCCCCATTAACCTTACTTTTTTTAGGACACTACGGGCAATTTAGCATGGCCACTCCACCTAACCCGCACATCTTTGGACTGTGGGAGGAAACCGGAGCACCCGGAGGAAACCCACGCACACAGGGGGAGGACGTGCAGACTCCACACAGACAGTGACCCAGCCGGGAATAGAACCTGGGACCCTGGAGCTGCAAAGCATTTATGCTAACCACCCTGCTGCCCCGAATACTGCATGTCCTTGATAGCCTCCAACCTCGATATACAGGAGGAACTTTTGCTTGAAGATTTTCCATTGGCGGCGAGGTTGCCGGAGATGTGGAGCTGCGGAGGAGGCTGGATGTTTTCCATTTCGCTGGATGGCTGCTTGCTGGTCGTTATAGATTCACTCGAGGTAGGTTCATTAGGATTAATAGCACTCAGGTACCATGATGTGCTAGGCAGGTTGGTTCGACGTTGGCTGCAATTGGAAACAGACGTCTGACACAGGAGATCATCCAACATTGTTTTATTTAACGAGTGGACTGCTGTACATGTTCAGCTGTGGGTTGACACTTTACTAATCTAACTGGTGACCTCTTACTGGCTTGACCAGACTTACTAGCTACCGCATGGTGATAGTGCTAACTAGCTTGTGCACTCTGACTGTCTCAGTAGCTGGGTCCTGAGAGAGAGAGATTCTTATTGCCCTGTGGGCTTTATAGTGGTGGTGTCCTGTCTGGTGATTGGTTGTTCCGTGTTGTGTGTTCATTGGTCATCCTGTGTGTCAAACACTGCCTGTCTGCATCTCATTATGTACATGAGTGGATATTATGACACCATGTTGGCGGCAGAAGATTTTTTGATGGTCTTATGTGCAGCCCACTCACTTGCAATAGACATCTTGATATGGCTTTCTGATTAAAGCTCTTCTTTCTGGGTACACATACTAAATGTGTCATGTTCACATGCTTCGTTTTGTTTCAGAGAGCAGTACCAATCGAAGAACTTTATTGTGAATTGTGACGAGGATACAGGGATCCTACAGCATGATCTGGATAGGTTGGGCGAATGGGCAAACCAATGGCGGCTGCAGTATAATTTGGATAAGTGTAAAGTTATTCACTTTAGAAGCAAGAACAGGAAGGCAGATTACCTGAATGGTTGTAAATTGGGAAAGGGGAGTGTGCAGCGGGACCTGGATGTCCTTGTCCATCAGCTGCTGAGGTGAGCATGCAAGTGCAGCAGGTGGTAAAGAAGGCTGATGGGCATGGTGGCCTTCATTGCGAGAGGTTTTGAGTATAGAAATAGGGATGTGTTGCTGCAATTATACAGAATGATTATTTATTGATTAACACTTGGAGAGATAACATACAGAAAGCTATGCAGACTAAGTTGCTGATTGAGTTTCATGGACTCTCCTGGAACTACCTGATGTGCGACATTCCTTTTGTCCGCCTTACTACCAGCTGCCGATAGTTGGATGTCACATGGCCATTTACTTGCACCACCAGCTGGTTGAAGGTCGCATTGCTAACTATATATATTATATTATACACAGGCATATCACCACAGTTATACAAACAAAACAGAATAGATGGAGAAATGCAAGGTCGCATTAATAAGTCTTAGACAAGTATTAATAATAGCATCAGCATTAGGGTTGCCAGATCTGACTTGCCCCCTTCCATAATAATGGGAATTACTACATTGTTGTACTGACCCAACAATATGGAGATTATAAACGACCTGTAGTCTGTTACTCCAACAGGCAATCAGTCGTTGCTGTTGGATGGAAAAAATCCATATAGAACACTCCTTAGAGCAGATTCTGAACATGGAAGATTGAAAATGATTGGGATAGGATTAAGAATTGAGAGTAGACAACAGAGGTAGGAAATCAAAACAGCAAATGGAAATTGAAATATTGGGTGCAATTCAATGAAGTATTTCAATCTGGCATTAATATGAAGGGGAAGGTTTAGACGAGGCTAGTAAATTGATAAACGTTCTCTTGGTATGTCTGTGTCTTTGTCTATGCTTTATTTCAGAGAAAAAAATTGATACTCTGGCCACCACCCAAGGCACCTGAACCATACGTGGAGAGATAAGCAACAACTTTGAGATATTTTGATAAGATCACAAAAGGTTCAAGAATGTGTGGCATGACATTTGGGGCACTGCGTACGTGTACAAATGAATTACATGTGAAGTAACGAATAGGCAGGAAGCCAGTTGAAAATAGACCCTTTCAAGGGTTTGAAACTCCCTGGCATTATGCATTGAAGAGCAGGTCCCATGCATGCACACTACTTGACAAACAGCATGGCAGGAAATGGTCAATGGGGCCAATATAGTGAAACAACACCATTAAGTGATCAAGGCACCGACACATATAAATAAGGCACCGACACATACTCCATAGAGAAAATGAGTTTAAAATAATTGGAATAGAATCAAACACACATGTCTGCATCAACTCTCACAAACTTCTACAGATGTGCCATAGAGAGCATCCTATCCAGCTGCATCACAGCCGGGTATGGCAACTGCTCGACCCAAGATTGCAAGAAACTGCAGTGTGGTGAATTCAGCCCAACGCATCACAAACTTGCCACCCCCACATTGATTCTGTCTACACCTCCCGCTGCCTCAGGAAGACAGACAGCATTGTCAGAGATCCCTCACACCCAGGTTTTGCCCTCTTCCAGACCCTTCCATCAGGCAGAAGATACAGAAGAACTGTACATCCAGACATAGGAACAGCTTCTTCCCCACAGCTACTAGACTCCTCAATGAGTCTCCCTCAGACTGATCTGTTCCCTGTAAGACACTATTCACGGCGCCCTATGCTGCTGGATACCGATGATTGGAGAGCTGGAGAATATTTTAAGTCCTTGCATGATGTTATTTTGAATGATATTTGAGAATGATATTTGCAAGCGGGGAGTGTCAGAGAGAAATGGTATCAATCTAATTATTCAGTGGTCCCATTCAAGTTACAATAGATTATGGAATAAACTGGAATTTAACACAATTTGTGTGCAGATAAAACTGGAATCTAAAACAAAAACAAAGAAGTGAATTTTCTCCCTGCACAGATCACCCCACTCAAGGGCGAGAGAAAGAAAGTGACCAAGAATAATAATGAGATAAGGGGTGGAAGATTAAGATCTCTGTGAAAACTGGGACCTTATTATAAGTGACTTGCAAGTTGAAATGACATTTAATCCACATAGGAAGCAAAAAATGAAATTAATAACATAGCAAGTGGTCAAACTTGGTTTGTTTATGAGTTAAAAAGACACGGGCGAAACCAGTCTAGTACTCACACTTAAAGGAGAAAACACAGCAAGCCACACAGCAGTAAAGTTATGTGGGGCATCAAATGCCCGGGCAATCTCAGCCTCAAGATAAAGAAACCAATGTTAAATTTATAATTTTAGTTCAGTTAACTCATAATCTAAGTATGGCAACTCAGTATGATTTTATAGTAAATTGCAGGTCAAAAGCTCATCCCAAGACTGGGTCTTGGCATCATACTCAAAATTGACAAGGGAGAAAGAACATATGGCTTAAGACAGTGATGTGAGATGTCAAAGTCAAACAATTACTGATACCTCTCTCACAATTAAGTCAAAATACCGAATGTACAACTGTATATATTTAGTAGACCAATCACCTTTGAACAATGATATGTATTTTATGCAGACGTTGTGTAATTTAAAAATAAAGTAACTCATTCCAAGTGACCAGGGAGGAGTAACAGCAAATTCAGATAACCTGTCCAACACATTAAGTCATTAATAGGGTCTGATTTAAGACCAATTAAATCAGATAGAGACTATGTGCTCAATATATGGAGATATCAAAATATTAATTGATCTCAACAACAAGTAACAGAAAAAAACTTTAATGAGAGGGATGGTCCAACAAGTAACTGATGATTACACGTACCGGATTGCTCCGGAATCCTGAATAAGACCATACTGGGAGATATTGGGGAACTAATTGGATGTGCAAATATCTCTGTAGTCAACTCAGTTCAATTATTCAAACTAAACAGCTACTCTTCTTGGGTCTCTGGAGAAGTCAGAAAGGGGCTACAGTATGGAGCTTATGTGACTGAGTACGCACTGACCACCATAGATTTACAGGCTCTTAAAAACACTTAACCAATCAACTACCAGGATAATTAAAGCTACGGAGGCACAGGCCAAAGGAAGGGCATGTGACAACTTAGCCCGAGACCTGCTAGTGGGTGTTCGTTCAGACATCGAGGATTTAAGATTCGGGACTATTCCCCAACATTTATTGGTCTCCCAATAAATCACTTAACCGGGTGGGGGACAAAGGGGGCTGATTTATCCAAAGGACTGGTTAGTATTCTCAACACTGAATTAGCCCATTTGGATAAAACCAAGAGCCAGACAGAAGGGGCTGAAGAGGACAATTTGGGCATCCTAAGATAGGAGAGTGTATACAGCAAACCATTTGAAAAACCTAAAGTTCCACCATTTTACTGGAGAATTTGAATTGTTCCATTTCAGACTATGGAATTGTCATGTGTAATAGATATTACAAGGACACAGTGTGTCTCTGAGAAACCAGTTTTCAGGCAGAGAAACTGAACGTTACAATTCAAGGTCTATTCTACAATGTGTAACAAAGTACCATTATGATGGCCCCAGTAAGTCTGCTGATAGCAAAAGGAGATGATTTAATGGCTACAACCAGATATCGGACCACTGATATCACTAATTGCAAGACAACATACGTGCCTTTGCAATGATTGGATAGTTTAATTAAGCATGCGGATATAGATAACTAGTAATAAATGATTGGTACATGCTAATTTCTTGTAATTGAATCTCAAAGTTTAACTGTCCGTACCATTCTTGAATCGGGGCTTTTTGATGTCCTAATTAGAATGTTGAGAGACCCTGCTATAACCTGTAAATAAAGACTAGTTTTAACTCCAAGTTAACTCTGGTCTCTCATGAGAGTGAGGGTGAAGTACACTACAGTCAAATAGCTGTATAATTGTTCCCTCAACATTGCTCGTGTCCTTTTTTATTCCACAAGCTACAACTTTGTTCACAAGTCGGCCCTTTAACAAATGCCTTTTGGGGGTCCATGTACATCACATCAATAACATTGCCCTCATCAACCCTCTGTTATCTCAACAAAAAAGATGAGCAAATTTGATAATCATGATTTGACCTTAACAAACCCATGCTGGCTTTCTTTAATTAACCTGCCCAAGTTACTGTTAATTGTATCCCAAATTATTGTTTCTAAAAGCTTCCCCATCATTGAGGTTAAACTGACTGGCCTCTAGTTGCTAGGCTTATCTTTAAACCCTTTTTTTAAAATGACGTGCAAAATGCTCATCCAGGTACTTTTTAAAACAATTTAAAACAATTCTCCAGTCGTCGGGAATCACCATCACCGTGGTGCCTTCTCAAATTTAAGTGCATACAGCCTATCCAACACCTCCTTATAAATTTTAAACCCTGAAGTGTCTGAATTCATTACCTCCTCTTTCACCATTGTCGAGGCAGCATCTTCTTCCTTGCAAAGCATTCATTTAATCTGCCTACATGCATCATTTCCTTCCATTGACCTCTTAACGAGTTCCATTCTTCCTCTTAGCTCCTTTAACTATTTATATACCTATAAAAGACTTTGGACGCCCTTTATGCAAGCTGCCAGTCTCTTCTCTTACTGTCTCTTTGCTTCTCTTATTTGCTCTTTCAATTCCCCTCTGAATCTTCTGTATTCGGTCTGGTTCTTTGATTTGATTTATTATTGTCACATGTATTAGTATATGTGGTAGTATGACTAGAGGTATTAAGGTACCTAACAATGCCGAGACAGCATTTGTGGATAAGGCTCGCTGCTTATTGGTCCATTGGTATGTAATACTTGTCATTTATTGGCTAAGGCTGTAAGGTAACTCCGGCCAGTAAAGGCGGGGTATAAGAGCCCGTGTATCCCCCGCAGCTTCCTTTCTGTACCTGAGCCGCTGGGGGAAACATCTAACGTATTAAAGCCTTCAGTTCGGACTCCAACCTCGTTTCTGTGGTCATTGATAGTGCATCAATTTAATAGGCTAGATTTTAAAGGATGGAGCTCCGCATTAAGCCGGAGTGTCTACAACTCAGCCCCCAAGCGGCAAACGCAGCAGCGACCTTTAAGCACTGGCTAGCGTGTTTCAACGGCTACCTCAGAATGGCAGAAACCGCACCCACGAGGGAACAGAAACTGCAGATCCTGCACTCGAGGGTGAGCCCAGGAATATACATGCTCATCGAGGACGCGGGCGACTTTGATTCAGCAATGGAGCTACTAAAAGGACATTATATTCGCCCCGTGAACCAAGTCTACGCCAGGCATCTACTGCAACGAGGCGACAGAGCCCTGGTGAGTCACTAGATGAGTTCTATCGTGCGCTCCTTGTGTTAGGGAGAAACTGCAGCTGCCCGCATGTTTCGGCGAATGACCATACAGAACTGTTGATTCGGGACGCTTTCGTTGCGTGTATGCAGTCCTCACAAATCCGCCAGCGGCTGCTTGAAAAAGAAACTCTGAGCCTCAATGAGGCACGGGCCCTCACCAACTCGCTGGACGTGGCCTCTCGAAATGCCCACGCCCCCGACCGCGCGGCAGCCCCCTGGGCAGCGTGGAATCCCCCTGCAACGGACTCTGAGTCGCCCCACGTTTCTCCACAAGCTTGCGCTGCATGACGGCCGGCAACCCCAGAGGGCTGGCCCCGTTGTTATTTCTGCGGGCAGGCGAAACACCCCCGACAGCACTGCCCGGCCTGTTCGTCGACCTGTAAAGGGTGCGGCAAAAAAGGCCACTTCATGGCGGTCTGCCAGGCCCGGGCGGTCGCTGCGGTTCCCGGCGGCGAGTGCGGATCGCCGCTCAACTCTTTCCACAGGCCCCGTGCGGCCAGTGGACGTCGCCGTCTTCCTCCCCAAGCACCACGTGTGGCCTCTGGGCGCCGCCATTTTGTTCCGCCGACACCACGTGCGGTGGATGGGAGCCGCCATTTTGTTCTGCCGACGCCACGTGCGGGGGATAGGTGCCGCCATCTTGGACGGACTCCAAGGACCTCAGCGCAGGTGACCACGATGAATCCCAATTTCTGCCATGCTTAGCCTCGGTGACCCTGGACCAGTCTCGACCTCGAACACTTTCAACCGCGTCGATGACGGTATTAATCAATGGGCACGAGGCGTCTTGTCTGATCGACACTGGGAGTACGGAGAGCATTATACACCTGGACACGGTAAGGTGCTGTTCACTCTCCATCCACCACGTTTCTCTAGCCTTCTGTTCCCACTCGGTAGAGATAAAAGGGTTCTGTGAAGCAAACCTCACGGTCCAGGGAAGGGAGTTCAAAAATTACAGACTCTATGTCCTCCCCCACCTCTAGAACATAGAACATAGAACAGTACAGCACAGAACAGGCCCTTCGGCCCTCGATGTTGTGCCGAGCAATGATCACCCTACTCAAACCCACGTATCCACCCCATACCCGTAACCCAACAACACCCCTTAACCATACTTTTTAGGACACTACGGGAAATTTAGCATGGCCAATCCACCTAACCCGCACATCTTTGGACTGTGGGAGGAAACCGGAGCACCCGGAGGAAACCCACGCACACACGGGGAGGATGTGCAGACTCCGCACAGCCAGTGACCCAGGCAGGAACCGAGCCTGGGACCCTGGAGCTGTGAAGCATTTATGCTAACCACAATGCTACCGTGCTGCCCCACACTCTGCACGGCCACACTCCTAGGCCAGTGCAACCTCCAAAGTCTATCTTTCAAATTCGGCGGCCCTATACCCCTTCTTACTGTCTGCAGCCTCGCGACCCTCAAGGTCGATCCACCTTCCCTGTTTGCGAACCTCACCCCAGATTGCAAACCCGTCGTCACCAGGAGCAGACGGTACAGTGCCCGGTACCGAACCTTTATCAGGTCTGAGGTCCAACGGCTTCTGAGGGAAGGGGTCATTGAAGCCAGCAACAGGCCCTGGAGAGCACAAGTCGTGATGGTAAAGACCGGAAAAAAGAATAGGATGGTCATAGACTACAGTCAGACCATCAACAGGTTTACGCAGCTGGACTCGTACCCTCTCCCCCGCATATCCGACCTGGTCAACAGGATCGCGCAATACAAGGTCTTCTCCACGGTGGACCTCAAGTCCGTCTACCACCAGCTCCCCATCCGCGCGAGTACACTGCTTTCGAGTCGGATGGGCGACTCTACCACTTCTTAAGGGTTCCCTTCGGTGTCACGAACGGGGTCTCGGTCTTTCAGCGAGAGATGGACCGAATGGTCGACCGATACGGTTTACAGGCAACATTCCCGTATCTCGACAATGTCACCATCTGCGGCCACGATCAGCAGGACCACGACACCAACCTCCGTAAATTCCTCCAGATCGCAATGATCCTTAATCTTACATTAAACAAGGATAAATGCATGTTTTGCACCGACCGCCTAGCCATCCTTGGCTACGTAGTGCAAAATGGAGTGATAGGCCCCGACCCTGAACGCATGCGCCCCCTTATGGAGTTCCCCCTTCCTCACTGCTCCAAGGCCCTGAAGCGCTGCTTTGGATTTTTCTCTTACTACGCCCAGCGGGTCCCCAACTACGCAGGCAAAGCCCGTCCCCTGATCCAAACCACAACTTTTCCACTGTCGACAGAGGCCCGCCAGGCCTTCAGCTGCATCAAAGCAGACATCGCAAAGGCCACGATGCACGCCATCGACGAGTCCCTCCCCTTCCAGGTCGAGAGCGACGCGTCTGATGTAGCTCTGGCGGCCACCCTCAACCAAGCGGGCAGACCCATGACCTTCTTCTCACGTACCCTCCATCCTTCCGAAATCCGCCATTCCTCGGTCGAAAAGGAAGCACAGGCCATAGTAGAAGCTGTGCGACATTGGAGGCATTACCTGGCAGGCAGGAGGTTCACCCTTCTCATGGACCAACGGTCGGTCGCCTTCATATTCGATAATGCACAGCGGGGAAAGATAAAAAAACGATAAGATTTTGCGGTGGAGGATCGAATTATCCACCTATAACTACGAGATCCTATATCGTCCCGGGAAGCTAAACGAGCCTCCTGATGCCCTGCCCTGCGGCACATGTGCCAACGCACAAGTGGACCGCCTCCGAGCCCTCCACGAGGAGCTCTGCCACCCGGGGGTCACTCGTTTCTTCCATTTCGTAAAGACCCGCAACCTGCCCTATCCATCGAGGAGGTCAGGACAGCCACTAGGAATTGCCAAATCTGCGCTGAGTGCAAGCCGCACTTCTACCGATCAGAGAAAGCGCACCTAATAAAGACTTCCCGTCCCTTTGAACGCCTCAGCATGGACTTCAAAGGTCCCCTCCTCTCTACCAACCGCAACACGTACTTTCTCAACGTGATTGACGAGTACTCCCGTTCGCCATCCCCTGCCCGACATGATCACAACCACCATTATCAAAGCCCTCCACAGCATTTGTACTCTGTTCGGATTCCCCGCCTACATACAGTATTATGAGTGACAAACTGCGTCACTTCCTGCTCAGCAAGGGCATTGCCTCAAGCAGGGTAACAGACAGGTTGAGAGGGAGAACGGAACGGTCTGGAAGACTGTCCGACTGGCCCCACGGTCTAGAAATCTCCCGGTCTCCCGCTGGCAGGAGGTCCTCCCGGATGCCCTCCACTCTATCCGGTTACTGCTCTGCACCGCAACTAATCAAACACCTCACGAACGTCTCCTTGTTTTCCGCAGGAAGTCCTCCTCAGGGACCTCGCTCCCGACCTGGCTGGCAGCTCCCGGGCCCATCCTGCTCCGAAAAAACGTGCGGGCGCACAAGTCGGACCCGTTGGTCGAGAGGGTCCATCTTCTCCACGCTAACCCCCAGTACGCCTACGTGGAGTACCCCGACGGCCAACAAGACACGGTCTCCATGCGAGACCTGGCGCCCGCCGGATCCCCTCGCACACCCTCGCCACCAGTCCCACCCTCCACCCCACCGGTGCACCTCACGGCTGCCCCCTTCCCTGGAGAATCGGTCTTTCCGCCAGCCCTGCCTGGGCCTCCCCGCACACCGACGCACTCTACAGGCGCTCCCTTCCCAGGTCAGTCAACCTCCCCACCAGCACCATCTAAAGGTCTGGATGACCCCTTTCCCAGGTCAGTCAGCCCCACCAGCGCCATCTAGGGGTGTTGAAGCCGCCACGGAGACCGAGTCCACGCTCCCGGAGTCACAGACGCCTGAACCTCCACCGACGCCACCACCAAAGCTCCGTCGATCGCAGAGGACGACCAAGCCGCCGACCATCTGATTGCGTCACTGTGAACTGTACATAGACATTAACGTGAAATGTACATAGCCAATTGTAATTTTGCAAGACTGTACTATATTGTAAATAGTTGTGACTAGTAGGCAAACGCAGTACGAGGGTAATGCAGTACCTCCATAACCATTCATACTACCAGCTATGCTATTCGACCCGTTCGTATTACCAGTTATGGGTTGTGCGACCAAGCCGCCACCCCCGCCGGACTCTTTTTTTCAACAGGGGGTGAATGTGGTAGTATGACTAGAGGTATAACGGTACCTAACAATGCCGAGACACCACTGGTGGATAAGGCTCGCTGCTTATCGGTCCATTGGTATGTAATACTTGTCATCTATTGGTTAAGACTGTAAGGTAGCTCCGCCCAGTAAAGGCGTGGTATAAGAGCCCGTGTATCTCCCGCAGCTTCCTTTCTGTACCTGAGCTGCTGGGGGAAACATCTAACCTATTAAAGCCTTCAGTTCGGACTACAACCTCGTTTCTGTGGTCATTGATAGTGTATCAGTATACAGTGAAAAGTATTGTTTCTTGCATGCTATGCAGACAACGCCGTACATAGGGAAGGAAGGGGAGAATACAGAATGTAATGTTAGTCATAGCTAGGGTGTAGAGAAAAGATCAACTTAATATGAGGTAGGTTCATTCAAAAGTCTGATGGGCAGCAGAGAAGAAGTGGTTCTCAGTTGTATTGACCATCTGACATTTATCAAAAGTGCACTTTTTCTCCTTAATCTTAATCTTTTTCTGCAGCCAGGGACCTCTGGACCTGTTTACCCTACCTTTCCCCTTATATGGGAATATATCTTGCCTGAACTGCGTGTTTTTTTAAGGCAGCCCATTGTTCATTTCTAGCTTTGTCTACTAATCTTTGACACCAATTTATTTGGGCCAGATTCATTCTTGCCCAATTGAAGCTGGTTTTTTCCCCCAGTTATTTATTCTTACTCTAGATTTCCCCTTGTTCTTTCCCATAATAAACTGAAACTGTTTGCTACAATGGTCAAAGGCGCCTAAATATTCTCCTACTGACATTATATCCACTTGGTGCCACCCTATTCCCCAGAATCAGGTCCAACAATGCCTCCTTTTGGATTGGGCTGGAAATGTACTCTGCTCTTTACTACTATTCCAGTATATATTTGGATAATTAAAGGCCTACATTACTCTGTAATCCTTACACCTCTCTGTAATGAACCAGGACAGGTGTTAGATTTGGAGGTAGATGAGCACTTTGGTGATGGTGACCACAATTCAATTACGTTTACTTTAGAGATGGAAAGGGATAGGTATATACCGCAGGGCAAGAGTTACAGCTGGGGGAAAGGCAATTATGATGATATGAGGCAAGACTTAGGATGCATAGGATGGGGAAGGAAACTGCAGGGGATGGGCACACTTAAATGTGGAGCTCATTTAAGGAATGCGTATCCTTGATAAGTATGTACCTGTCAGGCAGGGAGGAAGTGGTCGAGCGAGGGAACCGTGGTTTACTAAAGTAGTTGAATCACTTGTCAAGAGGAAGAAGGAGGCTTATGTAAAGATGATACGTGAAGGTTCAGTTAGGGCGCTCGAGAGTTACAAGTTAGTTAGGAAGGACCAAAAGAGAGATCGAAGAAGAGCCAGGAGGGGACTTGAGAAGTCTTTGGCAGGTAGGATCAAGGATAACCCTAAAGCTTTCTATAGGTATGTCAGGAATAAAAGACTGACGAGGGTAACGGTAGGGCCAGTCAAGGACAGTAGTGGGAAGTTGTGCGTGCAGTCCAAGGAGATAGGAGAGCTGCTAAATGAATATTTTTTGTCAGTCTTCACACAGGAAAAAGACAATGTTGTCGAGGAGAATACTGAGATACAGGCTACTAGACTAGAAGGGCTTGAGGTTCATAAGGAGGAGGTGTTAGCGATTCTGGAAGTGTGAAAATAGATAAGTCCCCTGGGCCGGATGGGATTTATCATAGGATTCTTTGGGAAGCTAGGGAGGAGATTGCTGAGCCTTTGGCTTTGATCTTTATGTCATCATTGTCTACAGGCATAGTGCCAGAAGACTGGAGGATAGCAAATGTTGTTCCCTTGTTCAAGAAGGGGAGTAGAGACAACCCCGGTAACTACAGACCAGTGTGCCTTACTTGTGTTGTGGGCAAAGTCTTGGAAAGGTTTATAAGAGATAAGATTTATAATCATCTAGAAAGGAATAATTTGATTAGGGATAGTCAACACGATTTTGTGAAGGGTAGGTCGTGCCTCACAAACCTTATTGAGTTCTTTGAGAAGGTGACCAAACAGGTGGACGAGGGTAAAGAAGTTGATGTGGTGTATATGGATTTCAGTAAAGCGTTTGATAAGGTTCCCCACGGTAGGCTATTGCAGAAAATACGGAGGCATGGGATTCAGGGTGATTTAGCATTGTGGATCAGAAATTGGCTCGCTGCAAGAAGACAGAGGGTGGTGGTTGATGGGAAATGTTCAGCCTGGAGTTCAGTTACTAGTGGTGTACCACAAGGATCTGTTTTGGGGCCATTACTGTTTGTCATTTTTATAAATGACCTGGAGGAGGGCGTAGAAAGATGGGTGAGTAAATTTGCAGATTACACTAAAGTCGGTTGTGTTGTGGACAGTGCGGAAGGATGTTACAGGTTACAGAGGGACATAGATAAGCTGCAGAGCTGGGCAGAGAGGTAGCAAATGGAGTTTAATGCAGAAAAGTGTGATGTGATTCATTTTGGAAGGAGTAACAGGAATACAGAGTACTGGGCTAATGGTAAGATTCTTGGTAGTGTGGATGAGTAGAGAGATCTCGGTGTCCATGTACATAGATCCCTGAAAGTTGCCACCCAGGTTGATGGGGTTGTTAAGAAGGCGTACGGTGTTTTAGCTTTTATTGGTCGAGGGATTGAGTTTCGGAGCCATGAGGTCATGTTGCAGCTGTACAAAACTCTGGTGTGGCCACATTTGGAGTATTGCGTGCAGTTCTGGTCACCGCATTATAGGAAGAACGTGGAAGCATTGGAAAGGGTGCAGAAGAGATTCACCAGAATGTTGCCTGGTATGGAGGGAAGATCTTATGAGGAAAGGCTGAGGGACTTAAGGCTGTTTTCGTTAGAGAGAAGAAGGTTAAGAGGTGACTTAATTGAGGCATACAAGAGGATTAGATAGGGTGGACAGTGAGAGCCTTTTTCCTCGGATGGTGATGGCTAGCATGAGGGGACATAGCTTTAAATTGAGGGGAGATAGATGTAGGACAGATGTCAGAGGTAGGTTCTTTACTCAGAGAGTAGTAAGGGTGGGGAATGCCCTGCCTGCAACAGTCGTGGACTCGCCAACATTAAGGGCATTTAAATGGTCATTGGTTAAACATATGGATGATAAGGGAATAGTGTAGATGGGCTTTAGATTGGTTTCACAGGTCGGCGCAACATCGAGGGCTGAAGGGCCTGTACTGCGCTGAATGTAATGTTCTATTTAATTTTCTTGTAAATTGATTCTTCTACATCTTTCCCACTTGTCAGTGGCCTATAGATTACATCAAGCAATGTAATTGTAGCTTTATTGTTCCTTCACTCCAGAAAATTAGATTCTGTCCTTGAAACATCCTCTCTCTCCAGAATTGTAATGTTTTCCTTAATCAGTAAGAAGTCTTACAACACCAGGTTAAAGTCCAACAGGTTTGTTTCAAACACGAGCTTTCGGAGCACTGCTCCTTCCTCAGGAGAATGGAGAGGTATGTTCCAGAAACATTTATATAGACAAAGTCAGAGATGCCGGACAATGCTTGGAATGCTTGCAATGCTTGAATGTTCTCCAAGGCGGTCTTCAGGACACGCGACAACGCAGAATTGCCGAGAAAAAATTTATAGCTAGATTCCGCACGCATGAGTGCGGCCTCAACCGGGATCTTGGATTCATGTCGCATTACATTCACCCCCCACCATCTGGCCTGGACTTGCAAAATCCTACCAACTGTCCTGGCTTGAGACAATTCACACCTCTTTAACCTGGGATTATCTCTCTCTCTGGATCTGTAATGATTTGATTACCCGCAAATGCTCCCATTCCAAGCATTGTCCGGCATCTCTGACTTTGTCTATATAAATGTTTCTGGAACATACCTCTCCATTCACCTGAGGAAGGAGCAGTGCTCCGAAAGCTCGTGTTTGAAACAAACCTGTTGGGTTTTAACCTGGTGTTGTAAGACTTCTTACTGTGCTCACCCCAGTCCAACGCCGGCATCTCCACATCATTCCTTAATCAGTACAACCATGCCTCTGCCTTTTCATTCTTTCATGAACACCTTGGGTCACTATCAAGACCAGCATTTCTGTTTCACATCCTTAAATGCTCTTGAGAAGGTATGCTGCCTTATTGAACTGAGTAAGAAGTCTTACAACACCAGGTTAAAGTCCAACAGGTTTGATTCAAACACGAGCTTTCGGAGCGCAGCTCCTTCCTCAGGTGAATGATTCACCTGAGGAAGGAGCTGCGCTCCGAAAGCTCGTGTTTGAATCAAACCTGTTGGACTTTAACCTGGTGTTGTAAGACTTCTTACTGTGCTCACCCCAGTCCAACGCCAGCATCTCCACGTTATTGAACTGAGGCAGTCTATGTGGTGTGCGAGGCAACTACAGGATTTTGACCCGGCCACAGTCATGGGGTGCAGCAGAGGGCAACTTACAGGTGATGTTATTCCCATGCGTCTGCAGCCCTTGTCCTGCTAACTGATAGAGCTTGCGGTGTAGGAAGGTGCTGTTGAAGGAGCCTTGGTGAATTGCTGCTTCTTGTACATGGTATATACTGCTTGCAGTGTATGCCAGTGATGGAGGAAGTGAACGCTGAGGTTTGTGGTTGGGGTGTCAATCAAACAGGCTGCTTTGTCCTGGATGGTGTTGAGCTTATTGACTGTTGTTGGAGCTGCACTCATCCAGGCAAGTGGAGAGTATTCCATCACACTCCTCACTTGTGCCACGCACATGATGGTTGGGTTTTGGGAGTCTTGAGGTCAGTTATTAACCACAGAATTAACAGCCTACAACATGCTTTTTTATCGTATGTGCTCACACTATTCACCATGCCTATGCCCATCCTGATCCTCCCCACTCCCATATTGCACACCACCATCCTTGTTCCCTTGAATGAACCCCCCCCCCCCCACCAGATAAAAACTACACCCATCAAACCCTACCACCCAATTGATCCAACTTCTCTCTCTCACACAATCACTGCCCTTCCCTTCAGTTCTCCCACAGGATTCCAACATTGACTCAATGGGCCCTTTACTCCCTGCATTTCCCTTCATGGGAACATAGGCTGTCAGGGAAGGACACAATTGAAATGTGAAACTTGTTCAAGGAACAGATACTACATGTCCTTGATATGTATGTCCCTGTCAGGCACGGAAGACATGGTCGAGTGAGGGAACCATGGTTGACAAGAGAGGTTGAATGTCTTATTAAGAGGAAGAAGGATACTTATGTAAGGCTGAGGAAACAAGGTTCAGACAGGGCGCTGGAGGGGCACAAGATAGCCAGGAGAGAACTGAAGAAAGGGATTAGGAGAGCTAAGAGAGGGCATGAAAAAACTTTGGCGGGTAGAATCAAGGAAAACAAGGAATGTATTTTACACATGTGTGAGAAATATGAGAATGACTAGAGCGAGGGTGGGTCCGATCAAGGACAGTAGTGGGAGATTGTGTATTGAGTCTGAAGAGATAGGAGAGGTCTTGAACGAGTACTTTTCTTCAGTATTTACGAATGAGAGGGGCCATATTGTTGGAGAGGACAGTGTGAAACAGACTGGTAAGCTCGAGGAGATACTTGTTAAGAAGGAAGATGTGTTGGGCATTTTGAAAAACTTGAGGATAGACAAGTCCCCCGGGCCTGACGGGATATATCCAAGGATTCTATGGGAAGCAAGAGATGAAATTGCAGAGCCGTTGGCAATGATCTATTCGTCCTCACTGTCAACAGGGGTGGTACCAGGGGATTGGAGTGGCGAATGTCGTCCCCTTGTTCAAAAAAGGGAATAGGGATAACCCTGGGAATTACAGGCCAGTTAGTCTTACTTCGATGGTAGGCAAAGCAATGGAAAGGGTACTGAGGGATAGGATTTCTGAGCATCTGGAAAGACACTGCTTGATTAGGGATAGTCAGTACGGATTTGTGAGGGGTAGGTCTTGCCTCACAAGTCTTATTGAACATCTTTGAGGAGGTGACCAAGCACGTGGATGAAGATAAAGCAGTGGATGTTAGTAAGGCATTTGATAAGGTTTTTCATGGTAGGCTTATGCCTAACATAAGGAGGCATGGCATTGTGGGAAATTTGGCCAGTTCGATAACGAACTGGCTAACCGATAGAAGTCAGAGAGTGGTGGTGGATGGCAAATATTCAGCCTGGAGCCCAGTTACCAGTGGCGTACCGCAGGGATCAGTTCTGGTCCTCTGCTGTTTGTGAATTTCATTAATGAATTGGATGAGGGAATTGAAGGGTAGGTCAGTAAATTTGCAGACGATACGAAGATTGGTGGAGTTGTGGATAGTGAGGAGGGCTGTTGTCGGCTGCAAAGAGACATAGATAGGGTGCAGAGCTGGGCTGAGAAGTGGCAGATGGAGTTTAACCCTGAAAAGTGTGAGGTTGTCCATTTTGCAAGGACAAATATGAATGCGGAATACAGGGTTAACGGTAGGGTTCTTGGCAATGTGGAGGAGCAGAGAGATCTTGGGATCTATGTTCATAGACCTTTGAAAGTTGCCACTCAAGTGGATAGAGCTGTGAAGAAGGCCTATGGTGTGTTAGCGTTCATTAGCAGAGGGATTGAATTTAAAAGCCGTGAGGTGATGATGCAGCTGTACAAAACCTTGGTAAGGCCACATTTGGAGTACTGTGTGCAGTTCTGGTCGCCTCATTTTAGGAAGGATTTGGAAAAGGTGCAAACGAGATTTACCAGGATGTTGCCTGGAATGGAGATTAGGTCTTACGAGGAAAGGGTGAGGGTACTCGGCCTTTTCTCATTAGAACGGAGAAGGATGAGGGGCGACTTGATAGAGGTTTATAAGATGATCAGGAGAATAGATAAGAGTGGACAGTCAGAGACTTTTCCCCCGGCTGGAACACACCATTACAAGGTGAATGGTGGAAGATATAGGAGGGATGTCAGAGGTATGTTCTTTACCCAGAGAGTAGTGGGGGCATGGAATGTTGAGTGGAAGTAGTTGAGTCAGAAACATTAGGGACCTTCAAGCAGCTATTGGATAGGTACATGGATTACGGTAGAATGGTGGGGTGTAGATTAATTTGTTCTTAATCTAGGACAAAAGTTCAGCACAACATCGTGGGCCAAAGGGCCTGTTCTGTGCTGTAATTTTCTATGTTCTATGTTCATCAAGGCCCTTCACAGTATCTTCACCTTGTTCAGTTTCCCCCACCTACACCCATAGCGATCGGAGATCCTCCTTCATGAGCGATGAGCTGTGTCAGTTCCTGCTCAGCAAAGGCATCGCCTCGAGCAGGATGACCAGCTACAACCGCCGGGGAAACGGGCAGGTGGAGAGGGAGAATGCAACAGTCTGGAAGGCCGTCCTGCAGGCCCTTTGGTCCAGGAGTCTCCCGGTCTCCCGCTAGCAGGAGGTCCTCCCCAATGCGCTCCACTCCATCCGGTCGCCCCTGTCTACTGCTACCAATGAGACCCCTCACGAACGTGTGTTTGCCTTCCCTGGGAAGTCCACCTCCGGGGTCTCGCTCCCAACCTGGCTGACAGTTCCTGGGCCCGTCCTTCACCGGAAGCATGCGGGAAGCCATAAATCAGATCCTCGCGTCGAAAAAGTCCTCCTCCTCCATGCGAACCCACAGTACGCCTATGTGGCACACCATGATAGGCAACAGGACAAAGTCTCCCTCCGGGACTTGGCACCCGCTGGTTCCCCATCCACCATCACCACCACTCCCGACCTCGTACCGTCCCATCCCCTCCAGTTGCCACCCCGTCCCTGCGTCGTTCACCCCACCACCAGCGACTGTCACCGCAACCCCCACCCCAGCAGCGCCCGTCCCCCCACCGGATCCACTACTACGTGAAGAAGGAGAGGACACACGCTCCCGGAGTCGCAGGTACCCACATCGTGCCCACACCAGAACCGGAACTGAGGCGATCGCGGAGGAGGGTCAAAGCCCCCGACAGACTGGACCTGTAACGTCGCTTCACCCCCGCTGGACTAATTTTTTTAAACAGGGGGTGAACGTGGTAAACACCACTGGTCATACACTATGTGTATTACGGTACTGCCATTGTACTCCAGTCAATACAGTAAATCCCGCCTGCTGGCTCCACCCAGCAGGCTCTTTGTAAAAGTCTCCATTCTGGTTCCATCTCACACAATAAAGCCTCAATAGTTCACCATTACGTCTCTTAATCATTGATGGTACGTCAATTTACTCAATAGTTGACCAGTATGTCTCGTTGTCATTGATGGTACATCAGAGGACCACGACTACTGTAACTGTTCAACTACCCCACAAACAGGGCAGCACGGTAGCATGGTGGTTAGCATAAATGCTTCACAGCTCCAGGGTCCCAGGTTCGATTCCCGGCTGGGTCACTGTCTGTGTGGAGTCTGCACGTCCTCCCCATGTGTGCGTGGGTTTCCTCCGGGTGCTCCGGTTTCCTCCCACAGTCCAAAGATGTGCGGGTTAGGTGGATTGGCCATGCTAAATTGCCCGTAGTGTCCTAAAAAGTGGGGTTGAGGGGGGGTTGTTTGGTTGCGGATATCGGGTGGATGCGTGGGTTTGAGTGGGGTGGTCATTGCTCGGCGCAGCATCGAGGGCCGGAGGGCCTGTTCTGTGCTGTACTGTTCTATGTCTAAACAGTTCTCTGCAGCCAAAATAAACGGTACCGCTAACATAGTGTTGTTGTTGTTTCTCTTCTCACACCTGGTGGTGCACAAAGCAGACTTTCATCCGATTCCACAGCAAATGTTTGAAATCTGGAACAAGTCGCCAGAGGCTTTTAGCTAGAGGGGTGCCAATCAGCACCAAGCATGGCTAACCAGGAGTCTCTTCCGTTCTTGCCGTCCGAAATTGGCATGTTCTAAGGATTTTGCAGTTTGATACTCAACCTGTTGGCCTCATTATGAATGCCTTGGCCAACAAATAATGGGTCGAGATTCGAAACCGGAGCTCCTGGTTTAGTGATGGGGGTGCTATTCACTGCACCACAAGACCTCCACCGCATGTGGAACACACAGAAAAAATTGGGAGAATTCTCGTCCTGGAGGCAGACTGTATGTCAGTCTACAAGGAAAAATATGATTAAAACAAGTTTTTTGATAATGTCCCATTCATTATGATCGTCATTTCAATAATACCCTGATCCCGCCTCCCCATATCCCTTGATCCCTTTAACCCCAAGAGCTGAAGCTGAAGTATAAAAATTAATTCCTACAACTAACAAGTTCAAATGCTGGATTCGCAAACAAAGAACAAAGAAAATTACAGCACAGGAACAGGCCCTTCGGCCCTCCCAGCCTGCGCCGATCCAGATCCTTTATCTAAACCTGTCGCCTATTTTCCAAGGTCTACTTCTCTCTGTTTCCCACCCATTCATATATCTGTCCAGATGCATCTTAAATGATGCCATCGTGCCCGCCTCTAACACCTCCGCTGGCAAAGCGTTCCAGGCACCCACCACCCTCTGCGGAAAAAACTTTCCACGCACATCTCCCTTAAACTTTCCCCCTCTCACCTTGAAATCTTGACCCCTTGTAATTGACACCCCCACTCTTGGAAAAAGCTTGTTGCTACCCACCCTGTCCATACCTCTCATAATTTTGTAGACCTCAATCAGGTCTCCCCTCAACCTCCATCTTTCCAATGAAAACAATCCTAATCTACTCAACCTTTCTTCATAGCTAGCAGCCTCCATACCAGGCAACATCCTGATGAACCTCCTCTGCACCCTCTCCAAGGCATCCACATCCTTTTGGTAATGTGGCGACCAGAACTGCACGCAGTATTCCAAATGTGGCCTAACCAAAGTCCGATACAACTGTAACATGACCTGCCAACTCTTGTACTCAATACCCCGTCCGATGAAGGCAAGCATGCTGAATGCCTTCTTGACCACTTTATCCACCTGCGTTGCCACCTTCAGGGTACAATGGACCTGAACTCCCAGATCTCTCTGTACATCAATTTTCCCCAGGACTCTTCCATTGACCATATAGTCTGCTCCTGAGTTAGATCTTCAAAAATGCATCACCTCGCATTTGCCTGGATTGAACTCCACCTGCCATTTCTCTGCCCAACTCTCCAATCTATCTATATTTTGCTGTATTCTCTGACAGTCCCCCTCGCTATCTGCAACTCCACCAATCTTAGTATCATCTGAAAACTTGCTCATCAGACTACTTATACCTTCGTCCAGATCATTTATGTATATCACAAACAACAATGGTCCGAGCACGGATCCCTGTGGAACACCACTAGTCACCTTTCTCCATTTTGAGACACTCCCTTCCACCACTACTCTCTGTCTCCTGTTGCCCAGCCAGTTCTTTATCCATCTAGCAAGTACACCCTGAACCCCATACGACTTCACTTTTTCCATCAACCTGCCATGGGAAACTTTATCAAATGCTTTACTGAAGTCCATGTATATGGCATCTACAGCCCTTCCCTCATCAATTAACTTTGTCACTTCCTCAAAGAATTCTATTAGGTTTGTAAGACATGACCTTGCCTGCACAAAACCATGCTGCCTATCACTGATAAGTCTATTTTCTTCCAAATGTGAATAGATCCTATCCCTCAGTATCTTCTCCAACAGTTTGCCTACCACTAATGTCAAGCTCACAGGTCTATAATTCCCTGGATTATCCCTGCTACCCTTCTTAAACAAAGGGACAACATTAGCAATTCTCCAGTCCTCCGGGACCTCACCCGTGCTCAAGGATGCTGCAAAGATATCTGTTAAGGCCCCAGCTATTTTGTCCAAGGCTTCCCTCAGTAACCTGGGATAGATCCCATCCGGTCCTGGGGACTTGTCCACCTTAATGCCTTTTAGAATACCCAAAACCTCCCCCTTCCTTATGCCGACATGACCTAGAGCATTTAAACATCCATCCCTAGCTTCAACATCCATCATGTCCCTCTCCTTGGTGAATACCGATGCAAAGTACTCATTGAGAAGATCACTCGCTTCCTCTGACTCCACGCATAAATTCCCTCTTTTGTCTTTGAGTGGGCCAATCCTTTCTCTAGATACCCTCTTGCTCCTTATATACGAATAAAAGGCTTTGGGATTTTCCTTAACCCTGTTAGCCAAAGATATTTCATGACCCCTGAAAAAAATTGGCGAGATGACCAGGGGAAAAGGTTTGTGGTGCACTAACAATTGATACGAAAGAATCGATGAATACTGGGAAATTGTAATGCTATTTTTGAAGGCCAAATTAAACAGAAAAATACTTGAATCATATCTTCTCCAGTCTGTCATTTCTTCAGCATTATAATAATAATAATCTTTATTGTCACAAGTAGGCTTACGTTAACACTGCAATGAAGTTACTGTGAAAAGCCCCCAGTTGCCACACTCTGGAGTCTGTTCGGGTACACTGAGTAAGAATTCAGAATGTCCAATTGACCTAATAAGCCTGTCTTTCGGGACTTGTGGGAGGAACCGGACCACCCAGAGGAAACCCACGCAGACACGGGGAGAATGTGCAGACTCCGCACAGCAGTGACCCAAGCCAGGAATCCAGCCTGGGTCCCTGGCGCTGTGAAGCAACAGTGCTAACCACTGTGCTACCGTGCCGCCCAAGCTGAAAGTAAAAGCTGAAGAATCTTTTCATAAAATCTCTTACCTGTCTTCATACATATGAGCCAGGTACAATATTACTAACAGACAATGATGATGGTTTTGAAGGTCTTCATCTATTCCAATTGTGTCCAAACTTTCTGAAAGCACGGATATAGCATCGAAAAATGTGTAGTTGAGGTGTGGAATACACCCTGCAAAAAGCGCAGATATACTATCAAGATCTAAAAGAATAGAAAAAATAGATAATAACAATGAAGTTTATCATTTTTTAATCTTAATACCACTTAAATGAACAATTGTGAACTTCCAGCAGGGGAGGAGAGTGGTCGCGGGCAACGCAGCTCCGGAAGTCGCATCCCGTTTCCCAGGGGGAAAAAAAGAACGCGCAAACCGGCCGGACTGCACCCCCCCCCCCCCCCCCCCCACCCCACACAGCAGGAGGACGCGGGGACGATGAGCAGGGACCGAGCCAGCGGTAGGGACCAATCCCCCCCCACGGCAGTGACCACGAGGCAGGTGGTGGAACAAAGGAGGACTCCCGGCCCGACGAGAAGTCTCTCTCTCTCTCGACCCTCATGAACCGGCGTGTGAGTGAGTGAGGGAAAAAAAAAGAACTTCCCCCTTTGTTTATATAAAAACAAATTTTGAAAAGAAGACTCTTCAAGAGAAAAAACTTTTTTTTACTTTTTTTGACAAAGGACTTTAAGGGGGAAAAAAGTGTTAAAGGAGAGAAGGGAGGGGGAAAGAAAAGGGGTTGAAAAAGGGAGAAAAAGAGAGAAATGTGGGAAAAAATTTTAAATGCCAGAAGGGAGCCAAAGCAGAGGGTGAAAGGGGACCACAAGCAGAAGGGGCCGTAGGCGAGCCAGCTCAGACGAGCCAATCGACGCACAAAGCAGCGGAACGGAAAGTTTGCCGCAACAAGAAGAACTAGGCAGACAGGAGCATTTTCCCCTTGGGCCAGGGGGGAGCTGGAACTGGAAGGCAGCCTTTGCTGAGCCACTGAAGGCAGATCAGCAGGAAAACAAGGCAGAGGCCAGAGCAGATATGAAGGCTGCAGTGCAGGCAACAATAGCCAAGGCCCTGGCGATGGTGCAGTTCATCCTGGGCAGAGTAGTGGAGAAACTGGAAGCCCAAGAGGCGAACATTAAGGAGTTGGTAAAAGCCGCGACTGGCATGAGCGACCGGGTCACGGCCCTGGAGAACGAGGTGGCGAGACTGGTCACAATGCAGGGGAGCCTGAAGGGCAGAGTGGACGATCAGGAAAACCGCTCGAGGAGGCAAACTGTAAGGATAGTGGGCCTACCAGAGGGGATCGAGGGTAGAAACCCCACGACAAACGTGGCCAAGATGCTGGGCGACTTAGTGGGGAGGAAAACTTTCCCCAACCCACCAGGAAAGGACAGAGCACACCGGTCGCTGCACCCGAAGCCCAAGGCAGGGGATCAACCAAGGGCAGTTATAGCTAAACTGCACCGGTACCAAGACAGGGAAACAATCCTGCACTGGGCCAGGCAAAACAGAACCTGCAAATGGGAAGGACACATCATTAGAGTCTACGAGGATATTGGGGCAGACCTAGCCAGGAGACAGGCCGAATTCAATAGAGCGAAAGCAGCTCTTCACAAGAGCGACGTGCATTTTGGTATGCTGTACCCAGCGAAACTCTGGGTCACAAAGCAAGAAAGAGAGTACTTCTTCACAGCCCCCGCCGAAGCAAACAAATTTGTTGAGGAACACGGGATGGAAAACCAACAGCAGGGGTAGAAATAAGGGGCCCCTGGCAAGGGGCAACAGCACGCCGACCGGGATGGAGGGTGAGGCAGCACCAGGCACCTCCACCCCCGTCACGGCGAGCGCACCCTGAACAAAAATCAAACCACTACCCAAGGGACCGCTTCAGGTGGGAGACCAGGCCCCAGCACGAGGGAATGAGAGTAGCGGAGAAGGGAGAGCAAGCGAGAGGAATGCAGGGTAGGATGGGGCAAGAGCGGGCAGAAAAACACAGAGGTCGGGCAAGGGAGAAGTGAGACAGTAACACCCGAGAGGGGAGCCACTGCACTAGCAGGAAAGCTAGCGCGGGGACATGCAACAAAGCAGTGCCGCAGCACGCCCCCAACAGCGCCAGGCAGGGGCACTCAACAGAGGCGGGAGAGCAAACGGGGATACGAACAGGGGAAAGAGGAGCAAAAGAGGGGTATAGAGGGGTATACGGGAGGGGGGAAAAGGGGGGGTGATGTGACCATCAATTCACAAGACACGTGGTTGGAAGTGAACAGTGGTTTTAATAGTCTTACAACTGAGCCTGCCTGCGACGAGATGAACTGGCAGCAGGCTCACAACTACTTCCGGTTAGTGGGAGGAGCCATGGGAAGAACCATGGGTGGAGTCAAGGGTGGAGCCCAGTACAAACTCCTCATCTCCCCCTATGGGCAGAGCCACGCAACTGCTCGTATACCGAGGTTACATAGACACAACACATACAATATAACACAGTTTGAATTGCTAGGCGCGGGGGCGCGGAGCACGGGCAGTGAACCTGCAGGCGTTGGGGCGCCGGGTGCGGGGGGATGGGTGGGGTGTAGTGTGAGGGGTACCTCGGCGGTAGAAGGAAACAGGAAACAGTGTCCTGACGGCCGTCAGGGTATTCGATGAACACGTATTGGGGGTTCGAGTGGAGTAGGAGCACTCTCACAACGAGTGGGTCAGTTTTGTGTGCCCGGACGTGCTTCCGGAGGAGAACCGGGCCCGGTGTCTTCAACCATGCTGGGAGCGAAACCCCCGTGGTAGTGCCCCTGGAAAAAACAAATAGCCGCTCGTGAGGGGTCTGGTTGGTGGCTGTACATAGGAGGGACATAATAGCGTGGAGCGCGTCGGGGAGGACCTCCTGCCAATGGGAGGTCGGGAGCTTCCTGGACCGGAGGGTCAGTAGGACGGTTTTCCAGACCGTCGCGTTCTCCCTCTCCACGTGCCCGTTGCCCCTGGGGTTGTAGCTGGTAGTCCTGCTCTAAGCGATGCCCTTGTCGAGCAGGTACTGACGCAGCTCATCGCTCATAAAGGACGAACCCCTGTCGCTGTGTACGTAGCTGGGGAAACCAAACAGGGTGAAGATGCTGTGCAGGGCCCTAATGACTGTGTGGGAGGTCATATCGGGGCACGGGATAGCAAAGCGGAAGCGGGAGAATTCATCTATGACGTTTAGGAAGTACACATTCCGATTGGTCGAGGGGAGTGGCCCTTTGAAATCGATGCTAAGGCGTTCAAAGGGCTGGGAGGCCTATACCAGGTGGGCCCTGTCTGGTCTATAGAAGTGCGGTTTGCACTCCGCACAGATTAGGCAATCCCTGGTGATGGCTTTTACCTCGGTGGAGAATGGCAGATTTTGGGCTTTGACGTAGTGGGCGAGCCGGGTGACCCCCTGGTGGCAGAGGTCACTGTGGACAGCTTTCAGGTGGTCGCCTTGCGCGCTGGCGCACGTGCATCTGGGGGCTCGTTGAGCTTCCCCGGTCGGTACATGATATCGTACTTGTAGGTGGAGAGTTCGATCCTCCAGCGTAGGACCTTATCGTTTTTAATTTTGCCGCTTTGTGAGTTGTCAAACATAAAGGCAACCGATCTTTGGTCGGTGATGAGGATGAACCTCCTACCTGCAAGGTAGTGCCTCCAGTGATGTATAGCTTCCACGATGGCTTGTGCTTCCTTTTCGACCGAGGAGTGTCGAAGTTCTGAAGCGGAGAGGGTTCGGGAGAAAAAGGCGACTGGTCTCCCTGCCTGATTTAGTGTGGCTGCGAGAGCGACCTCTGAGGCATTGCTCTCTACCTGAAAAGGGACGGATTTATCCACCGCCCGCATGGCCGCTTTGGCGATGTCCTCCTTGATGCAGGTGAAGGCCTGGCGAGCCTCATCTGATAGAGGAAAGAGAGTGGCCTTAAATAGTGGGCAGGCTTTGTCCGCATACTGAGGGACCCACTGGGCATAATATGAGAAAAATCCCAGGCACATTTTGAGGGCCCTGGGACAATGAGGGAGAGGGAGTTCTAAGATGGGGCACATACGGTCCTGGTCGGGGCCCAGGACTCCGTTTTCCACGACATAGCCGAGGATGGCTAGCCTGGTCGTGCGGAAAACGCATTTCTCCGTGTTATACGTGAGGTTGAGTTTCTGGGCAGTCTGGAGAAATCGATGGAGGTTACCGTCGTGGTCCTGCTATCATGGCCGCAGATGGTGACATTGTCCAAGTGCGGAAACGTGGCCTGTACTGGTCCACCATTCGGTCCATTGCTCATTGGAACACCGAGACCCCATTCGTGACGCCAAAGGGAACCCGGAGGAAGTGGAAGAGGCGGCCGTCGGCCTCGAACGCCGTGTAGTGGCAGCCCTCCGGGCGGATTGGGAGCTAGTGGTATGCAGACTTCAGATCCACCGTGGAGAAAACGCGATAATGGGAGATCTGATTCATCATGTCTGCAATCCTGGGGAGGGGGTACGCATCGAGGAGCGTGAACCGGTTAATGGTTTGGCTATAGTCCACTACCATTCAGAATTTTTCCCCGGTCTTGACGACCACCACCTGAGCTCTCCAGGGGCTATTATTGGCCTCTATGATCCCCTCACGCAGAAGCCTATGGACCTCGGTTCTGATAAACACCCTGTCCTGCAGGCTGTATCGCCCGCTGCGAGTGGCTACGATTTTGCAGTCCGGCGTGAGATTGGCAAAGAGTGGAGGGGGGTTGATTTTTAGCATCGCTAAACTGCAGATAGTGAGTGGGGGTAGGAGCCTGCCGAAGCTGAGTGTGAGGCTTTTGAGGTTGCACTGGAAGTCGAGTCCCAGTAAGAACGGGGCGCAGAGTTCGGGGAGTACATGTAGCTTGAAGTTCGAGTAGCTCGTGCCCTGAATCGTTAGTGTCGTGACGGTGCACCCTTGGAGGTGAACAGAGTGTGAACCTGAAGCGAGGGAGATCGTTTGCCGTGCAGGGAAGATAGGGAGCGAACATCGTCTTACCAGATCTGGGTGTACGAAGCTCTCGGTGCTCCCAGAGTCAAAGAGGCACGGTGTCTTGTACCCGTTGATTTTAACGGTCATCATTGAGTTGTGGAGGTGTTTCGGACGCGACTGGTCCAATGTGACCGCGCTGAGTTGCGAGTAGTCGGCGGCTCGATCAGCTGTGCTGGAGTGGCCCCATGATGACTGTCCGCTGAGGTCGTAGTCTTCGAGGTGAGTTTCAGAGTTTGAGAGGATGGATCCCAAGATGGCTGCCCCGTGGATCGAACGTGGCGGACGGCGAGGAAGATGGCGTCCAAGATGGCGGCCCCCATGAGTCGCACGTGGCCGGCGGCGTGGAGGGGGGTTTCCAAAATGGCGGCCCCCATGAGTCCCACGTGTCGCGTGGGGGCGGAGTCGGAGTACAGGCCGCAGCATTTCGGGGCCTGCGAGTTTTGGAAACGAGTGCTTGGGCTGCGGGAGAGTTTGGAGAGGGGGATTTCTTCGCCAGGCAGACCCGGGCATAGTGTCCTTTGCGACCGCAGCTGCTGTAGGTCGCGTTGCGAGCCGGGCAGTGCAGCCGTGGGCGCTGGGCTGCCGCAAAAATGGCACACTGGGGCTGCGTAGTGGGTGGGTGGCCGCGCGGCACAGGCCTGGGGCAGTCGCTGGTCGGGGGCCCAGGATGGGGTCGCTTGGTCCGCGGGGAACAAGGTGAGGCTGCGGAACGAGACCTCCATGGTAGTAGCCAATTCTACCATGTCCTCTAAGTTCTGGGCCCCTTTTTCGAGTAACCGCTGGCGCATATAGTTCGACCTGAGCCCTGCCACGTACACATCTCGGACAGCGAGCTCCATATGCTGTTCGGCTGATACAGCTTGATAATTACAGTCCCGAGCTAAAGCTTCTAAATCATGCAGGAATTCATCCAAAGACTCCGCGGGGCGCTGGCGGCGAGTCGTAAAAATGTGGCGCGTGTAGACCTCGTTTATGGGCCTCACGTACATTCGATCTAGCATGGCTAGGGCTGCCGTATATGAGGTAGTACTGATAAGTTGAGTAGAGATACGGTGGCTCACCCTTGCGTGCAGTAGGCTGAGTTTCTGCTCCTCTGTAGTTTCTGCTGTGCTTGATTCAGCCAGGTAGGCCTTGAAACATCTGAGCCAGTGTAGAAAGATTTCTTTCGCCTCTGCAGCCTGCGGGTCAAGTTCTAGTCGATCAGGTTGAGGGCTGATTCCATAGTCGTTTTCTTCAAGTTTCCTAAGACTATTAAATTGATGTGACCATCAATTCACAAGACACGTGGTTGGAAGTGAACAGTGGTTTTAATAGTCTTACAACTGAGCCTGCCTGCGATGAGATGAACTGGCAGCAGGCTCACAACTGCAGGTCTTTATACTTCCGGTTAGTGGGAGGAGCCATGGGCGGAACCATGGGCGGAGCCAAGGGTGGAGCCCAGTACAAACTCCTCATCTCCCCCTATGGGCAGAGCCGCGCAACTGCTCGTATACCGAGCTTACATAGACACAACACATACAATATAACACAGTGTGAATTACTAGGATTGTGATTCACCACAGGGGGAAGGCAGGGACCGGGGACGGGGGGGCACAGGGAAGGAGGGACAAACAAGGCTAGAAAGGGAATAACAATAGGGCTACAAAGTGCCACAACCAAGAGCTTGGAACAAGGAATCGCTGCAAGCATCCACCCAGTCACCCAAAGAGTTGTGAATCTATGGAATTCCTTGCCCAGTGAAGCAGTAGAGGCTCCTTCATTAAATATTTTTAAAATAAAGATAGATAGTTTTTTGAAGAATAAAGGGATTAAGGGTTATGGTGTTCGGGCCGGAAAGTGTAGCTGAGTCCACAAAAGATCAGCCATGATCTCATTGAATGGCGGAGCATGTTCGAGGGGCCAGATGGCCTACTCCTGCTCCTAGTTCTTATGTTCTTAAGTGCTAAAGGCCGTAGTAAGAGGGGAAATTATTGCTTTCAAAACGCGAAGAGATAGGGAGGAAAGGGCGGCTAGACAGCAGCTAGTCGACTCCATACTGGAGGTAGACCATAAGTACTACAGGGCCCCGGCCGTAGAGCTCCTGGCGGAGAGGAAAGAGCTACAAAGGAACTTTGATCTGCCCTCCACCAGGAAAGCAGTTCACCAACTCCACCAGGTACGTGGGACCCTATGCGAACACGGAGGAAAGGCAGCCTCCTGTTGGCACACCATCTGAGAAAGCAGGCAGCCATCAGAGAAATTGCACAAATCAGGGACACCAGAGGCACATTAGAAACAGAATCAGAAAAGATCAACAAAACCTTGAGGGTCTTCTACCAAGGGCTGTACACCTCAGAGCTCCCAATGGGGGAATCCGGGATGAAACGGTTCCTTGATGGACTGGACATACCAGTCGTGGGGGAGGGCAGAAAATGGGGCCTAGAAGCATTACTAGCACTGGGAGAGATCATGGACACCATTAGCTCCATGGATAAAACCCCTGGTAAAACTCCTGGGTAAAACACCTATACAATGCTCCCATGGCAAGTGTACAGACCAACAACACCAACTCCCGATACTTGCAGCTGCACAGGGGCACCAGACAAGGATGCCCACTGTCCCCGCTGCTGTTCACTCTAGCGATTGAGCCATTAGCAATAGTGCTCACAGCAAAAAGCTGGAGGGGGATCCGAAGGGGCGGCAGAGAGCACAGAGTCTCACTCTATGCAGATGACCTGCTCCTCTACATTTCGAACCCACAAAGCAGCATGGACGGAATCATCGCGCTCCTGAAAGAGTTTGGCGCCTTCTTGGGCGACAAGCTCAACATGAGCAAAAGCGAGATCGTCCCGGTACACCCACAAGGAGGGGGGGCAGCACTAATGGGACTGCCATTTAAACAAGCCCAACACAAATTCCGCTACCAGGGGATCCAAATAGCCCATGACTGGAAAGGGATCCAGAAATCGAACCTCACCAGTCTGACAGAGGAAGTAAAAAAGGACCTGCAAAGATGGAACACACTCCCACTCTCCCTCGCGGGGAAAGTCCAGACGATCAAAATGAACATACTGCCCAGGTACCTCTTCCTACTTAGATCCATCCCGATCTCCATCCCCAAGGCCTTTTTCAAAGCATTAGAAGGTCCGACAAAAAACAAAATCCAGGGGGGGCTAGCCCTCCCAAACCTACAATTCTACCATTGGGCGGCAACGAATAAGGGGATGGATCAAGGAGCCAGAAGTCGAGTGTGTGTGCGTGGAAGAGGCCTCCTGAATGGGGACCTCCCTCTGGGCCCTCACCACGGCAGCACTCCCATCCCCACCCAAAAAGCACTGCAGTAGCCCGGTGGTAATAGCCACCCTCCAGTCCTGGAACCAACTACGGCAGTAATTTGGTTGACCAAAATGTCGGACAAAGCTCCCATCTGTAACAACCATAGGTTCACACCAGCACTGATTGACGCCACCTATAAAAAGTGGGGACAGGACGGAGGGACACTGACAGTCAGGGACCTATACACGGACGGCAGGATCGCAACACTGGACGAACTGACAGAGAAATTCCAGCTAGCCAGGGGGAATGAGCTAAGGTACCTGCAACTCAAAAACTTCCTACGAAAGGAGACAAGGACATACCCACAACCGCCACGACAGACATTACTGGAAGAGTTACTGGATGCAAACATCCTAGATAAAGGCAACTGTAGCGACATGTATGACCGACTGGTATAAATGGCCGAAACCGTACTGGACGCAACAAGAAAGAAATGTGAGGAAGACCTGGGGATTGAAATAGGGTGGGGGACTCTGGAGCGAAGCACTGCATAGGGTCAACTCCACCTCCACGTGCGCAAGGCTCAGCCTGACGCAACTAAAAGTGGTACATAGCCCACTTAACAAGACCCCTTTTGAGTAGGGTCTTCCCTAGGTGGAAGATAGATGTGAACGGTACCAAGTAGGCCCGGCCAACCATGCCCACATGTCTTGCCCCAGACATGCGGGGTACTAGACAGCCATCTTTGAGGCAATGTCCAAGGTGGTGAGGATGAGGGTGGACCAATGCCCAAAAGTGGCTGTCATCGCGGTATTAGACCAGCCAGATCTATTCCTGCGGAGGAGGGCGGACGCCCTTGCCTTTGCCTCCCTGATTGCCCGCCGTAGAATCCTGTTCGGCTGGCAGTCAGCAGCACCACTCAAAGCTGCAGGCTGGCTGACCGACCTCTCAGAATCTCTCCAAATGGAGAAAATCAAATTCGCCATCCGACGGTCAGATGACGGTTTCCACAGAACATGGGAGCCATTCACCCAATTGTTCTGGGACCTGTTTGTAGCCAAAGAACAAGCAGAAGAATAGCCAGGTCGCCAAGAATCAGGGGAACGTAACGAAGGCATGAGAGGGAGGGATAGACCGGGTGAGGGGGGGAGGGACCAGCTAAACCTAAGAGGAAAGAAAGGGGAATCATGAAGAAGGCGATGCTTGAAAGGAGCCGCAGCAAGGAGGGCTGGCATTGCCGAGTCTGATCAACTACTACTGGGCAGCTAACATAGCCATGATAAGGAAGTGGATGGTGGGTACAGGGTCTTTCTGGGAGCGGGTGGAGGCGGCTTCGTGCAGGGGCACCAGTTTGGCAGCCCTGGTCACTTTCTCCCCTACCACTGTCGCCGGCCAGGTACTCCACCAGCCCGGTAGTGGGGGCGGCCCTGCGGATATGGGGCCAGTGGAGGAGGCATGTAGGGGAGGTGGGTGCGTCTGTCTGGGCTCCAAAATGTGATAACCATCGATTTGCCCCCGGGAACATGGATGGAGGGTTTCGAACATGGCGGCGGGCGGGGGTGAGGAGGGTGGGCGATATGTTCCTGGAGGGGAGCTTTGCGAGTTTGAGGGGTTTGGAGGAGAAATTTGGGCTGGTAAGGGGAAATTACTTTAGGTACTTACAGATGCGGGACTTTGACCGCAGACAGGTCCCATCCTTCCCACGCCTCCCGCCAATAGGGATCCAAGACAGAATAGTCTCTAGAGGAGAAGGAGGAGAGGTTTCGGAAGACCCGGGAGTCCAGGGGGAGAAAGAGGCCGATTTTCTGGCCTTTGCTTCCCTAATAGCCCGGCTGCGAATACTGCTGGCATGGAGGGATTCAAAACCCCCGAAGACCGAACTATGGCTTTCGGACATGTCAAGTTTTCTGGGTATGGAAAAAATTAAGTTCGCCTTGAGGGGATCTGTACTGGGGTTCGCCCGAAGGTGCAAAGAGTAGGAGGGATAAATAGGCGGGTAGTGTCTATGGGAGAGGAGCGGGCTTGTGCAGTATGGTTTGATTGAAGTATTGGTTTTACGTTGATGTTTGCACATTTTTGTTTTTTTTGTTATCTGTAACTGTTTACAATGCCGAAAAATACCTCAATTAAATTGTTTGTTAAAAAAAAAGAAAGGCGAACCACAGGAGAAGGGGGGAAGGAGGCAGAAGGGAGGGGAAGAGTGAGGAGACAGGGAACAATAGAGGGGAACCAGGGAGGTGCGGGGAGGGGGGGGGGGGGGGTTGGAGGCAGGGGAATGATAGCCGGAAGAAGGGCATGGGAAACAATGTCAAACTTGGCATCTGCAGGGACAGAGAGCAAGGAAAATCCAGGCGAAAGACGGGTCGAACGGCTGAAGCGGAGGTGAGCGCGAGACGACAACGGCAGCGAAAGTGACAACACCAACACCAGACTCATTCGCGTATTGCCCCCCTGTAATTGTTTCTCCATCACCCAAATGTATATCTACCTCCCCAGTTTCCCCCCCCCCCCCCCCCCCCCACACCCACAAACAGATGCCTATTTATGTGTTAAAAATAACATTGCCAATTGTCCAGAGTTGTTCTGTTGAGCTGGTGCATAATACCTACCAGTTATTTTATTTTATTGTATGTTTGTGTGTGCTCTTCTCTTCTATATATCTTATTTTGTGTACAACATAACAGTAAATATACTTTGTTCAAAAACCCAATAAAAACATTTATTTAAAAAAATGGACAAGTGTAGAGCAAGAAATCTTTTGACAATAGATTGGGCAAGTTAATTTCAAAAAACAAGAGCGATAGTTTTGCACAATTGACACCAAGACACCCAAAGGAGAATAGACTCAGCCAAGGTTATTGCTCTTGAATGTTATGTAGTTACTCTTGCATTTGTAGACAATAGACAAGGAAAGCATTGAACTTAGCTGTGATGTTTGCCGTATATGAACACTGTGTCAATATGCAATAGGTTCAGGCAAATAATAGTCACTTGAGCAAACCATTCAGGGACCGTCACTAACAGTGGTGCTATAGTCCAGCATGAAGGCTGGGATTAGGGAAGAAACCAGGAAGCAAAAACAGCACTGCAAATAAACTATACAAATGAGGAAAAAATGAAATCATCTTTCCCCATACTTTTTCCCTTGTTATTCTAAATTATTAAGCACATTTTTAACTGCCTTGGGACGTTGTTATTGCCTTACTGACTGACTGACCCATCTCTCCCACTGATCACGTGTCCATTCTCCCGCAGGTCCTCCAGCCGATGGCGCCGGCCCATCCCGGCGGCACCCTCTCCTGACTCCGAGGAGGAGGCCTTGGAGTGGAGTTCTGAGGGTGCAACTGTTTTAGTCACAGCACAGCTATTATCTCCACCCTCCACCAGTGCAGATACACACACCACGGTGGGACATGTTAGTGGTCAGGATTCTGGGGCACAATCTGGTGAGCACCACACTGCTGCTGATGTAGATCAGGTGGAGGCAGGATCCCAGGACCCAGCTGGGTCCCAGCCTGATGCTGAGCCTGTGGAAGAGGTCATCCTGGAGTTGATGGGGCCGTTAAGGTGCTGCCAGAGGGAAATGTCAGCAACACTCCAGCAGGTCCATAGCCGTTTGGAGGAGTCCCAGAGGCTATAGGTGCAGGAGGTGTCATTGGCAATGCGTAGCACCGAGGCCAACACTGCTAGAGTGGCGACTGCTTAGGAGAGCCTGGTGCACGACGTTGGCACCATTAGTGGAGGTGCCCAAGGCATCAAGCAGTCGGTGACGGCCATGGCTGAGGGTGTCGACAGAATGTCCACCTCGTTGGAGGATGTCAACCAGTACAAGGCTGACCTTGATGAGGTTTTGCGGGACATGTCCTGCTACCAGGTGGGAATGGTCGGGGGGCTGCGGAGCTTGTCCCAGTCACTGAGGAGCATCGCCAAGGACGTCGACACGATGCTGCAGACCATGGGAAACCGCCAGATAATGCAGGGCAGCTGGAACTTGAACTAACTGCCCCTCCATCCCAAGGTGAACTCCCGGACCCTATGGGCACTGAACGGGAGGAGAGGGTGCTAACCCAGACCCATCCCATGGACTGATGACGGTGGCCACTAGCTCCCCCTAAGTTCCACCCCTCTGATGAGGTTGCGTCTCACATCAGAACACAGGACAATGCAGCACAGCTGTGCATGTGCCACCGACAAGTGAGCCGGGACCATCCGACCCCAGAGGATGCCTGCCAGGGGCATCGATGGCCACAGGACGTGGTAAGCAGCTGACTAACTCCATCTCTGATGGTGCATCCCGGGAGCACACCTAGACAAAGCGTTAGAGCAAGAAAGGCAAAGCATATCGAGGATCACTGAGGGCACCGGAGGAGTGGGTAGGTAGAGGGTCGGGGGGTGGGGGGATCGATACCATCTGGAGAGTGGGGAATTGTAAAACACAATAAACACCCTTGAGCACAACCAGTATGAAGCCACTGTCACTTTCTTCCTCAAATGTGGGCTGGCCTCCAAACCCTTGGCCGATCTCGCCAGGCACCACCCCCACTTCCATGGGCACACCACGTGCAGGTGATGGGTGTGAGCGAGCACTCAGTAGACAGGCAGGGGTCAGACTATGGCATAAATTGAGGAGCACCGGTACTCAGCTCTCTGGGGGATTATCATCACACCTGTAGTAATCCACGGGAGGCAGGAGTTCCGTCACCACACCAATATTTATTTACAATAACGATATTACAGGAGCAGCTACAAACAGTGCTGCTAGCAGTCCAGTCAACTTAAGACGGCTCACAAAGCCTACACAAGTGATTATATGGGCCCCCTCAACGAGCTATCATTGAGGGAGCTCATACTCCAATTGGCCAACCAATAAAGCCAATTGGAGTTCATTACACCCCTCCACCCCCCAAGGTCCAAGGAATTCCTGCCAGCTGGCATTCCTCTGAGTTTCTTCCTGCTCCTCATGTCTGGGTCTGTCACCCCTGTGTCGTCCGCCGGGTCATTCTCCGAAGTGGGCGGGGTGTACCTTATAGGTGCCCGTCTTTTCCTTGACGACCTCCTTGGAAGTTGTTCTTCCTCCTCCTCGGGGAGAGGTGTCACGGCGGCCTCGTCGAGTGTGTCCATCTCCAACTCTGATGACTGGATGATGGGGTCTGGAGAAATTGCTCGAGGCTGGGGTGTGGTTATCCTTTCCGTCTGGGCTATCCCAGCTTGAGGCGGCCCTGCTTCGCCTGCCTCCAGGTGTGGTTCCGCTGCCCTTATTTGGTCTAGGTGTTTCTTCAGCACCTTACCTCGTATTGAAACCTCATAGGATATGGGCCCTGTTTGGGACTCTACCGTGCCTTTGACCCACGTTGGTCCATTCCCATAATTCTTGACCCAAACCGGTGCCCCCACCTGGAAATGTCTCTGCTGCCGACTATTATCATGCCCCCTGCGTTGGACCTCCTGTTGTTTCTCCACTTTCCCCGTTAAATTTGGGAATTTTCCAAATTCCCCACTTGTGAATGCCGTTCCGTTGTCCGACACCAATACCTCCGGAAGTCCATGTGTTGCAAACGAGGCCCTGAGCTTTTCAATTGTCGATGCTGTGCTTGCCGTGTTTACCCGGTGGACGTCCAACCATTTGGAGTGGGCGTCCACTATCACCAAAAACACTGAGCCCATGAAAGGGCCGGCGTGGTCAGTATGCAGGCGGGTCCACGGTCTGCCTGGCCATTCCTACGGGTGCAATGGCGCCGCTGGTGGCACTCTTTGCCCCTGTTGGCACTCCTGGCACCGACGTACCAAGGCTGCTATGTCTGTGTCCAAACCTGGCCACCAAACGTAGCTTCGAGCTAGCATCTTCATTTTAGACACCCCTGGGTGTCCGTGATGTAACTCAGTTAAGATTGCCTGACGGCCCTGAGCTGGGACGATTACCCGAGCTCCCCATAGTAGGATACCGTCTTCTACGGTTATTCGGTCACTTCTGCTCCAGTATGGGTGCATCTGGGGCTCCACTGGTCTTTCCAGTTCCCCTGTTAGCAGTAAATGCTTCACCTTGGCTAAAATTGGGTCTTTTTGCGTCCACAACCGAATATGTTGTGCGTCTACTGGTAGGGTGTCCAAAAAATTTAGAGTCATTACTGTCTCCTCTACTTTTGGTATTTGCGGCGGAGTGTCCGGGAGGGGAAGTCTGCTCAAAGCATCTGCATGTGCTACTCGCGTTCCCGGTCTGTGCTCCAGAACGTATCTATATGCCGCCAGTAGCAACGCCCAGCGTTGGATTCTAGCTGATGCAATCGGGGGTATTGACTTGTCTTCTTTTAATAACCCTAATAACGGCTTATGGTCCGTCACTATGGTGAATTTCTGCCCGTACAGATACTGGTGAAATTTGTTTACTGCAAATATCAGCGCCAGTCCTTCCTTCTCGATTTGGGCGTACTTCCTCTCAGCCATCGCCAAGGTCCTCGAAGCATAGGCTATTGGCCGTTCTTCCCCATTCCTTCCTCTATGGGCTAAGACAGCTCCTACCCCGTAGGGGGATGCATCTCAAGTGACCACCAACTCCTTCCTTGGGTCATAATGCTCTAGGACATTTTCGGATGACAGCTGTTCCTTAATGTCCCCAAATGCTCGGTTTTGGCGGGTGGACCATTTCCATTCTTGCCCCTTTTTTAGTAGCTGGTGGAGGGGTTCTAGGATGGATGCCCTATTTTCAATAAATTTTCCATAATAGGTTACCAACCCTAGAAATGATCGTAACTCCTGGACCGTGGTGGGAGCTGGGGCTTCTTTTATTGCCCTTACTCTGTCTTCTAATGGATGTAAGCCTGACTCGTCTACTTTATATCCCAGGTACGTCACTTGTGGGGCCAGAAAAACATATTTTTCCCTTTTTAGCCGTACGTCTGCCTTTGCGAAACGCCTGAGCACTTCCTCCAGGTTCCTTAAGTGTTCCCTGTTTGTCCTACCCGTGATTAAGGCATCGTCCAAATAAATCGCCACCTGCGGTAGTCCCTGTAGAATATTTTCCATCGTACGCTGGAATATAGCGCAGGCTGATGACACTCCAAAAGGTAGCCTAGTATAACGAAAAAGGCCCTTCAGGGTGTTGATCGTAGCGAACTTCTGGGAGCCCTTGTCCAGTTTTAACTGCAGGTAGGCATGGCTCATGTCTAGTTTCGTGAACAAAAGCCCACCTGCCAATTTGGCATATAGGTCGTCTATTTTCGGGATTGGGTATTTGTCCAGCAGTGCGTATTTGTTTACTGTCTGTTTGAAATCTCCACAGAGACGTATCGAGCCGTCTGGCTTCAAAATTGGTACCACTGGCGCTGCCCATTCCGAGAACTGTACTGGTCTGATAATGCCGTCACGCCGTAACCTTTCTATTTCGTCATCTACTTTCTTCCTCAATGCAAAAGGTACCGGCCTGGCCTTACAAAATTTCAGAAGGGCTTCTGAGTCCACGTGCAAAGTTGCTTTGGCGCCTATGATTTCCCCCAAACCTTCCTGGAAGACCTCCGGGTATTTTTGGAGTACTCCACTCAACTGCCCGCTTCCACTCTGGAAAATTTTCATCCAATCTAATTTTAGGTCTTTCAGCCAATTCCGTCCAATTAAGCTCGGTCCGGAGCCCTCTACTATCGTCAACGGTAATCTGAGCAATTGTTTCTCATATTCCACAGGTACATGAGTCGTGCCTAGAACATCCAGGGGTTCCCCGTGTAGGTTTTAAGTTTTGTCGATGTTTTTGTTAGGGTTAGTGGCTGGAGTCCATCTTTGATTTTTCTAAATGCTGACATTCCCATTACTGATACGGCCGCACCCGTGTCTATTTCCATTATTGTCAGCCGCCCGTTTACCCGTGGGGTAATCCTAATGGGTTCTGCTTTCTTCGTTGTAATATTATATAATTGTTCCCCTTCAGAGGAGGATGGGGCGTCTAGGTTGTGTACTTCCCTGCGTCCCCACCTGCTATTCCCCTTTTGCCACCTCCTTCTAGGGTTTCAGTCGTTGTTACCCAACTCTGTCTGGTGCCAGAAACGGTCCTTCTCTGTTGGGGAGCCTCAGCCGGTACTTCCCTCTGTCTCCAGTTAGTCCTGGCAGACTTGGGGGCAATTCTGGGGTTTTCCTTTTCCCTCTATTCCTCAGGTTTTTCCTGAGAGAAGCTATCTGGTAGCAGGACCCATTGTGGTAGTCCCTCTCACAGGTATCTACCTCCCATTGGAGTGCCCTGTAGTTCCTGCGCCCCACTTGCTGCCTTTTCTAGGGACAATGCGAGCTGTAACGCCTGCCTGCAGTCTAGCTCCGTTTCCGCCAACAGGCGTTTCTGTATTGCGAGGTCGTTTATACCACACACTAACCGGTCCCGAAGCATTTCATTTAGCGTCAGGCCGAACTCACATTTTTCCGCCAGCCTTCTCAGGCGGGTCAAGAAATTCGTGACTGACTCCCTGTCTTCCCGCTTCGCTGTGTAGAATCTGTACCTAAGCAAAATGAGGGATGGTTTTGGGTCGTAGTGCTCTTTCACCAATTCCGTTACTTCTTGGAAAGTTTTCGTGTCCGGCGCATCGGGATAAGTCAGACTACGTATAATGGCGAAAGCGGAGGGTCCGCACGCCGACAGCAGGATAAGCCGTCTCCTTTCGTCCGTCAGTATATCATTTGCCCGGAAGAAGTAACACATTCTCTCCACATACTGGGACCAGTCCTCAATAGCCGGGTCGAATGCCTCTAAACTCTCATGATGTGGAGATGCCGGCGTTGGACTGGGGTGAGCACAGTAAGAAGTCTTACAACACCAGGTTAAAGTCCAACAGGTTTGTTTCAAACACGAGCTTTCGGAGCACGGCTCCTTCTTCAGGTGAATAATTCATTCACCTGAAGAAGGAGCCGTGCTCCGAAAGCTCGTGTTTGAAACAAACCTGTTGGACTTTAACCTGGTGTTGTAAGACTCTAAACTCTCAAAAAATGGCATTTTTAAAATGGCAAGGCTTACCCTCCGAGTGCGACAGCTGGTCTCCGCAAAATTCGTAGTTTACCTCGTTGCCACTGTAGTAATCCACGGGAGGCAGGAGTTCCGTCACCACACCAATATTTATTTACACTAACGATATTACAGGAGCAGCTACAAACAGTGCTGCTAGCAGTCCAGTCAACTTAAGACTGCTCACAAAGCCTACACAGGTGCTTATATGGGCCCCCTCAATGAGCTATCATTGAGGGAGCTCATACTCCAATTGGCCAACCAATAAAGCCACTTGGAGTTCATTACAACACCCCTGCCCTTGAAAGCTGCTGATGGTGCCAACTCAGTCCCAGCACCCTGAAGTGATGTAACATATACCCTGAGAGGTTGGGAAATGGGGGTTGGGGGGGAACAGCTCCAGGGACCCAGGTTCGATTCCAGCCTTAGGTGACTGTCTGTCTGGAATTTGCACTTTATCCCCGTCTCTGCATAGGTTTCCTCCTGGTGCTCCGGTTTCCTCCCACAGTCCAGGTTAGGTGGATTGGCCATGCTAAATTTCCCCTTTGTGTCCAAAAGGTTAGGTGGGGTTATTGGGTTACGAGGATAGGGTGGAGGTGTGGGCTTAAGTAGTGTGCTCTTTTTAAGGGCTGGTGCAGACTCGATGGGCCAAATGGCCTCCTTATGCATTGCAAATTCTATGATACTCACCTCCTCAGTTCCCCACAGAAGCCCTACCGCCAGGTTCACACTCTTAAAAAGGTGTTCTAACCAACGCTAGCATGACCACTTACTGGGGAGGCTGATGAAGGACGGGAAGCTGTTGGAAAAGGGATGGCTCCCATTAATTGTATGGAAATTGGGCTCAAGCGGTAATAATTGGTTTCACGCCATGCTACGGCGAGATCTGGATTTAGCCTAAAGGAGCAGGCCGGTTGCATCGCAAACTGTTTAGCGCCTGGCATGGTTCTCGTTTTTGGCCTCTCCCGCTATTCACCGGCCTTCTTCTGTTCAAGCGAAAGCGCAACGAGACCAGAGAATTGCGCCCGATGTGGAAGTAAGCATGGAGTTAGCTCAGAGCTTGGCCTATACACTGTAATGTGTTAGCAATAAACGCACAATGTTCAACCATACAAGGCTTAGAACTCTTCATGAGACCTACTGAATATACAACATTAGAATATTGTGTTCTATTCAGTATATGTAGTTTGGTGGGTGTATTTTTGAGGCATAGGAAGAAAAATAAAAAATGAATAATAAAAAGGAAACCTACCATCCTGGTAATTCAGTACATTCTCAACAGATAAAAACAGGATTCGACATATCCGACAAAGGAAGTCTGAGCACGCCTGATTCAATTTTGGGTTTCTAATGAAACAGAAAGGTAAACAAAATTATAATGTCTTCCATTTTAAAATCCTCACCAGGCATAAAGAGCAGTGGTGGACAATTTTAAGTCATCAACTGAAGTAGGTACAATTGATATCAAAATGGCAGCTAAATTTAGCAACAGAAAAGTAACAGGCTGAAAAGAAAAGATTGTATTACCTGCCTCCTGAACAGAATTTGGCCTTCAGTTCTACTGTAAACCTTATAAAAGATGAGGAAGCTGTAGGCAGATAATGCAGTAGCTCAAAGAGTTATTTTAAAAAGTGGCTGTTTTTTAAATAAAGTTGAACATTAAATGTGGGGAATGGATGTTGTATATTCATGTCAATTAATTTAAAAGGATACTAAAAATATGATGTTCTTAACGTATAGGGACTTATTTTTATCTTCAAAGGATGAAAGAATTGAAAGATTCATACCCAGTTTAATGGAAAACAGTTTCGCTCTGTTGGGCAAGATACTGTACTGAACACTTAGAATGGAAAAGAACACCTCCATAGCTGTGACACTGGGAGTCTTTTCATAGTGTTTCTGTTAGAAAGCAATATGGAAGTAAAATTAAACAGAAAATAAGGCAATAGATTACATATACATAGAAGATAAGAGCAGGAGGAGGCCTTTTGGTCGTTCGGGCCTACTCCGCCATTCATCACGATCATGGCTGATCATCCAACTCAATAGCCTAATCCTGCTTTCTCCCCATAGCCTTTGATCCCAATCTCCCCAAGTGCTATATCCAGCCGCCTCTTGAATATATTCAAAGTTTTAGCATCAACTACTTCCTGTGGTAATGAATTCCACAGGCTCACCACTCTTTGTGTGAAGAAGTGTCTCCTTATCTCTGTCCGAAATAGTTCACCCTGAATCCTCAGGCTGTGACCCCTGGTTCTGGACATACCTATCATTAGTAACATCTTCCCTGCATCTACCCTGTCTAGTCCTGTTAGAATTTTATAAGTCTCTATGAGATTCCCCCCTCATTCTTCTGAACTCCAGAAAGAACAATCCCAACCTAGTCAATCTCTCCTCTTATGACAGTCCCGCCATCCCTGGAATCAGTCTGGCAAACCTTCGCTGCACTCCCTCGAGAGCAAGAACATCCTTCCTCAGAGAAGGAGACCAAAACTGCACACAATACCCAAAGTGGGGTCTCACCAAGGTCCTGTACAATTGCAGCAATACATCCCTGCTTCTATACTCGAAACCTCTTGCAATGAAGGCCAACATACCATTAGCCTTCTTTACCGCCTGCTGCACCTTCAGCGAATGGTGCACAAGGACACCCAGGTCCCGCTGCACACTCCCCTATCCCAATTTACAACCATTCAGGTAGTAATCTGCCTTCTTGCTTTTGTTTCCAAAATTAACAACCTCACACTTATCCAAATTATACTGCACCTGCCATTGATTTGCCCAACAGGAGTAAGTGCAAAGGAATCTGCCATTGGTATGCCCATGAACAGGAGTAGGTGCAAAGGAATTTCAACTCCAGATGTATACAAATATATAGCTTTGTTGCAGGGTACTTTCATGTAGCTCTAACATGATATATTTCATCAGACATTAAATGAAGTAGGTGTAACAAGAGATGACAGAGACCAGGAAAGGTTGGACTGCTTAAGCTTCCCAACATTGGTGTCAGAGATCCTTTTGCTCAAAAGCCTAAAACATAACAGAAGTTGAATGAAGGCTTACAAATGTACAAATTGTCACTATCATTAAATAATGTAACCACAGTAATTTCTCAGTGGAGATGTTCAAGCAAACTTTACATAGATGCAGGTAAATCGATCAGATCAGGTCACATCCCCCTCCTTGATCAGAACAGGAATCAATTGAAATGGAGATCAGTGGATTTTGCCCGGGTGGCAAGTTGAGAAACTACTCCAATTAAAATAAATGGGGGAAAAAAAGAGGAAAGGGGGAAAGAGGTAAAAATGGACCCTTTCATGAATTCACATACCTGAACCACAATCTGCCTGTTAAAAAGAAAGACACAGGAGCACAGAAGTGGCCCATTGCTACTTGCCCCTAGAGCAAGTATGTTTTTCAAATGAAACCTGCAATATCATACAATGTACTTTGTTCCATCAATTGCTGAAGGTAGTTAGAAATACTGATATTCACCAAAAGGTGGAGCTACCATACATCGAAATTGTGAATAAACCGGCATGTATGGGGCTTTCTGCAATTTTGGTACTTGCCTGAGACGAGACGTTTCTGAAAAGTAAGAATGTGGAGGTAAATTTTCAATATCTGAGCAGTAATGTGGCAGAGTGCAATATACACCAATTGTTGGACTTGCCTGAATTTCATTCCATTGCTTACAATGTAATGAAAATCGGTTTGATTCTATAAAGGGCAGTCAATCTGCTCTGTAGGTTACTGCCCAAGTGATGCATGTGAAAATCCACTTTATGGTGTAATCTACTGTATTTAATCCCATATTGATGACATAAAGCAATCACATTTTAAAAAGGAGAGCAAAAACTGGGCAGTGTAGCCACCGAAGCTGTCCACTTCCCGACATAAAATGGAACATTGAGTTGCATGCAGGGAAAATTGGACAATGACAGAGAGGCAAGCAGGTTGCAGAACCTCTCTGTGGATACTGTCTGTGAAGAAACCAGACAGCATAGAAACTAACAAGCTGCGCATATTAATTGAGCGATTCCCGGTGATTCCCAGGCACAATGGACACAACAATTAGAAGAGATTGAAACATTCTATAGGTCAGACATCCCGGCGCCAGTGGAATCTGAAACAAAAGGACACAAACAAGGTAGAAAGAACTGCCCAGTGATCGAGGAACAGCCCCGTCATTGGGGAAATTCAAATCAATCGATTGGGAAGAGACCCAATCGATTGCAAGTTTATAGAGGGTCCACCCAGATGAGCGAGAAACCCAAAACAGTATAAGACAGAGACCCCGACCCCAGCTCTCTCTCTTAGCCAGCCCTCCTCGCTCTCTTAGCCAGCCCTCCGCTCTCTTAGCCGGCCCTCCCAGCAGAACACCTTTGCAGCAGCTCTCCAGGAACTTGGACGTGAGAAGGAGAGGCCTGGCCAATTGCTACACCGACAAGTAAGTGTCATGCAACGCACGCTACGAGAGTAGACACTCCTGACCCCTTTAGTCCACACCAACTGGAAGCCTGCGGATCCAGGACAAAGCAAAAGGCCATTGTTCCCTGATCCGGCAGTTCCCTTATTCCAGATAAGTATTGGCCTAGGAGTGGTAGGAACCGTTTAGTCTTAGTATTATGTGTATGAGTAGTAAATAACTGTGTAATAATAAACGTGTCTTGTTTGAACTTACTAACTGGTGTATTGAGTCATTGATCTGAACTTGAACTTGAATCTTGTGGCGGTATCATAAAGATACCTGGCGACTCTGGAGCTTAGGAATAAAACAGAGTCAATTGAGTGTAAAGCACACTCACCCAGAACGAGCAACATTTAGTGGCGAACTCTGACGGGACTCGACTAGAAGTGGCCCCCCCACTCCGAGAGAACCCAACAATTTGAATCAGAAATCCAATTGTGAAAAGAAATAACCACAAGTGTTCAAGCAGTTCACATCAATCCTCATAATTCGGAAGTGTGTTTTTGCATGCATAACTAACAACCCTGTTAAATTTAGAACAAGGGATGCTATGGCGGTGTTATAAATTACGGGTATGGCTTTTGCTATTTTCCAAAGTATGAACTCCCGACAGTTTGTCGCAACAAAAATCTCTCGGTTTTACCTTAGCGAAAGCCATACCCGTAATTTATAACACTGCCTTAGCATCCCTTGTTCTAAATTTAACCGAGAGCATTGAGAAAAAGATGGCCATGCAGGCAATGGAGCGCCTCATGCACCCCCAAGAGTTTGTAGTCGCAGCGACCAGCAGAGTAGGTCAGTGTCCCGTTTGGGAAAAAGAGATCAGGAAGTACCTCAAAGGGAAAGGATGGCTCCTTTGGAGCGAATTCTGTTCGAATGAGGAAACAGGCCCCGGGAGTATAGGACATACTTGGTGGGAGGACCTGAGCGCAATTCACAAAAGGAATTTAGGTAAAGCACGTAAGCCGATGGCAATTGTGTCCAGATTGGCACAATTGCGAGGCACAGAGGAGGTCGTCAGGACGCTCTGAGCAGAATTAGAGGAAAGGCATCGCATGAGTAAAGTGGATGTCAGTGATATAGAGAGAGAGAATTTAGAATTAAGAAAGAAGTTGGCAGATAAGGATAGAGAGGTGGATGATGCCAAGAGGCAACACCAGTCTTGTCTAGCCCATCTGAGCAGCTCCCAGGTACAATACGAAAAAGCCTATCAGGATGTGCAGCGTGCAGTCTTGATAAGACAGGAATCAGAAAAGTAGGTAGAGGCACTGAAGAAACAGTGCAGCGACCTGAAGGCAGCTTTAAGAGCACTCCATGCTGTCACCACTGAGCAAAGGCAAAGCACAGTGGACCATGCTAAGTGTAGGAAGCAGATTGCGGAGCTGCAATCTCTGCTTTCTGTGCAGAATGGCTTCCAAGAAACCTTTCGAATGCAATTAGAGGAAAAGAATGCACCAGATTGGCAGGAGTTAAGCGAGACAGTGCAGCGATATGTTCAGGGAACATGTGCGCTAGAAACGCAGCAGAAAAGGAAAGCGCCCCAATCCCCCACAGATCAGTTAGCACCTGCACCAATTAACCCAGTCACCACCCAACGAAAAGCAACCGCAGGCGGCATACCCGAGATCACTTACACCACCCCCTTAACCGTGACTCAATTAAGGGACTCGTGTGAGAAAATCACCCCGTTCCTCCCCACTTCAGACCCCCACCAATTCTTTGCAAAAGTTAAACAGCAGGCGACCACGTACGGCCTTGATGCGCGAGAGCAGGTTAAGCTCACAGTTTTGAGTTTAGACTCATCAGTAGTAGCAGCCCTCCCTGACCCACAGAACGTTGGAGGAGGTACCCTAGAGGAAATGCATACAGCTATTTTGGATGCGATAGGGTATAACAGTGGAGACCCAGTAGAAGTCCTAAACAAGTGTAGGCAGAAAGAGACCGAGCACCCCACAGCATTTGCAGGAAGGCTGTGGATTCACTTCACTGCAGTTTTTGATGAATTAGACCGCGCACATTTGACCCAAGATAACATAACTAAATGGACCCTTACTATTATCTCCCATGCCACAGAGGCAGGACAGAAAGCCTGCTCTAATTACGACCCCTCAGAAGAGTCCGATAATGAAAAATGGGTCTTGAAAAGATTGTCCCGCACTTGGGAGCAATCCGTCCACAATAAAACAGCATTTATAAATCCCGAGGACGGGCAGGCAGATGCAGACATGCATCCAGTTAAAACACATCAAAACCCCGTATGGATAAATGAAGATAGAAACAGCCCACCCCAGAAATCCCAGGAGTGTTATAGAACATAGAACGACACAGTGCAGTACAGGCCCTTCGGCCCTCGATGTTGCATCGACATGGAAAAAACTAAAGGCCATCTAACCTACACTATGCCCTTATCATCCATATGCTTATCCAATAAACTTTTAAATGCCCCCAATGTTGGCGAGTTCACTACTGTTGCAGGTAGGGCATTCCACGGCCTCACCACTCTTTGCGTAAAAAACCCACCTCTGACCTCTGTCCTATATCTATTACCCCTCAATTTAAGGCTATGTCCCCTCGTGCTAGCCACCTCCATCCGTGGGAGAAGGTTCTCGCTGTCCACCCTATCTAACCCTCTGATCATTTTGTATGCCTCTATTAGGTCACCTCTTAACCTTCTTCTCTCTAACGAAAACAACCTCAAGTCCATCAGCCTTTCCTCATAAGATTTTCTCTCCATACCAGGCAACATCCTGGTAAATCTCCTCTGCACCCGTTCCAAAGCTTCCACGTCCTTCCTATAATGAGGCGACCAGAACTGTACGCAATACTCCAAATGCGGCCGTACTAGAGTTTTGTACAACTGCAACATGATCTCATGGCTCCGGAACTCAATCCCTCTACCAATAAAGGCCATCACACCATAGGCCTTCTTCACAACCCTATCAACCTGGGTGGCAACTTTCAGGGATCTATGTACATGGACACCGAGATCCCTCTGCTCATCCACACTACCAAGAATTTTACCATTAGCCAAATATTCCTCATTCCTGTTATTCTTTCCAAAGTGAATCACCTCACACTTCTCCACATTAAACTCCATTTGCCACCTCTCAGCCCAGCTCTGCAGCTTATCTATTTCCCTCTGTAACCTGCAACATCCTTCCACACTGTCTACAACTCCACCGACTTTAGTGTCGTCTGCAAATTTACTCACCCATCCTTCTGCGCCCTCCTCTAGGTCATTTATAAAAATGACAAACAGCAATGGCCCCAGAACAGATCCTTGTGGTACGCCACTCGTAACTGAACTCCATTCTGAACATTTCCCATCAACCACCACTCTCTGTCTTCTTTCAACTAGCCAATTTCTGATCCACATCTCTAAATCACCCTCAATCCCCAGCCTCCCTATTTTCTGCAATAGCCGACCCTGGGGAACCTTATCAAACATAGAACATAGAACAGTACAGCACAGAACAGGCCCTTCGGCCCTCGATGTTGTGCCGAGCCATGATCACCCTACTCAAACCCACGTATCCACCCTATACCCGTAACCCAATAACCCCCCCCTTAACCTTACTTTTTTTAGGACACTACGGGCAATTTAGCATGGCCAATCCACCTAACCCGCACATCTTTGGACTGTGGGAGGAAACCGGAGCACCCGGAGGAAACCCACGCACACACGGGGAGGACGTTTTACTGAAATCCATATACACCACATCCACTGCTCTACCCTCGTCCACCTGTTCAGTCACCTTCTCAAAGAACTCGATAAGGTTTGTGAGGCATGAACTATCCTTCACAAAACCATGCTGACTATCCCTAATCATATTATTCCTATCTAGATGATTATAAATCGTATCTCTTATAATCCTCTCCAAGACTTTACCCACAACAGACGTGAGGCTCACAGGCCTATAGTTGCCGGGGTTATCTCTACTCCCTTTCTTGAATAAAGGGACCACATTTGCTATCCTCCAGTCCTCTGGCACTATTCCTGCAGCCAATGATGACCTAAAAATCAAAGCTAAAGGCTCAGCAATCTCTTCCCTGGCTTCCCAGAGAATCCTAGGATAAATCCCATCAGGCCCCGGGGACTTATCTATTTTCACCTTGTCTAGAATTGCCAACACTTCTTCCCTATGCACCTCAATTCCATCTATTCTAATAGCCTGGGTCTCAGTATTCTCCTCCACAATATTATCTTTTTCCTGAGTGAATACTGACGAAAAGTAGTAATTTAGTATCTCGCTTATCTCCTCAGCCTGCACACACAACTTCCCACCACTGTCCTTGACTGGCCCTACTCTTACCCTAGTCATTCTTTTATTCCTGACATACCTATAGAAAGCTTTTGGGTTTTCCTTGATCCTACCTGCCAAAGACTTCTCATGTCCCCTCCTTGCTCGTCTTAGCTCTCTCTTTAGATCCTTCCTCGCTTCTCTGTAACTATCAAGCGCCCCAACTGAAACTTCATGCCTCATCTTCACATAGGCCTCCTTTTTCCTCTTAACAAGAGATTCCACTTCTTTGGTAAACCACGGTTCCCTCGCTCTACCCATTCCTCCCTGTCTGACTGGTATGTACTGATCAAGAACACGCAATAGCTGTTCCTTGAACAAGCTCCACATATCCAGTGTGCCCAATCCTTGCAGCCTACTTCTCCAACTTACACATCCTAAGTCATGTCTAATGGCATCATAATTGCCCTTCCCCCAGCTATAACTCTTGCCCTGCGGGGTATACTTATCCCTTTCCATCACTAATGTAAAGGTCACCGAATTGTGGTCACTGTCTCCAAAGTGTTCACCTACCTCCAGATCTAACACCTGGCCTGGTTCATTACCCAAAACCAAATCCAAAGTGGCCTCACCTCTTGTTGGCCTGTCAACATATTGTGTCAGAAAACCCTCTTGCACACATTGTACAAAGAACAACCCGTCCAATGTACTCGAACTATATCTTTTCCAGTCAATATTAGGAAAGTTAAAGTCTCCCATAACAACTATCCTGTTACTTTCGCTCTTTTCCAGAATCATCTTCGCCATCCTTTCCTCTACATCTCTAGAACTATTAGGTGGCCTATAGAAAACTCCCAGCAGTGTGACCTCTCCTTTCCTGTTTCTAACCTCAGCCCATAATACCTCGGAAGAAGAGTCCCCATCTTGCATCCTTTCTGCCACCGTAATACTGTCCTTGACTAGCAGCGCCACACCTCCCCCTCTTTTGCCCGCTTCTCTGACCTTACTAAAACACCTAAACCCCGGAACCTGCAACAACCATTCCTGTCCCTGCTCTATCCATGTCTCTGAAATGGCCACAACATCGAAGTCCCAGGTACCAACCCATGCTGCCAGTCCCCCTACCTTATTTCGTATACTCCTGGCATTGAAATAGACACACTTCAAACCACCGACCTGAACACTGGCGCCCTCCTGTGAAGTCAAATCTGTGCTCCTGACCTCTCTACTCTCAATCTCCCGTACCCCAAAACTACAATCCAGGTTCCCATGCCCCTGCTGAATTAGTTTAAACCCCCCCAAAGAGTACTAACTAATCTCCCCCCCAGGATATTGGTGCCCCTTAGGTTTAGATGTAGACCATCCTGTCTATAGAGGTCCCACCTTCCCCAGAAAGAGCCCCAGTTATCCAGAAATCTGAATCCCTCCCGCCTGCACCATCCCTGTAGCCACGTGTTTAATTGCTCTCTCTCCTTATTCCTCGTCTCACTATCACGTGGCACGGGCAACAACCCAGAGATAACAACTCTGTTTGTTCTCACTCTGAGCTTCCATCCTAGCTCCCTAAAGGCCTGCCTGACATCCTTGTCCCCTTTCCTACCTATGTCGTTAGTGCCAATGTGGACTACGACTTGGGGCTGCTCCCCTTCCCCCTTAAGGACCCGAAAAACACGATCCGAGACATCACTTACCCTTGCACCTGGGAGGCAACATACCAAACGTGAGTCTCTCTCGCTCCCACAAAATCTCCTATCTGTGCCCCTGACTATTGAGTTCCCAATTACTAATGCTCTGCTCCTCTCCCCACTTCCCTTCTGAGCAACAGGGACAGACTCCGTGCTAGAGTCCCGTACCCCATGGCTTACCCCTGGTAAGTCGTTCCCCCCCACAAGTATCCAAAACGGTATACGTGTTACTCAGGGGAACGACCGCAGGAGGTCCCTGCACTGACTGCTTCTTCCCAGTCCCTCTTACAGTTACCCATCTATCTCCAGTCTTTGGTGTAACTACTTCCCTGAAGCTCCTATCTGTGACCACCTCTGCCTCCCGAATGATCCGAAGTTCATCCAACTCCAGCTCCAGTACCATAACTCGGTCTTGTAGGAGCTGGAGCTGGCTGCACTTCCTGCAGGTAAAATCAGCAGGGACACTAACGGCATCCCTCACCTCAAACATCCTGCAGGAGGAACATTGCACTACCTTCCCTGCCATCCCACTTAATTTCAACCAAGTTCTGGTAAACAAATATAAAACAAATAAAAAATAATAATATAATATAGCACTTACCTGCTCACATCAATGGGTCTTATTATTAGGTTAGAGGAGGAGGGCGGGTGTGAGACACTATACGTGTAGTGTCTCGGGTATCCTCTCCACCAGAATTTATTGGCTAGGAGAAAATCCTTCCCAGAAGTCCGCAGGTCGTACTTCCGGTTCCCGCCTTATATTATCTTTGCTCCCACTGGCACCCCGCCGCTCTCCCGCTCTCAATGTGTCCCCTTGCGCTCTTTCACTGACTCACTGCCGCTCTCCTCGCGTTCTTTTATCCTGTGTCCCTCTGAACTCCCGCTGCTTTATTGGCTCTCTCTCTCTGAACTCCCGCTGCTTTATGGGCTCTCTCTCTCTGAACTCCCGCTGCTTTATGGGCTCTGTGTCTCTGAACTCCCGCTGCTTTATGGGCTCTCCCTCTGTCTCTGAACTCCCGCTGCTTTATGGGCTCTCCCTCTGTCTCTGAACTCCCGCCGCTTTCTGGGCTCTCTCTCTGTCTCTGAACTCCCGCCGCTTTCTGGGCTCGCTCTGTCTCTGAACTCCCACCGCTTTCTGGGCTCTCCTTATAATTGCGGACAATTAGGACACTATGCACGAGAATGTCAAGCCCCCCCAAAACAGCTCCAGAATCAGCCCACCAATGCCCACCGAAGCAGCAACGAAACCAACAGCCCCGACCCCCCCCCCCCCCCCCCCCCCCCACCCACTCAGGGAACAATACCCAAGGGAACAATGCACCAGAGTGCCTGCTCCACCTTATGTGCCTCAGGGGTCATGTTACAACTGTGGCAGCCAGGGCACTTCGCCCAAGATTGCAGGAAACCCCCGCCACCCCACTTCAGCTACAAGGTCCCAGCTGCCCCATGCAAGTTATGAGCGCTTACCCACCACTTCTCATGGCAGGTCACCTCAGCAATGCCAATTCATTTTTGTTTCTTTCCTACTTCCTCTCTTCTTCGGTCACACTGCACTGACTCAATATGCTAGTTACACCCCAAGTCAAATGTAATTTACGGTATCCTTCTTTCTGATGGAACCTGTACGATATTTGTTGCATGTTTGTTTGCATGTGTTTGTTAAATGTTCAGTGTTTAAATTTAAACAGCTTTTCACAGCCCCACGCCACCACTCCGGGAACCTGCAGTATGTTTGTTGCATGTTTGTTTGTTTGTGTTTTGTTTGTTTTCCAGCAACAGTAGCTCTGCGGCCAAATGCACAGTTTGTCCGCAGATACCTAAGAGAACTTGCCAGGCTTGCTGGTCAGCTAGGACAGCTGAGAGATTGCCCGGACCCCAATTTCATAACTGCTCTTCTGTTTGGAGGACAGAAGAGGCAACCCCCATGATGACTACATTCTTGCCCGTTCGTTTCAGGTCGCTCAGGCAGTGGAGAAATGGCATTGAGGACCTGCCCTGTCTGAGGACCCCCCACTGGTCAACTAAGCTCGGGTACAGAACAGCACGCCCTACCCGGGGATTCCACCCAAATCTTATCCGTCGCGGCCCATACGCAACTCATTTCGAAAGTCTTATTTCTAAAAGTTTGGTTTTGTTTGTTTATTTCAGGTAGCGCTTTAGTTGCCATTCCACATGCTATTTACATCCAGGAACATTGGGATGGTAAATTGCAAAGCCTGTGAGACGGCTCGCAGTGGCACAGTAGTTAAGTGTATGTCTGGTCCTAAATTTGTTTTGATAAAAAAAATGAGGGAGTCACATGGAGTGACCAATCATAAAGGGATACTTGGCATAAGAGGACAGACATACTAAAATTCAAGATGTTAAATGGTTCACTAACAGACACTATGCTTGATCCCATAGCTTGGACATTCCGAGGAGAGACCAAGAACAGGATCAAAGCAAGAGAAGACCAAAGCAGGAAAAGAGAAAAGAAAGAAGATGAAGACCCCATAGAACATAGAACAGTACAGCACAGAACAGGCCCTTCGGCCCTCGATGTTGTGCCGAGCAATGATCACCCTACTCAAACCCACATATCCACCCTATACCCGTAACCCAACAACCCCCCCCCCCCCCCCCCCCCCCCCCCCTTAACCTTACTTTTTAGGACACTACGGGCAATTTAGCATGGCCAATCCACCTAACCCGCACATCTTTGGACTGAGCCCCAGTTATCCAGAAATCTGAATCCCTTTGGACCCCAGTTGTTGTTGTACTCTTCATTATGGCATCCATGTGGTTGCGCGCGGACGCGAATCCCCTTACCCCCACTCCGCTGGCCGTAAATGCTTCCCTTCAACGTTTTACCCAGAGCCCAGTAACCAGCAGCAGTAACCCGACCTGGTGTACCAAATTTATGAATTGGTACTCCTTGTCATATGTAGTAGAATCGCTTTTGGCACTGGCGATTGTCTGCATCATAGTACAGACTTTTAGGATGAGGAAATGGCGAAGGAGAGCCTACCGCTCTCGAACCTCGATGGTATATAGGATGAGATCCCCTATCTTCGGTTTCCATCAGTCCCCCAAACCCCTTGAAATATAAATAAAGCATTTTCTTTTTGTTGTTGCCATGCCATGTAAATAAAGGATTGTGATTTGAATGATTATGTATCTCTGAGCTCGACTGCTGAGTCAGAGACGTGTATAATGAATATTGTTCTAATCTGTACTGATAGGAAGATAGAATGACGGAATGTAAGTTGAGTGTAGTTTATTTAAGGTGAGTTAGAGGTTCCCGTTGTGATTTTGATAATGCATGTCCCCTATGACATAGCACCTAATAGAGATTGTAGGTAAAATTTCTGCATAGTTGAGGAAAGTGCAGAGGCCATGGAACTCACTGAGGTCAGGGAACGAAGACACCGTAGTTGTGTGATCCTTCACGCTATCGCGTTAGGATCACAAGGGAGTGTAGCCACCGAAGCTGTCCACTTCCCGACATAAAATGGAACATTGAGTTGCATGCAGGGAAAATTGGACAATGACAGAGAGGCAAGCAGGTTGCAGAACCTCTCTGTGGATACTGTCTGTGAAGAAACCAGACAGCATAGAAACTAACAAGCTGCGCATATTAATTGAGCGATTCCCGGTGATTCCCAGGCACAATGGACACAACAATTAGAAGAGATTGAAACATTCTATAGCAGGTCAGACATTCCGGCGCCAGTGGAGTCTGAAACAAAAGGACACAAACAAGGTAGAAAGAACCGCCCGGTGACCGAGGAACAGCCCCGTTATTGGGGAAATTGAAATCAATCGATTGGGAAGAGACCCAATCGATTGCAAGTTTATAGAGAGTCCGCCCAGATGGGCGCGAAACCCAAAACAGTATAAGACAGAGACCCCGACCCCAGCTCTCTCTCTTAGCCAGCCCTCCTCGCTCTCTTAGCCAGCCCTCCGCTCTCTTAGCCGGCCCTCCCAGCAGAACACCTTTGCAGCAGCTCTCCAGGAACTTGGACGTGAGAAGGCGAGGCCTGGTCAATTGCTACACCGACAAGTAAGTGTCATACAACGCACGCTACAAGAGTAGACACTCCTGACCCCTTGAGTCCACACCAACTGGAAGCCTGCGGATCCAGGACAAAGCAAGAGGCCATTGTTCCCTGATCTGGCAGTTCCCTTATTCCATATAAGTATTGGCCTAGTAGTGGTAGGAACAGTTTAGTCTTAGTATTATGTGCATGAGTAGTAAATAACTGTGTAATAATAAACGTGTCTTGTTTGAACTTACTAACTGGTGTATTGAGTCATTGATCTGAACTTGAATCTTGTGGCGGTATCATAAAGATACCTGGTGACTCTAGAGTTTAGGAATAAAACAGAGCCAATTGAGTGTAAAGCACACTCACCCAGAACGAGCAACAGGAGGTTCTATAAAGAGCTATAAAGAGCATGCGTCTCTGCTATGTTACATTATTGCCCAGTTGGTGAAAATAAAATTTTATCCCATAATGAATGTATGCTTAACTCCATACTATGATTGATTATATAAAGCAAATATTGTAGCAATTGTCTTACTCATCCATGCGCTTTTCATGATACAATCAATAAGCTTATTACGTTTCAGACGCCAGTAAGCTTGCGGGTGATAATTAAGAAATCTGAGCTGTGTATTTACTACTTATGGTCACTTAAGAAACTTTTACTAGCACAGTAGCACTTGAAATATAAGCCAGTATTTTGTCAACAACATGCTTTTCACAAAAATCTAACCAGAACTGTGCACCACTTACTTTTCTTGCTTTCCAGGTGATTACGCTTAACATGGGGTGTTACTTAATATGGGTGCAGGTCGTCTATCAAAAAGACTCCTGATCAAGCAGGGGAGCTCTGCATCAGTTACAACTTTCCTGCCCAAACGTTAATATATTACTTAAGAACAGAAAGATGGCACTGGTGTTATTCAAAACTGAATTTCACTTTCCCATTCTAAGTACTGGCATGCCTCATGGTTGGCAAGCATTGATGTCTACAGGAAAATTAGCAACATTTCCTTCACTTCAATGATTCAAAGCAGACCCCACACTGAATTTCCTAAATTGGGTTACACCCAAATATGCACCATACTCACAGAAAGTGTATTACTCCTGATCTGACTGAAGCAAACTTCCTCAAGAGTTTTATTACTGCAACAAGTTATCTAGGAAAGCTTTTGCCATGTATTGTGAAGAGCACAGCTGTGATACTGGAACTCAGCTTGATAATTCACGTAAGTAGCTGTCTTTTCGACATGCATACCTTTTGAAGGTAAAGCTTTATGCAATCTTAAGCTATTGATCTAGTACATAGTACTTATAGGTGCTCGTCTACCTGCCCTTTCACCTCCTCCAGGGGCCTAACCACTACTTCCAGCTCAAACAATGATTTAATTGTACTTCTTTCAATTTAGTATATGGTATTCACTCACAACGTGGTCTCCTCTACAGAGGGGTGACCAAATGCAGTTTGGGTATACGATTTTGTGGAACACTTCCCTTCAGTTTGCAAGTATGACCCAGAACTCCCAGTCACTCTTTAATTTAATTACCTGTTCTCGCTTACCCTGACCTTTAAATTCTCGGCAGCCTAAACTATTTCAGTGAAGATCCACGTAAGCCCGAGGAAGAACACCTCCTCTTTCCATGAGACACTTTGAGTCTTCCAACTCAATGAGTTCAACAATAGTCATAATCGCTGACATTTTTGAATAATTGGTTACACCACAAGCATGTAATTACAATATTACAAATTTTAAGGACAACTGTTTTTGGTACATTTGTTGTTACGACCCCCTACAGGGATGAAACTTGTATAACATCCGATTCCTCTCCTCCAAATATTTTAAGTTCATTGACAACTCAAAAATACAAAAGAATCGGCAACATGCTAAACAGTCACGAAAATCAGAAATATGCTAAAAGCATTTACAAGATACCAAAAAACAAAACCAAACCACCAGCTGTCAAGCCAGCACACACCATCACCACCCACCTGGCCCCAATGGTAGCCCCACATCACAGACCACTGGAAAAGGACACACCGATGCAGGGCATGGCAAAAAAGAGAGAGAGAGATAGAGAACTCCCTTTACAAAAAGAAACAAGACAAAATACAGAGAAACCACAAGAAACCCCACATCAACCAAGTAAAGACAAAGCCACCAGCATTCAAGCCAGCGCACGCTCCCCCCCCGCCCGCAACCCTCCACCAGCTCCAGCAATAATCCTATGTCGGTGGAGAGGTGCCCGCAAGCAAGACAGTCCACCAGAAAAGGACAGGCAGCACACGGTTGAGGAGAGCAAGAGAGAGAAAACACCCCTCCCCCTCACTAGCACCGAGAGGGACTCCTCAACCCCCAATACACAGAAACAGGGCGGCAACTGGCAAGCACCCAGCCGCTAGGCACAAAAAAAACACAACAAAAATACAATAATCACCATACAATCCCCAATGATGAAACAAAGCCAACATCAGTACAAGCAGTACACATAGTCAATTGGGCCACCCCCCTGCTGTTCTCATTCCGTCATCGGGCCTCCGGACACCATCCAGTCCAAAACTGCAAAAGAAAGTCAGTTCTCCTCCACTTTCAGCCCGGCAGCGGACCAACCATCATCCACCCCATGCTCCACTCCAGCCAATGAACATAGAACATAGAAAAATACAGCACAGACCAGGCCATTCGGACCACGGTGTTGTGCTGAACTTTTGTCCTAGATTAAGAACAAATTAATCTACACCCCATCATTCTACTGTAATCCATGTACCTATCCAATAGCTGCTTGAAGGTCCCTAAACGAAATTGAACTTGGGACCTTGGAGCTGTGAAGCAATTGTGCTATCCACAATGCTACCGTGCTGCCCTTAAGAAGTTAACCTACACTCCATTATTTTACCCTAATCCATGTACCTATCCAATAGCCGCTTGAAGATCTCTAACGTTTCTGACTCAACTACTTCCACAGGCAGTGCATTCCATGCCCCCACTACTCTCTGGGTAAAGAACCTACCTCTGACATCCCCTCTATATCTTCCACCATTTATCTTAAATTTATGTCCCCTTGTAATGGTGTGTTCCATCCGGGGAAAAAGTCTCTGACTGTCTCCTCTATCTATTCCCCTGATCATCTTATGAACCTCTATCAAGTCGCCCCTCATCCTTCTCCGTTCTAATGAGAAAAGGCCTAGCACCCTCAACCTTTCCTTGTAAGACCTACTCTCCATTCCAGGCAACATCCTGGTAAATCTCCTTTGCACATTTTCCAAAGCTTCCACAGTCTTTCTAAAATGAGGCGACCAGAACTGCACACAGTACTCCAAATGTGGTCTTACCAAGGTTTTGTACAGCTGCATCATCACCTCACGGCTTTTAAATTCAATCTCTCTGCTAATGAACGCTAGCACACCATAGGCCTTCTTCACAGCTCTATCCACTTGAGTGGCAACTTTCAAAGGTCTATGAACATAGACCCCAAGATCTCTCTGCTCCTCCACATTGCTAAGAACCCTACCGTTAACCCTGTATTCCGCATTCATATTTGTCCTTCCAAAATGGACAACCTCAGACTTTTCAGGGTTAAACTCCATCTGCTACTTCTCAGCCCAGCTCTGCATCCTATCTATGTCTCTTTGTAGCCAACAACAGCCCTCCTCACTATCCACAACTCCACCAATCTTCGTATCGTCTGCAAATTTACTGACTCACCCTTCAACTCCCTCATCCAAATCATTAATGAAAATCACAAACAGCAGAGGACCCAGAACTGATCCCTGCGGTACGCCACTGGTAACTGGGCTCCAGGCTGAATATTTGCAATCCACCACCACTCTCTGACTTCTATCGGTTAGCTAGTTTGTTATCCAACTGGCCAAATTTCCCACTATCTCATGCCTCGGGAACAGAAAGGCAGCCTGTAACAAGTATGAGTCCTTGTTACCAGGCGTGGTAACTGCAGGCAGGCAAACTCTATCCTGCCCTGGCTGAATCCATGTAAGCAACGTCCCCTCCATCCAACCGATCGGAGCAGCGTTCTCCCTTGCCGTAGTCCAGGCTCCAAAGTCTGAAAAAGGCAGCCAGCCAGTTTAAAAATAACACACCAGGTCCGGAAGCAGGGTTACAGCCAGAAGCAGCAAGAGCTCAGAGAAAGATTCCCCTCCAACACCTCAGAGTGTCAGCTACTCAGGTGACTAGGGGGCAGAGCATCCTCTCGATTGGAGGAGCTCCCCACAGGATTTAAACCCCGACCGTGGAGCAGTTTGGGGAAGAAGACCCTGCGGGGAGTGATTATTGTGACTCGTGTGGAATAAAGTGAGTTGCATCCCGTAAGCCTTGCCTTCAGTGGAGTCTTTTCATCCATCTACAAACTGGCAACGAGGATCAAGTGGAACTGCCGTACAGTTTCCATACCAGTTCACAGACTGCGGAGCCTTCCAGGGAATACTTGGTGCGTGTACGGGGACTCACTGACCCTGCAAGTTTGGAGCTGCTCTGGTTCCAAATGGGTTCACTTCGTTTGCAGACTTCGGAACCGGGAGACACAGCGAAAGCTGCTAATGGAGACACCCCTAACCCTCAATTGGGCCGTCGACATAGCGCTCGCCCAAGAAAGCGCCGACTGCGGACTCCGAGAACTCCAGGACCAGACGATCCTGAACATTAAGAGTCGTCTCCAGCGGACAACTACCAGAAGTCCACCTAAAGTCCTACTATTCACCATGAAAGTCCTACCTTGATTTGACTTTCCAAAATGCAACACATCACACTTTTCTGTATTGAACTCTATTTGCCATTTTACGGCTCACTTCCCCAGCTGATCAAGATCCTACTGCAATTTTTGATAACCTTACTCATTGTCTATAGCAGGCATTGTCAAACTCAAGGGCGCCGTGAGGGTCGCAAAGCCGACCGTTGAGCGCTCCCGATCGCGCAAATCCGCGTGCAACAGTCAAAGGAAGCCGGCTTTTAATAATGCCGGTTGCCAGCAGCCTTCAAAATGGCCAGGAACAGATAAAAAAATTTGGCCACACTGCGCATGCGTGCCCAATCATCGGTGCGCATGCGCAAAACTAAGCGCAGTGCGGCTGCATTTTTTTTGTATGGTCGCAGCCTTTTGTTTTCGAGTTGGGGGGGGGGGGCAAAGGGTCCATTGGGGCCAAAGAGACACAAAACCATTTCCTCCATTTTTGTCAGCAGCAAAAAAGGTAAGAGAAAATGATGGGTCGCCCAGGTCGGCCGATGTGGGTCGAGAAGGTTGGCTGGGTTGGGTCCCGAAGGTTGGCCGGTTGGTAATAATGGGTCCTCGGAAAAAAAGTTTGAAAAACACTGGTCTATGGTACCACCTATTTTAGTGTTGATGCACGATCAATGACTACTAAAGCGAGGTTGTAGTCCAACTGAAGGCTTTAATAAGCTAGATGTTTCCCCAGCAGCTCGGGTACAGAAAAGAAGCTGCTGGAGTGGCACGGGCTCTTACACCCCACCTTGCAGGGCGGAGCTACCAAGCAGGCTAGACCAATGGAAAGCATACATTATCTGCCAATGGTGTTCCAGCATTACTAGGTACCGTAATACCTCTACAAAGACTACCACAAGTGTCATCTGCAAACTTACTGATCATGCCTTGTACATTCTCATCCAAATCGTTGATATAGATAACAAACAGCAATGGGCCCAGCACTGGCCCCTGACCCCTGAGGCACACCACTAGTCACAGTCCTCCAGTCCGACAAGCATCCTTCCACCATTACCCCCTGCTTTATACGATTAAGCCAATTGTACATCTAATTTGCCAGCTCTCCCTGGATTCCATGTGATTTAACCTTTCATCTGGAACTTAACCATGTGGGCCCTTTGTCCGTCTGATATCACCCTATGTCGGGCCAGCTATTGGACCATATGCCATGTCTTACTGAAGTCCATACAAAGCCATGCTGTGAGCAGGAGGCTAAAAAAATATTGAAAAACTGTTTAAAACTGTCGAGCTTGCTGACGGGTGGCAGAGAGTGATTTGATGACAAATCCATGGACTCGGAGAAAGAAGGGACTTCAAAGGGCCTCAACATAATTACATTTTTGCTTATTTGTGTGGTGAATTATAAACACTAATAATCCACACTGTATTGTACTCCGACGCCGCCCCCACCCACCACGTGCGACCCAGGGGGTCGCCATCTTGGCAAACCCCCACTACTCGGCCGGCCACGTGCGACTCATGGGGGCCGCCATCTTGGACACCATCTACCTTGCCGCCCACCACGTGCGATCCATGGGGGTGGCCATCTTGGGCCCCATCCTCTCCCAACTCAGCAACCCAGATCGAAGACTGCGACCTCAGCGGGCATTCATCACGGGGCCACTCCAGCACAGCTGATCGAGCCGCCGACTACCCACAACTCAGCACGGTCACGTTGGACCAGTCTCGTCCAAAACACCTCCGCAATTCCATGATGACCCTTAAAATCAACGGGTACAGTACATCGTGCCTCTACGACACCGGGAGCACCGAGAGCTTTGTACACCCAGAGCTGGTAAGACGCTGTTCGCTCCCTACTTTTCCTGCACGGCAAACTATCTCACTCACTTCGGGCTCCCACTCTGTCCACCTCCAAGGGCGCACCGTCGCGACCCTAACGACCCAAGGCGCTAACTACTCTAATTTTCAACTATACGTCCTGCCCGAACTCTGCGCCCCACTGGGACTCGACTTCCAGTGCAACCTCAAAAGTCTCACCCTCAGCTTCGGCGGACCCCTACCCCCACTCATCATCTGCAGCCTAGCCATGCTGCAAATCTCCCCCCTCCACTCTTTGCCAATCTCACTCCGGACTGTAAACCTGTAGCCACTCGCAGCAGGCGGTACAGCCTGCAGGACAGGGTGTTTATCAGAACCGAGGTCCGGAAGCTCCTACGTGAGGGGATCATAGAGGCCAGTAACAAAGCTGAGGTGGTGGTCGTCAAGACTGGGAATAAATTCCGCATGGTCGTGGACTATAGTCAGACCATTAATCGGTTTACGCTCCTCGATGCGTACCCCCTCCCCAGGATTGCAGACATGGTGAATCAGATCGGCCAGTATCATATTTTCTCCACGGTGGATCTGAAGTCTGCATACCACCAGCTCCCTATCCGCCCGGAGGACCGCCACTACATGACGTTCGAGGCCGATGGCCGCCTCTTCCATTTCCTCCGGGTTCCCTTTGGCGTGACGAACGGGGTCTCGGTGTTCCAATGAGCAATGGACCGAATGATGGACCAGTTCAGGCTGCGGGCCACGTTTCCGTACTTGGATAACGTCACCATCTGCGGCTATGACCAGCAGGACCATGATGCCAACCTCCATCGATTTTTCCTGACGGCCCAGAAACTCAACCTCACTTGTAACACGGAGAAATGTGTTTTCCACACGACCAGGCTAGCCATCCTCGGCTATGTCATGGAAAACGGAGTCCTGAGCCCAGACCCAGACCGTATGCGGGAGAACTCCTTCTCCCTCATTGTCCCAGGGCCCTCAAACGGTGCCTGGGATTCTTTTCATACTATGCCCAGTGGGTCCCTCAATATGCGGACAAAGCCCGCCCACTATTTAAGGCCACACTTTTCCCCCTGTCGGCTGAGGCTCGCCAGGCCTTCAACTGCATCAAGGAGGACATCGCCAAAGTGGCCATGCGGGCGGTGGATGAATCCGTCCCTTTTCAGGTTGAGAGCAGGGGCAGCAGGGTAGCATGGTGGTTAGCATCAATGCTTCACAGCTCCAGGGTCCCAGGTTCGATTCCCAGCTGGGTCACTGTCTGTGTGGAGTCTGCACGTCCTCCCCCTGTGTGCGTGGGTTTCCTCCGGGTGCTCCGGTTTCCTCCCACAGTCCAAAGATGTGCGGGTTAGGTGGATTGGCCATGCTAAATTGCCCGTAGTGTCCTAAAAAAAAGTAAGGTTAAGGGGGGGGTTGTTGGGTTAAGGGTATAGGGTGGATACGTGGGTTTGAGTAGGGTGATCATGGCTCGGCACAACATCGAGGGCCGAAGGGCCTGTTCTGTGCTGTACTGTTCTATGTTCTAGAGCGATGCCTCAGAGATCGCTCTTGCAGCCAAATTGAATCAGACAGGGAGACGAGTCGCATTTTTCTCCCGAACCCTCTCCGCTTCAGAACTTCAACACTCCGTGGTCGAAAAGGAAGCACAAGCCATTGTGGAGGCTGTACATCACTGGAGGCACTACCTCGCAGGTAGAAGGTTCACCCTCATCACTGACCAAAGATCGGTTGCCTTCATGTTTGACAACTCGCAAAGGGGCAAAATTAAAAATGATAAAATCCTGAGGTGGAGGGTCGAACTCTCCACCTACAAATACGATATCATGGATCGACCGGGGAAGCTCAACGAGCCCCCAGATGCCCTGTCCCACGGCATGTGCGCCAGCACGCAGAACAACCGCCTGAAAGCCATCCACAATGACCTCTGCCACCCGGGAGGTCACCCGGTTCGCCCACTACGTCAAAGCCGAAATCTACCTTTCTCCACTGAGGAGGTAAAAGCCATCACCAGGGATTGCCCGATCTGTGCGGAGTGCAAACCGTACTTCTATAGACCAGACAAGGCCCACCTGGTCAAGGCTTCTCGGCCCTTTGAACGCCTCACCACTTCCCTCGAATAATCGGAATATATACTTCCTGAATGTTATTGACGAGTTCTCCCGCTTCCCCTTTGCTATCCCGTGCCCCGATATGACCTCCCACACAGTCATTAGGGCCCTGCATAGTGTCTTCACCCTGTTTGGTTTCCCCAGCTACGTACACAGCGACCGGGGTTCATCCTTCATGAGCGACGAGCTGCGTCAGTACCTGCTTGACAAGGGCATCACCTCGAGCAGGACTACCAGCTATAACCCCAAGGTGGAGAGGGAGAATGCGACGGTCTGGAAGACCGTCCTACTGACCCTCCGGTCCAGGAATCTCCCAGTTTCCCATTGGCAGGAAGTCCTCCCCGACGTGTTCCACGCTATTAGGTCCCTCCTATGTACCGCCACCAACCAGACCCCTCACGAGCGACTCTTTGTTTTTTCCAGGGGCACTACCACGGGGGCTTCGCTCCCAGCATGGTTGAAGACACCGGGCCTGGTACTCCTCCGGAAGCACATCAGGGCACGCAAAACTGACCCACTCGTAGAGTAAGTGCTTCTACTACACTCAAACCCCCAATACGCCTTCATAGAGTACCCTGACGGCCGTAAGGACACTGTATCCCTCCGGGACCTAGCGCCAGCAGGATCGAATCCCACTACTACCACCGCCAAGGTACCCCTCACACTATACCATACCCAACTCGTCGCGCCCCACGCCCCCACACCTACCGGGTCGCTACACATGTTCCGCGCACCCACGCCCACAAGCTTCCAGCTCCCCCAGTCCCCAGTCAAACTAGACAGGTCGAAGCTCGGACAGAATCAACCCCGGAGTCCGCCATCGTACCCCAACTAACCGTGATCGTCCAGCCACCAGAAGAGGCTGCAACCCCGGTGCTCCGCCGATCACAACGGACAACTCGACCACCGGACAGACTCAATTTGTAAGCCATCACCCCCGCCAGACTTGATTTTTTCACAGGGGGTGAATGTGGTGAATTATAAACACTAATAATCCACACTGTATTGTACAACATGTGTTGAGCCTGTACCTTGTACTAGATGATGTGTAGTTGCGCGTCTCTACCCATAGGGGGAGATGAGGAGCTTGTACTGGGCTCCACCCTTGGCTCCGCCCATGGCTCTGCCCATGGCACCTCCCCCTAACCAGAAGTATATAGGTTGCTGTTGTGAGCCTGCTTGCCAGTTCATCTAGAGTTCATCTCATCACAGGCAGGCTCTGTTGTAAGACAATTAAAACCACTGTTCGCTTCTTACCACGTGTCGCGTGAATTGGTGGTCTCATCAATTTGACTGATTGAATTTTAACATAGGAGCCATTTTGTATTTTTGAACTGTACAAAGAAGGCTGCAAGAAGCCATTTTGTATGGTTGTGTGCAGAGAACCCAGAAGACCTTGGGAAGTCAGCTCCAGCCCACAGCTCTCAGCTAAACTAACTGTGAACAGCAAGCGAGAGCTGTGTTTCTCTCTGCCCCCTGGAGTTTGAGTTAAGGCATCCAGAATATCATCCCTGGTGTGCTGAGAAATAAAATGCCACCTTCAAGTTTCGGTACCTGTAGTTTCCAGAGAAAGAGCCTCTCTTCCAGCATCTTCTCCACCAATCAAGTCGACCTATGAAAAAAAACTCTGACTCTTCGGCTTCGCAAGTCATCTCAGCTGCTGAATTGAACCTCAAGTTTCAACCCCTTCATTTTGGAAAGGAGGAATTCAAGCAACGGGCCCGCAATGATATCTCACAGAGACTGATTTGAAATCTCATCTTCAAGTATCTTTTTCATTGTATGCATTTTAATCTTTTGTATCAGTATTTTAGTTCATGAGCTTATCATGTTTACTTAAGTAACTTTCAGCAGTAGTTCTGTGGTAAACCACGTTACTGCATTACATGTTTTGTACTGTATTGTGCATGCCTGAGCTTGTCCAGGTTGGCTCCGCCTGTGGCTCCTCCCCTCGAGCTTCTGTATAAAAGTGGCAAGTCTCCGCCTCCGGACCCAGTTCGGGTCCAGAGGCAGGAGGCTTTCTGTTTAGTGTATTAAAGCCTCAGTCATGTTCCTTTCTCGTCGTGTTATTGATGGTGTATCAATTTAATACACTAAACTCCTCAAGATGAACTCATCACTCAAGCCTGATCACTTGGAACTCGACCCACAAGCAGCCGACACTACAGAAACGTTTGAACATTAGCAAAGCTGCTTCGAGGCGTACCTCGCATCCTTCAACGAAGACCTCACAGAGTGCCAGAAGAAGCAGGTCCTCCATGCACAGATGAGCCCAAGGGTCCTTCCCCTCATCAGGGACGCTCCCTCGTACGCGGAAACAGTAACACTGCTAAAAGGACAATACGTGTAATCCGTTAACCAGGTATATGCTAGGCACCTCCTTGCCACGAGATGGCAGTACCCTGGGGAATCACTCGCAGAATTCCTGTGTGCCTTGTGCATCCTCTGCCGGAGTTGTAACTGCCGGGCGATATCGACTACCCAGCAGGCGGAGGTGCTGATCAGGGACACTTATGTCGCGGGCATGAACTCTGACAGCGTCTACTAGAAGGGGGGACACTCGGCCTCCCAGAGACAGTACAACTCTCCAACTCGCTGGAGGTGGCCTCCGAGAACATGGGGGCCGACACCTCCAACCGTGCGGGACCCTCGTGGGTGCAGCTATCAACCGACCCGGGTGTGGCACAAGCCTGCGCCGCGCAGCGGTCTGCCAACGGTGGAGGCCCGAGGTGCTACTTCTGCGGCCAGAATAATCATCCCCGACAACGTTGCCGATTGATACACTATCAATTACGATGAGACAAAAGTAGAGTGCAATCGAGGCTTTATTACGCAGAGATGGCCGAAATGGCTGCAGCTTGAAGAGCCCACACATTTATACTCCGCCTACTGGGTGGAGCCAGCAGGCAGGGATCTATCCCCGTACCTGTAGTACAGGCACCTTACCGTAATACATCTTATATACGATATATACAATACAATACAACACTGGTGACTACCTCATTCACTCCCTTTTAAAAAAGAGTCCAGCGGGGGTCGTGGAAGGCTATTTACATGCAGGTGTTTAACATTTTAAGCAAAGTTTACAAATTCAGACGATCGGGCGCCTTGATCCGTCGTTGCGAGCATGTCGACCTCATCTTCATCCCTGGGTGGGACTAAGGGGAGGACGGATCGTCCTGGAGCGGGGACTGTGGTGGGGTGCGCTGGGGGGAGGAGGTTGGCACCGGGGCAGGGGGGGGGGGGGGGTTTGTGTGGTGACCCAGCTGGCGCCAGGTCCCTGAGGGAGACTGTGTCTTGCCGGCCGTCGGGGTACGCCATGTAGGCATACTGCGGGTTTGCGTGAACTCTTGCCCGCGACATAAGTGTCCCTGATCAGCAGCTCCTCCTGCTGGGTAGCCGATATCACCTTGTGGAGCTGCTTACAGAGTAGAACAGATCCTGGAGTTGCCAGCCACGTTGGGAGTGAAACCCCGGAAATGGACTTCCTGGAGAAGGCAAAGAGACGTTTTGTTAGTCGCAGTGCAAAGGAGCGACCGAATGGAGTGAAGGGCATCAGGGAGGACCTGCTGCCAGCGGGAGGCTGGGAGATTTCTGGACCCTAGAGCCAGCTGGACGGCCTTCCAGGCCGTCCCATTCTCCCGCTCCACCGGCCCGTTTCCCCGGGGGTTGTAGCTGGACGTCCTGCTCGAGGTGATGCCTCTGCTGAGCAGGAACTGGCGCAGCTCATCGCTCATAAATGAGGATCCCCGGTCGCTGTGGATGTAGGCGGGGAAACCGAACAGAGCGAAGATGGTGTTGAGGGCTTTGATGACGGAGCAGGCGTTCAAAGGGGCGGGAGGCCTTCACCAGGTGCGCTCGGTCTGGCTGGTAGAAGTGCGGTTTACACTCCGCGCAGGCCTGGCAGTCTCTGGTGATAGCCCTGACTTCCTCGATGGAGCAGGGCAGATTGCGGGCCTTCATAAAGTGAAAAAAAACGGGTGACCCCTGGGTGCAGGTTCGGAGTCGGTCCACTTGTGCGCTGGCACATGTACCTCGGGATAGGGCATCGGGGGGCTCGTTGAGCTTACAGGGCGACACAAAATCTCATAATTATAGGTGGAGAGCTCAATCCTCCACCTCAAGATCTTATCATTTTTGATCTTGCCCCGCTGTGTGTTGTTGAACATGAAGGCAACCGACCGTTGGTCAGTGAGGAGAGTGAATATCCTGCCGGCCAGATAATGCCTCCAATGCCACACAGCTTCTACTATGACTTGGGCCTCCTTCTCGACGGAGGAGTGCCGAATTTCGGAGGCGTGGAGGGTGCGTGAAAAGAATGCCACGGTCCTGCCTGCCTGGTTGAGGGTGGCGCCCAGAGCGATATCTGATGCATCACTCTCGACTTGGAAGGGGAGCGTCTCATCAACCGCATGCATCGCAGCCTTGGTGATGTCGGCCCTGATATGGTTGAAGGCCTGGTGCACCTCGGCCGTCAGTGGGAAAATAGTGGAGTGAATGAGTGGGCGGGCCTTGTCCGCATAGTTCGGGACCCACTGGAGGAAGTACGAGAAGAACCCCAGGCATCATTTGAGGGCCTTGGGGCAATGGGGAAGGGGGTGTTCCATGAGAGGGCGCATGCAACCGGGCCGGGCCTTGGAAGCCCATTTTGAACCACATAGCCGAGGATGGTGTTGGAACCAACAATTCTACGGACACTTGTAGGATTAGAATAGCGGTTTTAATATACCTACAACAGAGCCAGCTTGTTAGCTGTTGAACTTTCGGTGAACTGGCCGGCTGACTCTGTGGCACTGATCTTTATACAGCAGCTCCCGGGGGAGGAGTCCTGGGCGGAGCCAAGGGAGAAGCCCAGTACAACTCTCGAGCATTCCCAGAGCTACTCCCCCTGGTGGTCAGGTGGTGCAACTGCACTTACAATATAGACACATGTATGTACAGATTATAATCCCGTGTGAATCACATTCACCACATTCACCCCCTGTTAAAAAATCGAGTCCAGCTGGGGTGGTGGCTCACAGAGTTAGTCTGTCCAGTGGACGAATTGTTCTTTTCGATCTGCGGAGCACCGGGGTTGCAGCCTCTTGCGGTGGCTGGGTGGGTGTTGAGAGCTGGGGTACGATGGCAGACTCCGGGGCGGGTCTCATCCGAACTTTATACACCTCTGGCTCGACTGGAGACTGGGGGTGCTGGGGGCAGGCTGGTTCTGGCGCATGGAACCAGTGGGGTGAGCTTGCGGAATCGGGGGCACGAGGGGGCGGCAGCATAGGGAACGGGGTAAGTGTTCCTCAGTGGGGGTAGGGGGGGGCTGGATCCAGCGGGTGCCAGGTCCCGAAGGGACACTGTGTCCTGGCGACCGTCTGGGAACTCCACAAATGTGTACTGGGGGTTGGAATGGAGGAGGCGCACCTTTTCAACAAGGGGGTCAGTTTTGTGCCCCCTGATGTGCTTCCTCAGGAGGACCGGGCCTGGTGTCCTCAGCCACGCCGGAAGTGAGACTCCCGTGGTAGTGCCCCTAGAAAAAATGAAGAGTCGCCCATGAGGGGTTTGATTTGTAGCTGTACAGAGGAGGGATCTGATAGCGTGGAGCACGTCTGGGAGGACTTCTTGCCATTGGGAGACTTGGAGTTTTCTAGACCGGAGGGTCAGCAGGACGGTCTTCCAGACCGTCGCGTTCTCCCTCTCCACCTGTCCGTTCCCCCTGGGGTTGTAGCTGGTAGTCCTGCTCGAGGCGATGCCCTTGTCGAGCAGGTAATGACGCAGCTCGTCGCTCATAAAGGACGAACCCCGGTCGCTGTGCACGTAGCTGGGGAAACCGAACAGGGTGAAGACACAATGCAGGGCCCTAATGACTGTGTGGGAGGCCATATCAGGGCATGGAATGGCAAAAGGGAATCGGGAGAACTCGTCGATGATGTTGAGGAAATAAATGTTCTTGTTAGTGGAGGGGAGTGGCCCTTTGAAATCGATCGCAAGGCGTTCAAAGGGCCTAGAAGCCTTGACCAGGTGGGCCCTGTCTGGTCTATAGAAGTGCGGTTTGCACTCTGCACAGATCGGGCAGACCCTGGTGACCGCTTTTACCTCCTCGTTGGAGAAAGGCAGGTTTCGGGCTCTGATGTAGTGGGTGAGCCGGGTGACCCCTGGATGGCAGAGGTCCACGTGGATGGCTTTCAGACGGCTGATCTGCGCGCTGGCGCATGTCCCGCCATCTGAGGGGATAGGGCATCCGAGGGCTCGTTGAGCTTCACATTCACCACAGATGGCTAATTGATTAGTTAATACGCACTTCTCCTTGTTGTAGGTTAGGTTGAGGAGTTTGGCGGTGTGGAGGAATTTGGAAAGGTTAGCGTCGTGACCCTGCTGGTCGTGGCCGTCCGCTTCAAAAGCGGTGTACGGGCAGTCCGCCTTGCGAATGGGGAGCTGGTGGTAGGCAGATTTTAGGTCCACCGTCAAGAAGACCCGGTACTGTGCAATCTGATTGACCATATCAGATATGCGTGGGAGGGGGTACACGTCGTGCTGCGTGTACCGATTGATGGTCTGACTGTAGTCAACGACCATCCTGTTTTTCTCCCCAGTTTTTACAACTACCACTTGAGCTCTCCAGGGGCTGTTGCTGGCCTCGATAATACCTTCTCATAGCAGCCGCTGGACCTCAGAGCCGATGAAGGTCCTGTCCTGGGCTCTGTACTATCTGCTCCTGGTGGCGATGGGTTTGCGATCCGGGGTGAGGTTCGCAAACAGACAAGGCGGGTCGACTTTAAGGGTCGTGAAGCCGCAGACAGTAAGGGGTGGTAGGAGTCCGCCAAATTTTAGGGTTCGGCTCTGGAGGTTGCACTGGAAGTCCTGGTCGAGTAGCAAGGCAGCGCAGAGATTGGGGAGGACGCAGAGCCAGAAGCCGCTGAACGCTACGCCCTGGATGGTGAGGGTGGCGGTGCAGTACCCCCGGATCGCCACGGTGTGGGATCCGGAGGCCAGGGAGATTTTCTGGTTGATGGGGTGTACCGTGAGGGAGCAGCGCCTTACCGTGTCAGAATGGATGAAGCTGTCAGTGCTCCCGGAGTCCAGAAGGCATGATGTCTCGTCCCCATCGACCTTCACTGTCGGCGAGGTTGTCCGGTCGGGACTGGTCGATCCTGATGGAGGCGAGACGCGGCTGGTCGTCGGCGGTTGCAGGCGATGAGCAGCCAGATGAGTTGCCCAACGAGCAGGGATTCTGAGGCAGGGAAGATGGCGGTGCCCACGGGGCACATGTGGCGGGCGGCGTTAAAGATGGTGGCGCCCACGGGCCGCACGTGTCCTTAGGGAGGCAAGATGGCGGCACCCACAGGCTGCATACGCGTTGTTAGGCGAGCAAGGTGGCGGCGCACATGGGCCGCACCTGATCTGAGGCGAGGAAGGTGGCGGCGCCCACGGGTCGCACGTGGGGGGTGCAGGGACATTAGCAACTTCGAGCGGGCCTGGCACACCGCAGGCCTTGCAGAGCGCGCTCCGCGCCGGGCAGCGCTGCCGGGGGTGTTTTGTCTGTCCGCAGAAGTAGCACTTGGGTCCCCCAGGGTTGGTTGGCGGCCGCGCGGCGCAGGCCTGGGGTTGGCAGGGGGCGGCCGCTGGTGGGGTCCACGATGGTGTGTTCGCTGGCGGGGTCCACGATTCCCAGGAGGGGTGGGCCGTGCGGTCGGGGGCATACGCCTGTACATTGCGGGAGGTGACCATGAACGAGATTGCTAGCTTCTTGGTCGCCGCAAGGTCGAGGGTAGCCCCTTCTGGCAGATGTATGCTGACCCTATGCCAGTAACGAACGCGTCTCTAATTAGAAGTTCAGAATGTTCAATGGCCGAAACGGCCTGGCAATCGTAGTCCCTCGCCAGGGCGTGCAGAGCACGCCAGAAATCTTCCACAGACTCACCGGGGAATTGATGCCACGTGGACAGGAGGTGCCTGGCGTAGATTTTGTTGGTCTGCTGAGCGTAGTTCTCCTTCAGTAGCATTATGTTCTCAGTGTAGGTAGGCGCGTCCCGGATGAGGGTAAAGATGTCGGACCTTAGCCACGTGTAAAGAATCTGGAGCTTCTGTGCCTCTGAGGGTGGTTCTGTCGCAGATCCGATCGATGTATGCTGCGAAGCAAACTAGCCAATGTGCGAAGGCCGACTGCTTGAGGGTGCTGCTGCAGGCGAACAGGCTTGATGCGGAGATCCATCATTGTAAAATCTCTGCTTAATAAATTGTTCCACTATCAATTACGACGAGACGAGAGTAGAGTGTAATCGAGGCTTTATTACGCAGAGATGTGTAGCCTCCTGCAGCCATGTGTAGTCTGCCGAAATGGCTGCAGCTCGGAGAGCCCACACATTTATACTCCACCTACTGGGTGGATAGAGCAGGCAGGGATCCATACCTGTAGTACAGGGGCCTTACTGTAATACACCTTATATACGATATACACTGTAATGGACAATTTTAATATTTAATATTGAATAACTGATTAGGGATAGTCAGCATGGTTTTGTGAAGGGTAGGTCATGCCTCACAAACCTTATCGAGTTCTTTGAGAAGGTGACTGAACAGGGAGACGAGGGTAGAGCAGTTGATGTGGTGTATATGGATTTCAGTAAAGCGTTTGATAAGGTTCCCCACTGTCGGCTATTGCAGAAAATACGGAGGCTGGGGATTGAGGGTGATTTAGAGATGTGGATCAGAAATTGGCTAGTTGAAAGAAGACAGAGAGTGGTAGTTGATGGGAAATGTTCAGAATGGAGTTCAGTTACGAGTGGCGTACCACAAGGATCTGTTCTGGGGCCGTTGCTGTTTGTCATTTTTATAAATGACCTAGAGGAGGGCGCAGAAGGATGGGTGAGTAAATTTGCAGACGACACTAAAGTCGGTGGAGTTGTAGACAGTGCGGAAGGATGTTGCAGGTTACAGAGGGACATAGATAAGCTGCAGAGCTGGGCTGAGAGGTGGCAAATGGAGTTTAATGTGGAGAAGTGTGAGGTGATTCACTTTGGAAAGAATAACAGGAATAAGGAATATTTGGCTAATGTTAAAATTCTTGGTAGTGTGGATGAGCAGAGGGATCTCGGTGTCCATGTACATAGATCCCTGAAAGTTGCCACCCAGGTTGATAGGGTTGTGAAGAAGGCCTATGGTGTGTTGGCCTTTATTGGTAGAGGGATTGAGTTCCGGAGCCATGAGGTCATGTTGCAGTTGTACAAAACTCTAGTACGGCCGCATTTGGAGTATTGCGTACAGTTCTGGTCGCCTCATTATAGGAAGGACGTGGAAGCTTTGGAACGGGTGCAAAGGAGATTTACCAGGATGTTGCCTGGTATGGAGGGAAAATCTTATGAGGAAAGGCTGATGAACTTGAGGTTGTTTTCGTTAGAGAGAAGAAGGTTAAGAGGTGACTTAATAGAGGCATACAAAATGATCAGAGGGTTAGATAGGGTGGACAGCGAGAGCCTTCTCCCGCGGATGGAGGTGGCTAGCACGAGGGGACATAGCCTTAAATTGAGGGGTAATAGATATAGGACAGAGGTCAGAGGTGGGTTTTTTACGCAAAGAGTGGTGAGGCCGTGGAATGCCCTATCTGCAACGGTAGTGAACTCGCCAACATTGAGGGCATTTAAAAGTTTATTAGATAGATAGAGAAATACAGCACAGAACAGGCCCTTCGGCCCACGATGTTGCGCCGAACTTTTGTCCTAGGTTAATCATAGAATTTTGGACAATTTGTCATGGCCAATCCACCCAACCTGCACATCTTTGGACTGTGGGAGGAAACCGGAGTACCCGGAGGAAACCCACGCAGTCACGGGGAGGATGTGCAGACTCCACACAGACAGTGACCCAAGTCGAAATCGAACTTGGGACCCTGGAGCTGTGAAGCAATTGTGCTATCCACAATGCTACCATGCTGCCCTTAAGAAGTTAACCTACACTCCCTTATTCTACCCTAATCCAAGTACCTATCCAACAGCCGTTTGAAGGTCCATAAATTTTCCGACTCAACTACTACCACAGGCAGTGCATTCCATGCCCCCACTACTCTCTGGGTAAAGAACCTACCTCTGACATCCCCTCTATATCTTCCACCATTTATCTTAAATTTATGTCCCCTCGTAATGGTGTGTTCCACCCGGGGAAAAAGTCTCTGACTATCTACTCTATCTATTCCCCTGATCATCTTATAAACCTCTATCAAGTCGCCCCTCATCCTTCTCCGTTCCAATGAGAAAAGGCCCAGCACCCTCAACCTTTCCTCGTATGACCTACTCTCCATTCCAGGCAACATCCTGGTAAATCTCCTCTGCACCCTTTCCAAAGCTTCCACATCCTTCCTAAAATGAGGTGACCAGAACTGCACACAGTACTCCAAATGTGGCCTGACCAAGGTTTTGTACAGCTGCATCATCACCTCACGGCTCTTAAATTCAATCCCTCTGCTAATGAACGCTAGCACACCATAGGCCTTCTTCACAGCTCTATCCACTTGAGTGGCAACTTTCAAAGAACAATGAACATAGACCCCAAGATCTCTCTGCTCCTCCACATTGCCAAGAACCCTACCATTAACCCTGTATTCCGCATTCAGATTTGTCCTTCCAAAATGGACAACCTCACACTTGTCAGGGTTAAACTCCATCTGCCACTTCTCAGCCCAGCTCTGCATTCTATCTATGTCTCTTTGAAGCCGACAACAGCCCTCCTCACTATCCACAACTCCACCAATCTTCGTATCATCTGCAAATTTACTGACCCACCCTTCAACTCCCTCATCCAAGTCGTTAATGAAAATCACAAACAGCAGAGGACCCAGAACTGATCCCTGCGGTACGCCACTGATAACTGGGCTCCAGGCTGAATATTTGCCATCCACCACAACTCTCTGTCTTCTATCGGTTAGCCAGTTTGTTATCCAACTGGCCAAATTTCCCACTATCCCATGCCTCCTTACTTTCTGCATAAGCCTACCATGGGGAACCTTATCAAATGCCTTACTAAAATCCATGTACACTACATCCACTGCTTTACCTTCATCCACATGCTTGGTCACCTCCTCAAAGAATTCAATAAGACTTGTAAGGCAAGACCTACCCCTCACAAATCCGTGCTGACTATCCCTAATCAAGCAATGCCTTTCCAGATGCTCAGAAATCCTATCCCTCAGTACCCTTTCCATTACTTTGCCTACCACCGAAGTAAGACTAACTGGCCTGTAATTCCCAGGGTTATCCCTATTCCCTTTTTTGAACAGGGGCACGACATTCGCCACTCTCCAATCCTCTGGTACCACCCCTGTTGACAGCGAGGACGAAAAGATCATTGCCAACGGCTCTGCAATTTCATTTCTTGCTTCCCATAGAATCCTTGGATATATCCCGTCAGGCCCGGGGGACTTGTCTATCCTCAAGTTTTTCAAAACGCGCAACACATCTTCCTTCCTGACAAGTATCTCCTCAAGCTTATCAGTCTGCTTCACGCTGTCCTCTCCAACAATATGGCCCCTCTCATTTGTAAATACTGAAGAAAAATACTTGTTCAAGACCTCTCCTATCTCTTCAGACTCAATACACAATCTCCCGCTACTGTCCTTAATCGGACCTACTCTCACTCTAGTCATTCTCATATTTCTCACGTATGTGTAAAAGGCCTTGGGGTTTTCCTTGATCCTACCCGCCAAAGATTTTTCATGCCCTCTCTTAGCTCTCCTAATCCCTTTCTTCAGTTCCCTCCTGGCTATCTTGTATCCCTCCAGCACCCTGTCTGAACCTTGTTTCTTCAGCCTTACATAAGTCTCCTTCTTCCTCTTAACAAGACATTCAACCTCTCTTGTCAACCATGGTTCCCTCACTCGACCATCTCTTCCCTGCCTGACAGGGACATACATATCAAAGACACGCAGTACCTGATCCTTGAACAAGTTCCACATTTCACTTGTGTCCTTCCCTGACAGCCTATGTTCCCAACTTCTGCACTTCAATTCTTGTCTGACAGCATTGTATTTACCCTTCCCCCAATTATAAACCTTGCCCTGTTGCTCGCACCTATCCCTCTCCATTACTAAAGTGAAAGTCACAGAATTGTGGTCACTACCTCCAAAATGCTCCCCCACTAACAAATCTATCACCTGCCCTGGTTCATTACCAAGTACTAAATCCAATATGGCCTCCCCTCTGGTCGGACAATCTACATACTGTGTTAGAAAAGCTTCCTGGACACACTGCACAAACACTACCCCATCCAAACTATTTGATCTAAAGAGTTTCCACTCAATGTTTGGGAAGTTGAAGTCGCCCATGACTACTACCCTGTGACTTCTGCACCTTTCCAGAATCTGTTTCCCAATCTGTTCCTCCACATCTCTGCTGCTATTGGGGGGCCTATAGAACACTCCCAACAAGGTGACTGCTCCTTTCCTATTTCTAACTTCAACCCATATTACCTCAGTAGGCAGATCCCCCTCGAACTGCCTTTCTGCAGCTGTTATACTATCTCTAATTAACAATGCCACCCCCCCACCTCTTTTACCATCCTCCCTAATCTTGTTGAAACATCTATAACCAGGGACCTCCAACAACCATTTCTGCCCCTCTTCTATCCAAGTTTCCGTGATGGCCACCACATCGTAGTCCCAAGTACCGATCCATGCATTAAGTTCACCCACCTTATTCCTGATGCTTCTTGCATTAAAGTATACACACTTCAACCCATCTCCTTGCCTGCAAGTACTCTCCTTTGTCATTGTTACCTTCCCCACTGCATCACTACGTGCTTTGGCGTCCTGACTATCGTCTACCTTAGTTGCTGGACTACAGATCCGGTTCCCATTCCCCTGCCAAATTAGTTTAAACCCTCCCGAAGAGTACTAGAAAACCTCCCCCCCAGGATATTGGTGCCCCTCTGGTTCAGATGCAACCCGTCCTGCTTGTACAGGTCCCACCTTCCCCAGAATGCGCTCCAATTATCCAAATACCTGAAGCCCTCCCTCCTACACCATCCCTGCAGCCACGTGTTCAACTGCACTCTCTCCCTATTCCTAGCCTCGCTATCACGTGGCACCGGCAACAAACCAGAGATGACAACTCTGTCTGTCCTGGCCCTTAACTTCCAGCCTAACTCCCTAAACTTGTTTATTACCTCCACACCCTTTTTCCTACCTACATCGTTGGTACCAATGTGCACCACGACTTCTGGCTGCTCACCCTCCCCCTTCAGGATCCTGAAGACACGATCAGAGACATCCCTGGCCCTGGCACCCGGGAGGCAACATACCTTTCGGGAGTCTCGCTCGCGACCACAGAATCTCCTATCTATTCCCCTAACCATTGAATCTCCTATTACTATTGCTTTTCTATGCTCCCCCCTTCCCTTCTGAGCCCCAGAGCCAGACTCAGTGCCAGAGACCCGGCCGCTGGGGCCTTCCCCCGGTAGGTCATCCCCCCCAACAGCATCCAAAACGGTATACTTGTTTTGAAGGGAAATGGCCACGAGGGATCCCTGCACTGTCTGCCTGTTAGTTTTCTTTCCCCTGACTGTAACCCAGCTACTCTTGTCCAGTACCTTTGGTGTGGCTACCTCCCTGTAACTCTTCTCTATGACCCCCTCTGCCTCCCGGATGATCCGAAGTTCATCCAGCTCCAGCTCCAGTACCTTAACACGGTCTCTGAGGAGCTGGAGTTGGGTGCACTTCCCGCAGGTATAGTCAGCGGGGACACCAGTGGTATCCCTCACCACCCACATCCTACAGGAGGAGCATGCAACTGCCCTAGCCTCCATCCCCTCTTACTTTACAGAATTAGCTGCCCTGTGGACCAACTGGACCTCCGCCCTCCGACTCTGCTCCCAGTCAGCTGTACTCTAAACTCCTGGTTCCCTTCACGCTCTTTGATAAATATAGGAAATTAAATGAAAGGAGTACCTAACTCCCTCAGTCACCAAACTCTCACTGTAGCACTCAAATGCCACAAGCTCAGCACTCAGTGCAAACAAAGTCTGCACTGTATCTAGCCCCTATTTATACTGTGACTCTAGCTTCTAAAAACTGGCCTAATGCAATTAACTAATTAACAAGCTCCAGCTGCAAGTAAGTCCAAGTAGAACCTTGTTTAAAGCTGATTCAAAATTCACCTTCTTATAGACCAAACAGCAACTTTTAAGTTAATTAACTAAATAAAAGAAATACTAGACTTTAAATAACCCTTATACTCCCTCAGTCACCAAACTCTCACTGTAGCACTCAAATGCCACAAGCTCAGCACTCAGTGCAAACTTATTGGATAAGCATATGGATGATAAGGGCATAGTGTAGGTTAGATGGCCTTTAGTTTTTTCCCATGTCGGTGCAACATCGAGGGCCGAAGGGCCTGTACTGCGCTGTATCGTTCTATGTTCTATGTTCTATGCTTAATAGTGTGATTGAGAAAGGCTGCAAACTAACCAAAGCTGCAGGCGTTTGTTTGTTTGTGTGTGTGTGTAAGGTTAGAGAGAGAAACTGCAAAAGTTGCACGACCTGCAGCAAGGCGACTGGTAGTGGTGAAAGACTTCAGGAGGAAGAGCTGGAGAGCTAGACGTGGCTGGGACCAATCCAGGTGCTCCTTGTGATGCAGACAGCGATAAAGGTAGCAGAAAGAGCAACGTGGATTCATGCTAGTCATTGTAAGCGGGTGCCAGAGCCCCAGCTCACAGCGGACAAGTCAACATGAAAGGGGACCATGCATCTGCCAATGCCTATAGAAAGCAGCTATAGAAAACCTGGCCCGCAGTTACCAGATGTTGAAACTATCTGATCCAACAGCAGCAAGGGAACAAGTTGACTTAGAGGAGGCAAACCAGTGGATACCTCCATTCGAGAATGAACTGTCAATAGACTAATCTTCTGTATCATATAGCTATAATACAACCCGTTCCCCATTTTATGTACCAAAGATTAATGATGGTATTATTGAAAAATCTGCAGGAGTTCTTTGAGCAAACATTTGTTTAACAATAAGGGAATGTAGATACTGCTTAGGTGACTGGCTGTGATTAAAATTTTGATAGATGTTGTCATTAGGATGACAAAAAGGAGGGAATTGTAATGGACAATTTTAATATTTAATATTGAATAACTGCTTAATAGTGAGATTGAGAAAGGCTGCAAACTAACCAAAGCTGCAGGTGTTTGTTTGTGTGTGTGTGTGCAAGGTTAGAGAGAGAAACTGCAAAACTGATATGCCAGCTGTATGAAGGACGAGATAGTAAAGCCAGGAGAAAAACAACTCCTTTCATGGAATGGAGAAATACTAGTAAAGAAGCAAAGCCAGCCATTGTCTACATCAGTGGTTCTCAACCTTTTTTTAACCCATGGACCCCTTTTCCTCTTAATTTTTTTGTGGACCCCCATAGCCATTCCACAGAAAAAAAAGCTTCTTATATTTTTCACTAACAAAAAAGTAAAGGAATTGTATCAAATATTAAAGAAATAGTAAATGGTTATGCTTTATTTTGAAGGAAAACTAATTTATTGCAAATAAACATATTTAACAATTAAATTATACAGAGCATTATGTACACTAGTAAGTAATTCATAATAAATCATTTTAAGATAGGCCTAAGTGAGTAATTAAGAAAAAAATGCAGATTTATTCAATGAGGTCCCTGTGGTTGATGCTGCTCAGCGAGTTTTTTTATATTCGGCTCCATCGCGGTCAATGATAGTCGAAGATCACCCTTATTCACAATGTCGAGTCTATTACGAGCTTTTGATAATAAGTGAAGAACACGACTAAATCCTGATTCAACAAGGTAAGATGATGGAAAAGCTATCACGTAGAGCTGTGCTTTATCCCAGAGTAGTGGGTACTTTTTAGCAGTGTCATTTGTTTTCCATATATTATGCTTCCCATCTTTGAATTTTGCGTGCAATATTTCATCACTTTGTAATTCAATGAGGGTCTCCTGTAAAGAAATGTCTACATCGGCAGCATTAACTTCAAAAGGAATTGCCACCCAAGTTGGTATATCCATCATGAGCAGGTCACTAGAACGAGCTTGCATATTTTCATGCAAATTTTCCAAATATTCAGCATATAATTTGTTCTGAATAGAATTGCTCTATGGACCACTAAAATATCACCGTGGACCCCCAATTCGGTATTTTATTTGTGTGGACCCCCAGTAATGTTACAAGGACCCCCAGGGTCCATGTGGACCCGGGTTGAGAACCATTGGTCTACATGAATGCCTGTGAAAAACCTGCTTATCAATTGAATGTATAAAGACTGAAGGTTACTGCGCTTGGCATGTCTTCCTCTCTCTCCTGTGGTGAGAGGAATGCGTCCTCTGCAGTGTAAGAAATAAAAGACTTGCTCATACTCATGACTGATTGTTTCTGAGTTTTCCTTTTTCCCACCACAGTTCAATACAACAATACAACAGTGGTGACTACCACACCCGGCACGGAACGCAACTTGTAAGAGCTGCGGGAAGTAGGGCCAATTCGCAATAGCCTTCTAGGCCTGATCCCCCCCTAAATCTTCTAGGCCCAGCAGCACTGCCTGTTGCCTGTTGGGGCCGCCCCTAGCTGCCGCACCACCCGCCATGTGCGACCCGTGGGCGCCGCCATCTTTAATTTCGGCCGACACGTGCGACCCACGGGGGACGCCATCTTGAGATGCCATCGCCGCTGACACCCGCCTGCGTGATCCATAGGAGCTGCCATTTTGGACGCCATTGTAGATGCCTCGCGCAACTCATGGGGGCCGCCACCTTGGGACCACTCCGCAGCCTCCCAGGTGCCCAACTCACCCGAACGTATGCTGGCCGCCGCTACCTCCGACTGGCCTACCGACCTCCTTCCGACACTCGCCTCCATCACACTCGACCAGTCCCAGCCGCACCACCTCGCAAAGTCCATGATGACTGTCCGGATCAATGGGCACGAGACGGCATATCTTTTCGACTCCGCGAGCACAGACAGCTTCATACACCCAGGTAAGGCGCTGCTCCCTCCCCATCCTACCTGCGCCCCAGAAAATCTCCCTGGCTTCTGGATCCCCGCAGTAGAAATCCGGGCGTACTATGTCACAACCTTTGCTGTGCAAGGCGTAGAGTACACCAACTTTAGGCTCTACGTCCTCACCCAACTCTGCGCGGCCCTATTACTGGGGCTCGACTTCCAGTGCCATCTCCAGAGCCTTACCTTAAAGTCAGACGGACCCCTGTCTTCACCGTCTTTAGCCTCGTGACCCTTAAGGTCGCCCCACCCTCCCTCTTCACAAACCTCACCCCGGACTGTAAGCCCGTCGCTACCAGAAGCAGATGCTACAATGCCCAGGACACTATCAGGTCGGAGGTCCAGCACCTCCTGCGAGAGGGGATCATTGAGGCTAGTAACAGCCCCTGGAGAGCCCAAGTGGTGGTCGTCAAGACTGGGGAGAAGCACCAGATGGTAATCGATTATAGCCAGACCATTAACCGGTACACGCAGCTTGATGCGTACCCCCTCCCCCGCATATCTGACACGGTCAATCAGATTGCGCAGTCTACAGTCGACTTGAAGTCTGCATACCACCAGCTCCCTATCCGCCCGTAGGACCGCCAATACACTGCCTTCGAGGCAGATGGCCGCCTCTATCACTTCCTCAGGGTTCCCTTCGGCGTCACCAACGGGGTCTCGGTCTTCCAAAGCGAAATGGACCGAATGGTTGATCAGTACGGGCTGCGGGCTATTGCTATATTTATCTGGCTATAAATACGGCAGTCAATATGGTCGCCTTCCTTGATCCTAATTATGTTTTCTCTAGAGTTGCCAGGTATCTTTCGATACCGCCACAACGTTCAAACCCGAATACTGATCAAAGAATCAATGCACCAGTTAGTTAGTTCAAAGTCAATACTATTTATTTACACACACAGTAATATCTACTCATGCACAAAATACCACAAACTAAACTATCTCTAACGCTAACGCCTATACTTAACTTCGGGTGCCCACTCAGTCAGAGGAACAATGGCCGTTGTTCGGATCGGAGGCTGTTGGGTTCGAAGAGGTAACAGGAGAACAGCTAAGATCGTCCATCTGATAGAGAGCGTTGACCTTGGACTTACTGCCTCTGGTGCAGCTGGTGGACGGGTCTCTCCACTTCGAGAGCCGAGTCCAAGAGAGCGATTCTCTCTCGGGGGCTTCTTCTTATACCCCAAGGGGCTTCGCGCGTTTTTGGGCGGGCCTTGAACTTGGCCACAATTAATTGGGCCGTATCTCAATAAAGGGGTGGGTGTTCTGATGGCTGGGCGTGTCTTTGGTGGCCGTTGGCCTGGCTTTGTTTGTGTCTTTCTGGCGCTGGGATGTCTGCAATAGTATCGGTTACTTGAGTGTCATTCCTTTGTTCCCGGAAATGACCTACAGTTTCAGTGTTGTCTGGGAGTTGCTTTGTCCAAATGCATACAGGCTCTGTGCCTGCTTACTTTCTTAACATTGTCCATATTTCCCTACAGTCATTGCGATCATCCATTTTGTATTCTGGAAGTGGCCATCCCAGATGACTACAGGGCCACGTTCCCGTACCTAGACAACGTCACCATCTGCGGCCATGACCAGCAGGATCATGACGAAAACCGCCAGCGCTTCCTCCACACCGCTAAACTCATGAACCTAACCTGTAATAGAGGGAAATGCGTCTTCCGCACAACCCGCCTCGCCATTCTCGGCTACATCGTGGAACACGGAGTCCTTGGGCCCGACCCCGACCACATGCGCCCCCTTCTGGAACTCCCCCTCCCCCACTGCCCAAAGGCCCTGAAGAGATGCCTGGGGTTCTTCTTTTACTATGCCCAGTGGGTCCCCTAATTTGCGGACAAGGCCCGTCCACTGATCAAATCCACCATTTGTCCCCTGACGGCTGAGGCCCGACTGGCCTTCAATCGCATCAAAGCAGATATTGCCAAAGCCGCGATGCACACTGTGGACGAGTCCATCCCATTCCAAGGGGAGAGCGATGCGTCGGACTTTGCTCTGGTCGCTACACTCAATCAGGCGGGCAGGCCCGTGGCCTTCTTCTCCCGTACCCTCCATGCCTCCGAATTTCGGCACTCCTCCGTCGAAAAGGAGGCCCAAGCCATCGTAGAAGCTGTGCGGCATTGGGGACATTACCTGGCCGGCAGGAGATTCACTCTCCTCACTGACCAACAGTCGGTTGCCTTCATGTTCAATAACACACAGCGGGGCAAGATCAAAAATGATAAGATCTTGACGTGGAGGATCGGGTTCTCCACCTACAGCTATGATATCTTGTATCGACCCGGGAAGCTCAATGAGCCCCCAGATGCCCTGTCCCGCTGTACATGTGCCAGCGCACAAGTAGACCGACTCCGGGCCCTCCACAACGACCCCTGTCACCCGAGGGTCACCCGTTTTTTCCACTTCATCCAGGCTCGCAACCTGCTCTACTCCATCGAGGAGGTCAGGTCTGTGACCAGGGACTACCAGGTCTGCGCGGAGTGCAAACCGCACTTCTATCAGCCAGACAGAACACATCTGGTAAAGGCCTCCCGCCCCTCTGAGCGCCTCAGCATGGACTTCAAAGGGCCCCTCCCCTCTGTCATAATATACACACAGGTATATGATGGTGCACAGACAGACAGTGATGGACACACAGGATGACCAGTGAACACACAGAACACAGCAGCCAATCACCAGACAGGACACGACCACTATAAAGCCAGAGGGCACTAGTTTTCCCACTCTCTTGGGATTTAGCCTCTGAGACAGTCAGAGCCCGTGAGCAGCAACTAGAACACACACCATGTGGTAGTAAAATAGCCTCGGGTTAGCCTCAGGTCTCCAGTCAAGTCAGCATAGTGTCAACCCACAGTCAAAGTATGTATGATAGTTAAGAGTTCAATAAAATCGAGTTGCATTTCTTCAAGTGTTGGAAGCCTGTCTCTCTCACTGCTGCTGTAAACGCAGTCCTCACAGACCCAGCTTACCCAACACATCATGGTACCAGTGAGTCATGCTCGAGTTTGATGGACCTATCTTGAGATAGTCTGCCTTTGACCAGCGATCAGCCATCCGGTAACATGGACAGCGTCCGCCCTCCCCCGCAGCTCCGCATCGCCAGCAACCACGGTGCTAACTGGAAGCTTTTCAAGTAGAAGTTCCAGCTGTATCTTGAAGCCACCGACCTCGAAACCGCATCGGATGCCAGGAAGTTCGCTCTCTTCCTCTCTACAGCCGGGGACCACGCTATCCACATCTTTAACTCCCTCACCTTTGCTGAAGGCAACGACAAGACAAAGTTTAAAACAGTCCTGCTGAAGTTCGACAGCCACTGTGACATTGAAGTCAATGAGAGCTTTGAACGCCATGTGTTCCAGCAGAGGCTTCAGGGTGAGGATGAATCTTTTCAGTCCTTTTTAACCCATCTCTGCATCCTCGCGCAGTCCTGCAACTACGGCTCCACTTCTGATTCTATGATTCGTGACCAGATCGTTTTCGGCATCCACTCCGATCCCCTTCGCCAGCAGCTCCTTAAAGTTAAGCAGCTCACCCTTACCATCGCCATCGGGACCTGCGTCCTACACGAGCATACTAACAACTGGTACTCCCATATCAAGGGGGCAGAGACGGCGCGTCAAGGCCCCCACGATGCAGAGCGGGTGCAGGCCGTAAAACAGCTCCAGGCCCTGAGTCTGGATGAGGGCAGCTATTCCGCGTGCTTTTCCCGGGCTCCTGCACATGCGCGCTACAACCAAGGGGTTCGCGAGGCAGGCGACCGAACCGCGCAGGTGCGCAAATCATTCGACCGCACCGCGCATGCGCGGTGGCGCACGGAACGTCCTGATGTCGGCGCTATGACGTGCAACAACTGTGGCTCCGCCCATTTAAAGCGGCAATGTCCCGCAAAACCTCGACGCTGTCTCAAGTGTGGCAAGCTTGGCTACTACGCAGCCCTGTGCAGATCTGCTCAACTGGCCAACACACAGCGATCCAGCCGCAGCGCATGAACGTCCGGTCAGTACAGCAACCCGTTACAGACTCCGACATGCTTCCAGATCCCAACACCGAGGGCCTCACATCCCCATTCCGGGTGGGCATCATCACCAAGCATACGCTGCTTTCAGCAAAGAAGGTGAAACAACTCCCAGTGATGAGCATTGATCCATATGACGAGTGGTGTGCCACCCTTACGGTCAACAAGGTTCGCAAACGCTTCAGGCTGGACACCGATGCTTCAGCGAACCTCATTTCAAAGTCTGACCTTGACACCATCCGTGTCAAGCCAAGCATTCTTCCACCGGCCTGCCAGCTCCTCGACTACAATGGCAATGCCATTGCTGCCAGTGGCTCATGCCAGCTTGCAGTATCCCATCGTTCTTCAAAAGCAACCCTGCGTTTTGAAATTGTAGGAACCAACAGAGCTTCCCTGCTCGGTGCTCGGGCCTGCAAACCCCTGAATCTTGTACAGCGGGTTCACACCATGTCGTCCGTTGAGGCAACGGCCTCGCCAGATGTCAACTTCCAAGCCCAATTAGATGACATCATAGCACAGTACCACAGCGTCTTCGAAGGTATGGGCACACTCCCGTACCGATACAAGATACTGCTGAAGCCAAATGCCACACCTGTGGTTCGTGCACCGCGCCGGCACCCCTTAAGGACCGCCTCAAGCAGCAGCTGCAAGACCTCCAGGACGAGGGCGTCATTTCTAAGGTCACGGAACCCACGGACTGGGTTAGCTCCATGGTTTGTGTCAAAAAACAGTCTGGGGAACTTCGCATTTGTATCGACCACAAAGATTTGAACCGTGACATCATCAGGGAACACTACCCTATACCTAAACGAGAAGAGCTCGCCAGCGAAATGGCTCACGCCAAGTTTTTCATGAAGCTGGGTGCCTCCAAGGGATTTTGGCAAATACAGCTGGACGCGTCCAGTTGAAAGCTGTGCACATTTAACACCCCGTTCGGTCGCTACTGTTACAACCGGATGCCCTTTGGCATCATCTCCGCCTCGGAGGTGTTCCACCGCATAATGGAGCAAATGATGGAGGGCATCGAGGGGGTGCGAGTGTACGTCGATGCTATCATTATCTGGTCCACAACTCATCAGGAGCACATTGATCGCCTCAAGCGAGTGTTCCACAGGACCCACGAGCATGGCCTCCAACAATGGAGCCAAATGCTCATTGGGTCAACCAGAATTTGTCGCCCGCTACAGAGACTGAATTTATAGACTGAATGTTGCATTACCTTGTGATCCGTTTGCACATCTGTACATATTGTTTCTTCCTAATTTGTTAACTGCCCTCTATGTTAGACGTATTAAATGCTGTGGTATGAAGAGGCAAAGTTCTGCTCCTTTTTCACCAACACAGTTTTATTTGTTGCAACTGACTCTGCACAGAACTCTGCACATCACCAGATCCAGAGGCCACCTGAAGCCCCTTTACATATCAGTGTCAATCATTGAACACTTAACATAAATGAGACAATCATTGAACACTTAACATAAATGAGACATCTAATTGCAATGATTCTTAATCCATTACATAGAACATAGAACAGTACAGCACAGAACAGGCCCTTCGGCCCTCAATGTTGTGCCGAGCCATGATCACCCTACTCAAACCCACGTATCCACCCTATACCCGTAACCCAACAACCCCCCCCTTAACCTTACTTTTATTAGGACACTACGGGCAATTTAGCATTGCCAATCCACCTAACCCGCACATCTTTGGACTGTGGGAGGAAATCGGAGCACCCGGAGGAAACCCACGCACACACGGGGAGGACGTGCAGACTCCGCACAGACAGTGACCCAGCCGGGAATCGAACCTGGGACCATGGAGCTGTGAAGCATTTATGCTAACCACCATGCTACCCTGCTGCCTCCAATTACTTAACCAGTTACTTAACACTCTATCTGCACTAGACTCCTTTCGATGTAAATACGTTAACATATTTTGTATATAGTCAGGCTCCTGCACACACACTCACTATTTATTGACCTACACACATTTTTTAAAAAAGTAAACAAAAAAGGGGGGGGGGGGGAGATGTCATAATATACACACAGGTATATGATGGTGCACAGACAGGCAGTGATGGACACACAGGATGACCAGTGAACACACAGAACACAGCAGCCAATCACCAGACAGGACACGACCACTATAAAGCCAGAGGGCACTAGTTTTCCCGCTCTCTTGGGATCCAGCCTCTGAGACAGTCAGAACCCGTGAGCAGCAACTAGAACACACACCATGTGGCAGTCAGATAGTCTAGTCAAGTTAGCCTCAGGTCTCCAGTCAAGTCAGCATAGTGTCAACCCACAGTTAAAGTATGTATGATAGTTAACAGTTCAATAAAATCGAGTTGCATTTCTTCAAGTATTGGAAGCCTGTCTCTCTCACTACTGCAGTAAATGCAGTCCTTGCAGACCCAGCTTACCCAACACATCACCCTCTACTGATCGTAACGTGTACTTCCTCAACATCATTAACGAGTACTCTGTGGTGATCGTAAATTTGACTAGATGCAATACAACTGAGCTAGTTGTAGACACTAGAGGGAGCACGGGAGAGCTATAAATACACCGGGACAGGAAGTGAGGATACACTTCACGGAAGGCAGAACTCGTAGCAGGACACAGACACACAAGCAGGCAGCATTGGAGGTAGCCGTAACTTAAGCTCTGAAGAGAGAACGAATTCACAATAAAGCATCTTCTCCACATTTGAGACTACGAGCTTTATTAAGACACGAGGAACAACACATACGCCAGATTCCCCTTCGCAATCCCCTGCACTGACATGAACTCTGCCTCCATTATCAAGGCCCTGCACAGTCTTTTCATCCTGTTCGGGTTCCCCGCCTACATCCACAGTGATCGGGGATCCTCCTTTATGAGCGACAAGTTGCGTCAGTTCCTGCTTAGCAAAGGCATTGCCTCCAGCAGGACAACTAGCTATAACCCCCAGGGAAATCGACAGGTGGAGAGGGAGAACGCGACGGTCTGGAAGGCCGTCCTTCTGGTCCTACGGTCGAAAAGTCTCCTAGTCTCCCGCTGACAGGAGGTCCTCCCCGATGCGCTTCACTCCATCCGGTCATTCCTATGTACAGCCTCTAATGAGACTCCTCATGAACGTATGTTTGCCTTCCCCAGGAAGTCCACCTCCGGGGTCTTGCTTCTGTCCTGGCTGACAGTCCCGGGGCCCGTCCTTCTCCGGAAGCATGCAACGAGCCATAAAACCGATCCCCTCGTCGAGAAGGTCCTGCTGCTCCATGCAACCCCCCAATATGCCTACGTGGCACAGCAGGACGGGTGGCAGGACACGGTCTCCCGGGATTTTCGATCCTGCAGGCTCCCATCACCGCCACCCCCCACCCTACACCGTCTTCCCCCATCCCTACTCACCTCACTCACGAACTGACACCCGCAGGCCCACTGGCGACAAGCACCACCACCTTCGCCCATACACCACCTACTCAACATCTGGGTGAAGAAGAAGACAACACGCTTCCGGACGCGCAGGTCTTGACGCCGACGCCCACACCACAGCCGGGACTGAGGCAGCCACAGTGGAAGGTCAAGGCCCCGAACAGATTTGACCTTCAAGACCACTTCACCCACGCCGGACTCTTTTTTTAAACAGGGGGGTGAATGTGGTAAACCAGGTTATTGCATTATATATATCATACTGTATTGTGCATGCCTGGGCTTGTCCAGGCTGGCTCGGGTGTGGCTCCTCCTCTCGGGCTTCTGTATAAAAGTGGCAAGTCTCCGTTCGGGTCCAGAGGCAGGAAGCTTGCTGTTTAGTGTATTAAAGCCTCAGTCACATTCATCACTCGTCGTGTGTTATTGATGGTGTATCAAGTTATATAATAAACTACCTTGTTTAAGAATAAAGTTTGACTCCTGGGCTATTTTTAAATGGAATCACTCAAATTAAAAGACACAGACAAACGGACCACTTGAGGAAACGCCTTTTACATGGTCATGGCAACGACTGCTATTCCCATTTACATCTCCTCTGGAGCCATTTTCTACTTATCCCATTACCACCCCTTTTTCCTTGCAGCATTATCTCTTTTGCCATTTAATATCCTCTGCCTTCAACCCAAACACAGACCTTCCCTTTTGTTCTTTCCTCCCCTTCCCTTTCTGTGTCTCGGCACTTGATATACCTTTAATTCATTCAAGGCCCGATGAAGGATCATAAATCTGAAACACTGACTTTATTTTTCTCTCCACAATTGCTGTCAGACCTATGACTATTTCCAGCATTTTCTATTTTTATTTAGGCTTTCCAGCATCTAAAGTTTTTTTCCCTTTTGCTTATTTGTGATATTCCTTGAATCCTTGATCTGTTCTAGGCACTGTGCACATCACTGAATTTGGCAACTACCTGCTATCAGGCATTGCTGCCTGTGAAGTTGATCTGGAATGCCATTATACTTTTGGCCATTTCATGCAGCAGTACACGTAATTTACCAGCCACTGACCAAGCAGCAAGGTGCTCCATCACTCCAAACCTCGAGTGTATTAGAGTCATAGTTACATATCACAGAAAAGACCCTTCAGCCCTTCGAGTCTGCTCCAGTCAAAAACAACCACCAAACTATTCTTTTTTTAAAAATAATTTTTATTGAGATTTTCAAAAACATAACAACAAGAAAACAGTATTAACAACAACAAAAAGAAAAACACACTAACCCCCAAAACCACCCCCCCCCCCCCCCCCCCCCCCCGTGACTACTAAAAGAAGAAATAGATAAACACCCGGCAAATTCAATAAACACATATACACATTTCTCCCTTCCACCGGAACAACCCACACCTCCCCCTCCTCCCCCTCCCCTCCCCCTCCTCTCCCCCCCTCTCCCCCTCCTCTCCCCCCCTCCCCCTCCTCTCCCCCCCTCCCCCTCCCCCTCCTCTCTCCCCCTCCCCTCTCCCCCTCCCCTCCTCTCCCTCCCTCCCCCCCTCCCCCTCCTCTCTCCCCCTCCCCTCCTCTCCCTCCCTCCCCCCTCCCCCCGGGTTGCTACTGCTGCCGGCCTATTTTCCTACCGTTCTGCCAGGAAGTCCAGGAAAGGCTGCCACCGCCGAAAGAACCCTTGTACTGATCCCCTCAGGGCAAATTTCGCCTTCTCCAATTTTATGAACCCCACCATATAATTGATCCAGGCCTCCACGCTTGGGGGCCTCGCATCCTTCCATTGAAGCAAAATCCTCAGCCGGGCTACTAGGGACGCAAAGGCTAGAACCCCGGCCTCTTTCGCCTCCTGCACTCCCGGCTCCACTGCAACCCCAAAAATTGCGAGTCCCCAGCCTGGCTTGACCCTGGATCGTACCACCCTCGACACCGTCCTTGCTACCCCCTTCCAAAACTCCCCCAGCGCTGGGCATGCCCAGAACATATGGTCGTGGTTTGCTGGGCTCCCCGAGCACCTAGCACACCTGTCTTCGCCCCCGAAAAACCTACTCATCCTCGTCCCAGTCATGTGGGCCGAGTGCAGCACCTTGAACTGAATGAGGCTAAGCCTCGCACAGGAAGAGGAGGAATTCACTCTTTCCAGGGCATCCGCCCACGTCCCCTCCTCAATCTCCTCACCCAGTTCCTCCTCCCATTTACCCTTCAGCTCCTCCACCGAGGCCTCATCCACCTCCTGCATGACGTGGTACACAAAATCCTCCCCCCTCCAACCCACAACCCCGAGAGCACCCTGTCCCGTACCCCACATGGGGACAGCAGAGGGAACCCCTCCACCTGCCGCCTGGCAAACGCCCAAACCTGCATGTACCTAAACATGTTCCCCGGGGGGAGCCCAAACTTCCCCTCTAACTCACCCAGGCTCGCAAACCTCCCATCCACAAACAGGTCCCTCAACCTCCTAATACCTACCCTGTGCCAGCCCAGAAACCCGCCATCGATGCTCCCTGGAACAAACTGGTGGTTCCCCCGTATCGGGGACTCCATCGAGCCCCCCACCTCCCCCCTATGCCGTCTCCATTGCCCCCAAATTTTGAGGGTAGCCGCCACCACCGGGCTCGTGGTATACCTCGCTGGAGGGAGCGGCAACGGCGCCGTTATCAGCGCCTCCAGGCTCGTGTCCATGCAGGACGCCATCTCCATCCTCTTCCATGCTGCCCCTGCCCCGTCCATTACCCACTTACACACCATCGCTGCATTGGCAGCCCAATAGTACCCGCAGAGGTTGGGCAACGCCAGCCCCCCCCTATCCTTGCCCCGCTCCAAAAACACCCTTATCACCCTCGGAGTCCCATGCGCCCATACAAATCCCGTAATACTCCTGTTGACCCTCCTAAAAAAGGCCTTCGGGATAAGGATGGGGAGGCACTGGAATAGGAACAAAAACCTTGGGAGCACCGTCATCATGACGGATTGCAACCTGCCCGCCAGCGACAGTGGCAAAATGTCCCATCTTTTGAACTCCTCCTCCATTTTCTCCACTAGCCTAGTGAGGTTAAGCTTGTGAAGGGCCCCCAGCTCCTAGCCACCTGGACTCCCAGGTACCGAATGCTACCCCCCCCCCCCCCTTTCCAGCGGGAGCCTACCAATCCCCTCCTCTTGATCCCCCGGGTGCACGACGAACAGCTCACTCTTACCCAGGTTGAGCTTGTACCCAGAAAAGCCCCCAAATTCCCTAAGGATCTGCATCACCTCCGGCATTCCCCCCACTGGGTCCGCCACATAAAGCAACAAGTCATCTACGTATAATGACACTCGGTGCTCCTCCCCACCCCGCACCCGACCCCTCCAATTCCTCGACTCCCTCAATGCCATGGCCAGGGGCTCAATTGCCAACGCAAAGAGTAAAGGGGACAGGGGACACCCCTGCCTCGTCCCTTCGGTACAACCGAAAGTACTCCGATCTCTTCCTATTCGTGGCTACGCTTGCCATCGGGGCCTCATATAACAGCCTCACCCAACTGACAAACCCCTCCCCGAACCCAAACCTTTCCAGCACCTCCCACAAGTACCCCTACTCAACCCTATCAACGGCCTTCTCCGCGTCTAATGCTACCACTATCTCCCCCTCCCCTTCTACCGCCGGCATCATTATAACATTCAGAAGCCTACAGATATTGGTGTTCAGCTGCCTTCCCTTCACAAACCCTGTCTGGTCCTCATGAATGACCCCCGGCACACAGTCCTCTATCCTTGTGGCCAAGATCTTCGCCAACAGCTTGGCATCCACATTTAACAACGAGATCGGCCTATATGATCCACACTGTAGGGGGTCCTGGTCCCGTTTAAGGATCAAGGAAATCATCACCCGTGACATAGTCGCGGGGCAAAGCCCCCCCCTCCCTTGCCTCGTTAAAGGTCCTAACCAACAGGGGGCCCAACAGGTCTGCATACATTTTGTAAAATTCGACCGGAAACCCATCCGGCCCTGGCGCCTTCCCCGACTGCATGCTGCCTATCCCTTTGACCATCTCCTCCAGCTCAATCAGCGCCCCCAGCCCCTCCACCTGCCCCTCCTCCACCTTCGGAAATCTCAGCCTATCCAAAAAGCACCATTCCCCCCCCCCCCTCCACTGGGGGCTCGGACCGGTACAATTCCCCATAAATGTCCCTGAAGACCCCATTAATGTCCACCCCCCTTCGCACCACATTGCCTCCCCCATCCGTCACTCCACCAGTCTCCCTGGCCGCGTCTCGCTTACGGAGCTGATGCGCCAGCATCCTACTCACCTTCTCCCCATATTCGTACACCGCTCCCTGTGCCTTCCTCCACTGAGCTTCCGCCTTTCCGGTGGTCAGCAAGTCGAACTTGGCCTGAAGGTTACGTCGCTCCCCCAACAGTCCCTCCTCCGGAGCCTCCGCGTATCTCCTGTCCACCCTCACCATCTCCCCCACCAACCTCTCCCTCTCTCTTTGCTCTCCCCTCTCCCTATGGGCTCGGATGGAAATCAACTCCCCTCTAATCACCGCCTTCAATGCCTCCCAAACCATCCCCACCCGGACCTCCCCATTATCATTGGCCTCTAAGTACCTCTTGATACACCCCCGAACCCGCCCGCCCACCTTCTCATCCGCCAGCAGTCCCACCTCCAGGCGCCAGAGCGGGCGCTGGTCCCTCTCCTCCCCCAGCTCAAGGTCTACCCAGTGCGGGGCATGGTCCGAAATGACTATGGCCGAATACTCGGCATCCTTCACCCTCGAAATCAGCCCCCTGCTCAGGACAAAAAAATCGATCCGGGAATAGGCTTTCTGCACATGGGAAAAAAATAAATACTCCCTGGCCCTCGGCCTCGCGGACCTCCAAGCATCCACACGCCCCATGTGGTCCATAAACCCCCTCAACACCTAAGCTGCCGCGGGCCTCCTGCCCGTCCTGCACATGGATCGATCCAATGGGGGATCCAGCACTGTGTTAAAGTCCCCTCCCCAGTATAAGGCCCCCCCGCCTCTAGATCCGGAATGCGGCCCAGCATGCGCCGCATAAAACCCGCATCGTCCCAATTTGGGGCATAGATATTCACCAGCACCACCCGCTCACCATCACATACGTCCCTCCATTGTCAGCCACTACCTTTGAAGCCTCAAACGACACCCTCATCCCCACCAGAATCGCCACCGCACGATTTTTTGCATCCAACCCCGAATGAAACACTTGGCCTACCCAGCCCTTCCTCAGTCTAACCTGGTCCGCCACCTTCAGGTGCGTCTCCTGGAGCATAACCACGTCCGCCTTCAGCCCCTTCAGGTGCGTAAACACCCGTTTGACCGGCCCATTCAGCCCTCTCAGATTCCAAGTTATCAGCCGGATCAGAGGGCTCCCTGCCCCCCTCCCCTGCCGACTAGCCATAACCTGTCCCCTGCCCGCCCCAGGCCAGCGCCCCCTGCTCGGCCCTTTCCCCACGGCGGCAAACCCCCACCCCGGCCCCCCCTGCATACTCCAGCTCCTTCCTGGCCATTTCAGCAGCAACCCGGTAATGGCACACCCCCCCTCCCCCCTCCACACCCCCCCAGGCTAGGACCCCTCCCAGCCGCGTTACTCCCTCCGTAGCACTCCTGTGAGCCAGCTAACTTCTGCTGACCCCGGCGACTCCCGCCACACCTCCGACCCCCCCCCCCCCCCCAACGTGGAGCTACTCCTCCTCCCCCAGACCCATCAGCAGACCCTCCTCCTCCCCCTCCCGCTTTCGCGCGGGAAAAAAAGCCCGCGCTTCTCAGCTCCGACCCCACCCCCATCCACCCTCAGCACGGGAAACAGAAGAAAAGCCCGCGCTTTCCCTCTGCCCGACCCCGCCCACGCAAAAAAGACAGCACCCCACCCACCCTAGAAACAACACACAACCAGCTTAAAACAGCATAAAACAGCGTAAAACAGAGACCCTTCCCACCAAAAGTTAACACAGTTATTTACAAACCCCCGACCCTCAGTTAGAGTCCAACTTCTCGGCCTGCACAAAGGCCCACGCCTCCTCCGGGGACTCAAAATAAAAGTGCCGGTCCTTGAAAGTGACCCACAGACGCGCCGGCTGTAACATGGCAAACTTCACACTCTTTCTGTGGAGCACCGCCTTCGTCCGGTTGTACCCAACCCTCCGCTTAGCCACCTCCACACTCCAGTCCTGGTAGATCCGCACTACCGTGTTCTCCCACTTGCTGCTCTGCTCCTTCTTGGCCCACCTAAGCACGCACTCTCGGTCAGCGAACCGCTGGAACCTCACCAGCACCGCCCGTGGCGGCTCATTCGGCTTGGGTCTCCTAGCCAGTATTCTGTGGGCCCCCTCCAGCTCCAGGGGCCCCTGGATGGACCCAGCTCCCTTCACTGAGTTCAACAAAACGACCACATAGGCCCCCAGGTCTGACCCCTCCAGCCCCTCCGTGAGGCCCAGGATCCGCAAATCTTTCCACCTCGACCGGTTCTCCATCTCATCGAACCGCTCCTGCCACTTCTTATGGAGCACCTCATGCATCTCCACCTTTCCCGCGAGGGCCGCGACCTCATCCTCTCTTTCGGAGGCTTGTTGTCGGAGCGCCCGGATCTCCACCCCCTGGGCTGCCTGCGTCGCCAGCAACTTGTCCGCATTCGCCTTCAGCGAGTCTAGCAGCTCCACTTTTAGCTCCTGAAAACATCGCTGGAGTCTCCTGCTGCTCCTGCGCCCACTGCCTCCATTCCTCGAGGCCTCCGCCGGCCGCCATCTTGATTCTCTTCCCCCGCTTTTTCTTAGGCGCTGCCACCGCTATTTTGCTGGCCCCACTCCTGGTCAAGAACATAGACCACTGGGGATCCGCTGCAGACACCTTCCCACACGGGAACCGTTGAGCAAGTACCGCTGGGGGCCCTTAAAAAAGCCCAAAAGTCCGTTCCTGGCGGGAGCTGCCAAATGTGCGGCTTAGCTCCCCATAGCCGCAACCGGAAGTCCACCTAACTATTCTAATCCCATTTTCCAGCACTTGAATGTAATGAAATGAAAATCATTTAATGTCACAAGTAGGCTTCAAATGAAGTTACTGTGGAAAGCCCCTAGTCGCCACATTCCGGCGCCTGTTCGGGGAGGCTGTTACAGGAATTGAACCGTGCTGCTGGCCTGCCTTGGTCTGCTTTAAAAGCCAGCGATTTAGCCCAGTGTGCTAAACTTGATCCATAACCTTGTATGCCTTGGGATCGCAAGTGCACATATAAATGCTTCTTAAATGATGTGAGTATCTCTGCCTGCAGGCAACGAGCTCCAGACCCCACCAACCTCTGGGTGAAAAGGTTTTTCCTCACATCCCCTCTAAACCTCCTGCCCTTTACCTTAAATCTATGCCCCCTTGGTCATTGATCCCCCCACCAAGGGGAAAAGTTTTTTCCTGTCTCCTCTATATATGCCCCTCATAATATTATACATCTCGATCCTCTGCTCCAAGGAAAAGAGCCCCAGTCTATGCAATCTCTCTGCATAGATAAAGCTCTCCAGCCCAGGCAATATCCTGGTATCTCCTCTGCCTATGGATTCCAGAATTACACACAATACTCTAGCTGTGTTCTAACCAATGTTTAACACAGTCCAGCGAGTATACCATTATATTCCATTTTGTTCATCCAGGCCACCATAACCCCCCTCACCCCCCCCCCCCAATGTCTCTGTACATGAAACACTTTACAGTATGAATACTTTAAGAGCTGCTGGATCAAGCTTAAGGTCCCAAAAATGCATCAATTAAACTCCATAACTGAGTCAATAGACACAGGAAGCAGATTCAAATTATTCACAAGCACAAGAGGTCAGTCTCCACACATATTGGGCCTGATCTGTGTAAGTAAATGGGTTTTGAACAAGTCAAAATATTGTCTAGTATGTGTTGTGCACAAAATGCAGCGGTTTCACATGCCGAGGCTAGTTACGAAAAGCCTGATGCACTATCAATTACGACGAGACGAGAGTAGAGAGTAATCGAGGCTTTATTACGCAGAGATGTGGAGCCTCCCGCAGCCGGAGAGCCTACACATTTATACTCCGCCTACTGGGCAGAGCCAGCAGGCACGGATCTACTCCCGTAGCTGTAGTACAGGGGCCTTACCATAATACCCTTGTATGCAGTATATAATACAACAGTGATGACTACCACAATACCTTTGCATCTTGCAACTAACCTCAGTAGCTGACGCTGAAGGTCGAAGGAAAAGCTCTACAAGTGTTCTTATGGAGGACATTTCTCTAACAAAACATAGTATTATAGATTGATACAAAGGGGGCCATTCGGCCCTATATGCCTTTAGTGAAACTATCCAAATAGTTCTCTTTGCCACTTCCCTGAAGCTCTGTAAATATTTTCACTTTGAGTATTTATTTTCCTTCCCTTGTGAAAGTTGCTTTGAATTTGCTTCTCCACCCTTTCAGGCAGCGCATTCCAGGTGATAACAACTCATTATTTTTCTCATCTCCCCTCTGGTTTTTTTGCCAGTCCCCTTAAATCTGTTCTGGTTACTGGCCTTTCTGCCACTGAAAGCAGTTGCTCCTTATCTACCCCATTCAAAACATTGATGATTTTGAACAGCTCCAACAGCTCTATCAAATCTGCACCACGGAGAATATCCCCAGGTTCCCCAGTCTCTCCATATAATTGAGATCTTCATCCTTGGTTAATTAAATCTAACTTGCTTCTTTCTAATTAAAATGCTAATGCTTCTTACCATTGTAACTGGGATACATAAAGTGTCGCAAACTTTCATGAGGAACTCTGAGTACTTCTCCAACATGTTCTCACTTCCAATGCTAGGAGCTGTGAATGCATTTTCTTGCACATAAGGGTCCTTCTGACAATCAACAGCTAATCTACAAAAAATGTGAGCATAAAACTGGTTTTAATGCTTTTTAATAATTATCTTTATTAGTGCCGCAAGTAGGTTTACATTAACACTGCAATGAAGTTACTGTGAAAAACCCCTGGTCGCCACACACAGACGCCTGTTCGGGTACACAGAGGGAGATTTCAGAATGTCCAATTCACCTAACCAGCATGTCTTTCGAGACTTGTGAGAGAAAACCGGTGCACCCAGGGAAGCCCATGCAGACACAGGGAGGACGTGCAGACTCCGCACAGTGACCCAAGCCGGGAATCGAACCTGGGACCCTGGTGCTGTGAAGCAACAGTGCTAATCACTGTGCTACTTGCATGGTATACTGTCATTAAAAGAAATTGAGATAAAAATATAAAATAATTACTTTGCTTCAGTATTTACCAGTGAGATGGAACAGGTGGAATTGACATTGGATAATGGGATGACCAATGAGATGAGCGCATTTAAAATAATAAGGCAGATGAATTAAATCAACTAATCAAACTCAAGTAGGATAAGTCTTGTGTTAAGAATTTGGGATGGTAACAAGGTTAACAGTGAATCTGAGATGAGAACAAAATAATAGACGAGTAACAAGACTAGCAGGCTTCTGGAGGAACAATGAGCTGCGATTTACCCAGTACCAAGAGACATCAAGAGACCAAGAGGCATCCAGAGACATTGAATGGTCATATCTGAAACATTATTTACTAGAGATCAGTCGGGCTATACGAATGAGAACTTCAAAAGCCAAAGAATTTGAGGGATGCAGACAGCTGAATTCACAGGGTGGGTTATGAAAGAGACTTAAAAGTATAACTGCTCACACTCTCATTGGGGAAAGAAACTAGTTCTCTATCCAACAGTCACAGAGCCCAGTTTGTTATGGGTCAGGGTTTAGAGAATCCCAAAGTGTATCACGGAGTCCACCTGACCCACAACTTTTAATAGTTTGTGGTATGGGGAGCACACGGCCCACTCTACAGTTGTGGTACAGCAGAAAATGGACAAGTATTTTTAAAAACAAAACAATGTTTATTCTACGAACTCAAGTTAACCTTTTTAAAACAAACAGTAAATATCTTAGCAACCAGTAAAGCAAATACACCCCCCAAAGAATACAACACTAAATAACCTGTATGCTGTCCTTTTACACCCAAAAGACTTAACAAACCTTCAAACAGGAGCACATTAGAGTTTACATTCAATACTGAAAACATTTATAATTCTGAATTCACCAAATGATCCATAGTCTTTGGGTGGCAGAGATCAACAGTATAGCTCTTTGTTTAAACTTCAGATGAAGCTCATGAAAAATACAGACACACCCAAGCTTTTTCTCAAACTGAAACTAAAAAGCAGAAGTAGAGCTCAGCTCCACCCACACTCTGACATCACTCCAGTAACATGAGCAGCTCCATTTCTCAAAAGTACATTTCTTAAACACCCATTTCTTAAAGGCACTCTCACATGACAAGTTCCATCCAAGATCTGAGCCATGGAGGCCAGTTCCAGAGAGTTAGAGCCACAGCAGATTGCAGATATTCTTCTCAAAAATACGCAGTTAGTTGTCTTTGCTGAACCAGGAAGAGATGTTTCCCCAGACCTGGTCACCTAAGCGACATTGCATGAATTTATTTGCTGGATTTGATGTAAAATTGGATGTTTCTTTGGAAAAGGGAATCAGTGAGCTCAGGCAACGCGGGTAGATTATGGGAACGAGAGGTACATTCAGATAACATGGTGTGTTTAGTTATTAATATATTTCAGAGTGTCATAGTTTACATTAGTCTCTTGTCATGTGTTCCTTTCTCTCACTGTAATTAATAGTCTTTGTTATTTGTTTACACAGCAGCTATTCGGGTTCCTCACTGTGTCGTACATTGATGAAATGAAATGAAAATGAAAACCGCTTATTGTCACGAGTAGGCCTGTCTGGGGAGGCTGGTACGGGAATCGAACCGTGCTGCTGGCCTGCTTTAAAACCCAGTGATTTAGCCCAGTGAGCTAAACCAGCCCCTATTGATCCTCACATTATTCCAAACAAATATAAACCACTAAGAACCAGTCATTCAAGTTAACCTTCAGGGTTTTGAGACACTCTAGCAGGTAACATCTACGGGGCAACGCAAAGCCCAGATGAATTGCAGTCATACATTTTGTAAGAATTTGGGAGAGATATCAGAGCCATTACTACATATACTTAACAATATGTTGGAAAAAGGTGTAGTGCCAGAGGACTGGTGGATAGCTAATGTAATTCTTATATTTTAGTAGAGAAATAGAACTTGTCCAGGGAATTATTGATCAGTCAGCTTCATCAGTGGATGTCAAAATAGTGGAATTCCTATGAAAAAAAATAGAAGAATCAGAATGTTACGTTGTTTGAGCGAGCACCTGCCCGACCCAACAGCACATGATTCGTGCGAGACGATGCTGGGCATGTGTGCCCACATCATCGTGAACTCACATCATATTTCGCTTGGCGGGGACGGTCAGATGTGCGCTCGCCAACAATTAAGCCCAATAAGGAGTCAATTGGGAGCGATTTTACGTGGCCCATTCACTTTTACGGTTGTCGGACGGGTCAATCAGTCAGACATTCTTCACGTTTTCGCTAGAACCGTGATCCAGGATGGGATGAAATGTCTGGGGGGAGGTACAATTTTTTAAAAATGTAATGGGGATTGGCGCTTTTTTTTGAGTTTCGCTGTCAGGTGCTTAAATGCATTCACACAGTTTGCTGCATTTTTTCATCTCATTAAATTTGTACAGAACTGCAGCTCCCTGAGGTGCTTCACAGCAGCCGTCTGCCTTCAGGGAGCTCATTAGAAGCCTGCACCCTCACTTTTCTTAGCGCTCACCCCCCTGGTGGCCAATGTGGCCAGAAGCACAATTCATGTTCGCTTCCAGGCCTGTTTATCACATGTGCCTGAAGAGTGCAAGATTCAGGTCCAAGAAACAAAAATGTAACAACGAATTGTGAGCATGGATTTCAAAAGGGAAAAGCTTGCTTGACCAATCTTATTGAATTTTTTGACCTTCACCGAGCTCCAGAACAACCTCCTGCTTGTGTAATGAGGTCAGAATCGGTGCAAATGTTCAAAATGGAATTGCATGAGTACTTGTCTCAGATCAATATCATTGAATAACATAGTTGGGTGATGTAGTAATCCACGGGAGGCAGGAGTTCCGTCACCACACCAATATTTATTTACAATAACGATATTACAGGAGCAGCTACAAACAGTGCTGCGAGCAGTCCAGTCAACTTAAGACTGGCTCACAAAGCCTACGCAGGTGCTTATATGGGCCCCCTCAATGAGCTATCATTGAGGGAGCTCATACTCCAATTGGCCAACCAATAAAGCCAATTGGAGTTCATTACACCCCTCCCCCCAAGGTCCGAGGAATTTCTGCCAGCTGGCATTCCTCTGAGCTACTTCCTGCTCCTCATGTCTGGGTCTGTCACCTCTGTGTCGTCCGCCGGGTCATTCTCCGAAGTGGGCGGGGTGTACCTTATAGGTGCCTGTCTTTTCCTTGACGACCTCAAGCTGTTCTTCCTCCTCCTTGGGGAGAGGTGTCGCGGCGGCCTCGTCGAACGTGTCCATCTCCAACACTGACGACTGGATGACGGGGTCTGGAGAAATTGCTCGGGGCTGAGGTGTGGGTATCCTTTCCATCTGGGCTATCCCAGCATGAGGCGGTCCTGCTTCGCCTGCCTCCACGTGTGGTTCCGCTGCCCTTATTTGGTCTAGGTGTTTCTTCAGCACCTTACCTCCTATTGAAACCTCATAGGATTCGGGCCCTATTTGGGACTCTACCGTGCCGTTGACCCATGTTGGTCCATTCCCATAAATCTTGACCCAAACTGGTGCCCCCACCTGGAAATGTCTCTGCTGCCGACTATTATCATGCCCCCTGCGTTGGGCCTCCTGTTATTTCTCCACTTTCCCCGTTAAATTTGGGAAAAGGAGACTCAACCTCGTTCGCAGCCGCCTTCCCATTAAGAGTTCAGCTGGCGGTATGCCCGTTGTGGAATGCGGTGTGGTCCTGTAATCAAACAGCCAGCGGGAGAGCTTTGTGTCCATTGATGCTGCCGGCTGCTTCTTGAGTCCCGCTTTAAGTGTCTGGACCGCTCTCTCTGCCAGGCCGTTGGTCGCTAGATGGTAAGGGGCCATTTTGATGTGACGGACTCCGTTTTCCTTCATGAATTCTCCAAATTCCCACTTGTGAATGCCGTTCCAGAAGTCCATGTGTTGCAAACGAGGCCCTGAGCTTTTCACCCGGTAGACGTCCAACCATTTGGAGTGGGCGTCCACTATCACCAAAAACATTGTGCCCATGAAAGGGCTGGCATGGTCAATATGCAGGCAGGTCCATGGTCTGCCTGGCCATTCCCACGGGTGCAATGGCGCCGCTGGTGGCACTCTTTGCCCTTGTTGGCACTCCTGGCACCGAAGTACCAAGGCTGCTATGTCTGTGTCCAAACCTGGCCACCAAACGTAGCTTCGAGCTAGCATCTTCATTTTAGGCACCCCTGGGTGTTCCGTGATGTAACTCGGTTAAGATTGCCTGACGGCCCTGAGCTGGGACTATTACCCGGGCTCCCCATAATAGGATACCGTCTTCTACGGTTATTTAGTAGCAGGACCCGTTGTGGTAGTCCCTCCCACAGGTATCTGCCTCCATTGGCGTGCCCTGTAGTTCCTGCGCCCCACTTGCTGCCTTTTCTAGGGACAGTGCGAGCTGTAACGCCTGCCTGCAGTCTAGCTCCGTTTCCGCCAACAGGCGTTTCTGTATTGTGAGGTCGTTTATACTACACGCTAACCAGTCCCAAAGCATTTCATTTAGCGTTGTGCCGAACTCACATTTTTCCGCCAGCCTTCTCAGGCGGGTCAAGAAATTTGTGACTGACTCCCTGTCTTCCCGCTTCGCTGTGTAGAATCTGTACCTACGCAAAATGAGGGGTGGTTTTGGGTCGTTGTGCTCTTCCACCAATTCCATTAATTCTTGGAAATTTTTCGTGTCCGGCGCATCGGGATAAGTCAGACTACGTATAATGGCAAAAGAGGAGTGTCCGCACGCCGACAGCAGGATAAGCCGTCTCCTTTCGTCCGTCAGTATATCATTTGCCCGGAAGAAGTAACACATTCTCTCCACATACTGGGACCAGTCCTCAATACCCGGGTCGAATGCCTCTAACCTCCCAAAAAACGGCATTTTTAAAATGGCAAGGCTTACCCTCCAAGTGCGGCAGCTGGTCTCCGCAAAATTCTTAGTTTTATTTTTATTTTAATTTTTTTATAAATTTAGATTACCCAATTATTTTTTCCAATTAAGGGGCAATTTAGCATGGCCAATCCACCTACCCTGCAAATTTTTGGGTTGTGGGGGCAAAACCCACGCAGACACGGGGAGAATGTGCAAACTCCACACGGACAGTGACCCAGAGCCGGGATCGAACCTGGGACCTCAGCGCCGTGAGGCGGTTGTGCTAACCACTAGGCCACCGTGCTGCCCTCCAAAATTCTTAGTTTACCTCGTCGCCACTGTAGTAATCCACGGGAGGAAGGAGTTCCGTCACCACACCAATATTTATTTACAATAACGATATTACAGGAGCAGCTACAAACAGTGCTGCTAGCAGTCCAGTCAACTTAAGACTGGCTCACAAAGCCTACACAGGTGCTTATATGGGCCCCCTCAATGAGCTATCATTGAGGGAGCTCATACTCCAATTGGCCAACCAATAAAGCCAATTGGAGTTCATTACAGGTAGGATATTAGGTGAAATGTCTCATGATCACCCGAATCTTCTGAGCTCGGACAGGAATTTCCTTGAAACATTTTTCCCTTGAATTAAGACTCTCTTAAGTCTGTTTTTTGCCTGTCAGGTGATGTGGTGAGGCCACAAATATCATGGCATTTATCTACACATTAACAAGTTTGGTGAACCAGTTGATAATTGGCAGACCATCACTTTCATATACACTAGACAAAATATTTGGAAAGGATTTGCCCAGGATTTCAATAAAACAAAACTGTAGTCAATAAGCTTTGATTGGACGTAGCCTCAGTGCTGCAGATAAGCAGAGGGATTTGGGAGTGCAGATTCATAGGCTTTTAAAGGCAGCACTTCAAATTGATAGGGCTGTAAAAAGAGCTACTGAAATTCAAGGTTTTAGCACGGGAGGTACAGAATATTACAACCAAGAGATAACAAAGAGTCTTAATGAAACTTTAATAGGATCTTTTTAAGAATATGTGTTAGGCAGCGCAATCCATATCAAAGGAAGGATATTGTGCTTTCGAATGGAGAGCAAGAGATTTCTACTTACACAGCCAGTTGTTAGGAAGTGCAATTCACTTTGAAGGTGAGTGGTTGAGGCAGAAGCTACATCAAGATTAAATTGGATATGCAGATGAAGAAAAAAGGGATGGAGGACGAACAAGGTGGGAAAATGAAGCTAGGACACCTTTCTTGCTTCCAGGATACCTTCCTCGTCGGAGGTAGACGCCCATACCAGTGAAACTGAGTTAAGGGACTACGCTGGGTGATAGACAACTGCATAGCTACCCTCAGGAACGACTCGGATACTAAGTTAACCAGGCCCACTCGCAGAAGCCCGCCCAAGCAAGGGAAAATTAGGTCCAGACAGACGGCAGCCCCTGCAGTCTTTCGCCCGGCAAAATGTTGTAGTTGTTGCCAGAGATCGGAGCCAGAAAGGACAAATAGAAGCCCAAAACCAATACCTTGGAGAAGGTCACGCAGGCCGGGGTACAAGAGAATGCATACCCTAGAAGCTCCACCTACCTCCGACGAGGAACAACTAAATTGTGTAACCATGGTGAAATCAAAACCCATTAAATTATCCATAAGGTTGAATGGACGTTCCCACACTGATGGAAGTTGGCACTGGAGCAGCTGTATCAGTGATAGGGAGGGTGGCATGTGGTGCAATGGTTAGCACTGGGACTGTGGCGCTGAGGACCCGGGTTCAAAACTGGGCCCTGGGTCACTGTCCGTGTGGAGTTTGCACATTCTCCCCATGTATGCCTGGGCTTCACCCCCACAACCCAAAGATGAGCTGGTTAGGTGGATTGGCCATGCTAAATTGCCCCTTAATTGGAAAAGAAAAATAATTGGCTACTCTAAATTTATTTTTAAAAAGTATCAGTGATTGGGGAACCAGTATTCAATACAATTCGCACTGGACTCCAATCCTTATTCCTAACCAGGACCTCGGCAAAACTGAGGATATACACAAGGGAACCACTGAGAGTGTTGGGCACAATGCATGTAACTGTGGCTTATGGAGAGCAACTGGTTAGGCTGCCTTTAATGGTAATGAAAGGTGTGGGGCCAAGCTTATTGGGCCGAAACTGGCTAAAAGAGGTTCAGCTGGGTTGGGGACATATTTTCCAGCTGGACAATGGCCGCCTAAGCGAACTCCTGTGCAAATACCCAGAGGTTTTCAGAGAAGGGCTCAGGACAAAAAAGGGCATATAGATCCAGAGGCAGTCCCAAAATTCTACAAGACCCAACCAGTATCCTTCGCATTAAGGCAGAAAGTCGATATGGAAAAAAACAATTAAAGAGCGTGAGGATAATATAACCGGTCCAGTTTACAGAGTGGGCAGCACCCGTGGTGCCTATCCTTAAGCCGGACAGCTCGGTCTGCCTTTGTGGAGATTTCAAACAAACAATTAATCGCTACTCACAACTGGACAAATACCTAATTCCCCGGATTGAGGATTTGTATGCAAGGCTGGCTGGAGGACTCCTATTCTCAAAGCTGGATATGAGCCATGCATATCTACAGCTGAAGCTGGACGAGTCCCAAAAATTCTCAACGATAAACACCCTGAGGGGCCTTTTTCAGTATACAAGATTACCCTTCGGGGTATAGTCAGTTTGTGCAATATTCCAGGAAAAATAAAGGTAGAAGTTTGTACTGAATGTAGAATTTGGGTGCATCTGAGTGCTATATTGAGAGTTTGATGACTGAGGGAGCAAGCTGCTCCTTTCATTTCATTTCCTCAAAGAGCAAAACGGGAGCCGAGAGTTTACAGAAAGTGCAGCTGACTGGGAGCAGAGTCTGAGGGCGCAGTTCCAGTTAGTCCACAGGGCAGCTACATTCTGTAAGATCAGGGGGGATGGAGGCTAGGGCAGTTGCATGCTCCTCCTGTAGGATGTGAATGCTGAGGGATACATCCGGTGTCCCCACTGACTACACCTGCGGGAAGTGCACCCAACTCCAGCTCCTCAGTAACCGTGTTAGGGAGCTGGATGAACTTCGGATTATCCAGGAGGCAGAGGGGGTAATAGAGAAGAGTTACAGGGAGCTAGCCACACCCAAGGTACAGGACAAGAGTAGCTGGGTTACAGTCAGGGGAAGGAAAACGAACGGGCAGACAGTGCAGGGATCCCTTCTGGCCGTTCCCTTTAAAACATGTGAACCGTTTTGGATGCTGTTGGGGAGGATGACCTAGCGGGGGAAGGCCCTAGTGACCAGATCTCTGGCACTGAGTCTGGCTCCTTGGCTCAGAAGGGAATCATAGAATTTACAGTGCAGAAGGAGGCCATCTGGCCCATCGAGTGTGCACTGGCCCTTGGAAAGAGCACCCTATCCCCATAACCCAGTAACCCCACCCAACACTGAGGGCAATTTTGGACACTAAGGGCAATTTAAAATAGCCAATCCACCTAACTTGCACAACTTTGCACTGTGGGAGGAAAGCGGAGCACCCGGAGGAAACCCTCGCACACACGGGGAGAATGTGCAGACTCCGCACAGACAGTGACCCAAGCCGGGAATCGAACCTGGGACCCTGGAGCTGTGAAGCAATTGTGCTAACCACAATGCTACCATGCTGCCCCTGGAAGGGGGGAGAATAGAATAGAAAAGCAATAATGATAAGAGACTCAATGGTTAGGGGAATGGATAGGAGATTCTGTGGTCGCGAGCAAAACTCCCGGAAGGTATGTTGCTCTTGTGATATGATTTGCATAGCTGTCTGCCATTGGGGCAGAACACCGACTTACCATTGGCCCTGGTCGGTCATGTGCCTCTCGACCGATTGGTTGAGACCAGTCATGTGACAGCTCTCCGATTGGTCGAGAGGCTGAGTTAACCACGCCTCCTTACCGAGGTATAAATAGTCGAAATGCCCGGCGGTCGTCCATCTTATTGTAGACAACTGCAGGGCTAAGTTCTAGCTTATTAAAGCCTAACTTTTGTAAAGCAACTCGTCTCTCGTGCAATTGATGGCTCATCAGTTGCCTCCCGGGTGCCACGGCTAGGGATGTCTCAGATCGAGTCTACAGGATTCTTAAAGGGGAAGGGGAGCAACCAGAAGTTGTGGTGCACATAGGCACCAATGACATAGCTAAGAAAAGGGATGAGGATCTAAAAAGTGATTTTAGGGAGTTAGATTGGAAGCTGAAGTGCAGGGCAAGCAGTGTAGTGATCTCAGGATTACTACCAGTGCCACTTGTAAGTGAGACAAGGAACAGAGAGGGAGTGCAGCTGGACATGTGGCTACAGGGCTGGTGCAGGAGGGAAGGCTTCAGATATGTGGATCATTGGAATATCTTCTGGGGAAGGTGGGACCTGTACATGAAGGACGGATTGCACCTAAACTGGGGGGGGGGGGGGGGGGGGGGGGGTACCAATATCCTGGGTGGGAGGTTTGCTTGAGATCTTCAGGAGGGTTTAAACTAGTTTGGCAGGGGATCATAGATCATAGAATTTACAGAGCAGAAGGAGGCCATTTGGCCCATCGAGTCTGCATCGGCTCCTGGAAAGAGCACCCTACCCAAGGTTAACACCTCCACCCTATCCCCATAACCCAGTAACCCCACCCAACACTAAGGGCAATTTTGGACACTAAGGGCAATTTATCATGTCCAATCCACCTAACTTGCACATCTTTGGACTGTGGGAGGAAACCGGAGCACCCGGAGGAAAACCACGCACACACGGGGAGGATGTGCAGACTCCGCACAGACAGTGACCCAAGCCGGAATTGAACCTGGGACCCTGGAGTTGTGAAGCGATTGTGCTATCCACAATGCTACCGTGCTGCCCAATGGGATGGGAACCAGAGCTATGGATCAGAGGATAGGGCAACAGTTGACAGGCAGAAATAGTATGCAGCAAGTCTGTGAGGAAGGATAGACAGTTGATAGGGCAAAAGTTTCACTCAGTGGAATGGGTTAAAGTGAGTCTGTTTCAATGCAAGGAGTGTCAGGAATAAGGGAGATGAAGTTAGAACATGGATCAGTACTTGGAACTATGGTGTTGTGGCCATTACGGAGACATGGATTTCACAGGGACAGGAATGGTTGTTAGATGTTCCGGGGTTTAGATGTTTTCAGAAGAATAGGGAGGGAGGTAAAAGAGGAGGGGGAGTGCACCATAGCTGTAGAAAAGGAATTAGTTGAGGAGGGTTTGTCTACTGAGTCAGTATGGGAGAAAGTCAGAAACAAGAAAGGAGCAGTCACTTTATTGGGAGTTTTCTATAGACCCCGCAATAGCAGCAGGGAGATAGAGGAACAGATTGGGCGGCAGATCTTGGAAAAGTGCAAAAGTAACAGAGTTGTTGCCAAGGGTGACTTCAACTTCCCTAATATTGACTGGAACCTCCTTAGTGCAAATGGTTTGGATAGAGCAGATTTTGTTAGCTGTGTACAGGAAGGATTCCTGACTCAATATGTAGATAGGCCGACTAGGGGGGAGGCCATATTGGACTTGGTGCTCGGCAACGAACCAGGCCAGGTGTCAGATATCTCAGTGGGAGAGCATTTCGGTGAGAGTGACCACAACTCCTTGAGCTTTACCATAGTCATGGAGAGGGATAGGAACACACAGTATGGGAAGGTATTTAATTGGGGGAGGGGAAATTATACTGCTATTAGACAGGAGCTGAGGAACATAAAGTGGGAACAATTGTTCTTGGGGAAATGCACAACAGTAATATGGGGATTGTTTAAGAAGCACTTGGTGCGAGTGCTGAATAGTTTTGGCCCACTGAGATGAGGAAGGAATGGTCAGGTGAAGGAGCCTTGGATGACAAGAGAAGTGGAGCTTCTAGTCAAGAGGAAGAAGGAAGCTTACGTAAGATTGAGGAAGCAAGGATCTGACTCAGTTCTTGAGGGTTACAAGGTAGCCAGGAAGGAACTCAAAAATGGACTGAGGAGAGCTAGAAGGAGGCATGAAAAACCCTGGTGGGAAGGATTAGGGGAAACCCCAAAGCATTCTACACTTATGTGAGAAATAAGAGGATGAGCAGAGTGAGAGTAGGGCCGATCAGGGATAGTGGAGGGAACTTGTGCCTAGAGTCTGAGGAGATGGGGGAGGCCCTAAATGAATACTTTGCTTCAGTATTCACTAGAGAGAGGGACCTTGTTGCCCATGAGAACAGTGTGAGCCAGGTTAATAGACTCGAAAAGGTTGATATTAAGAAGGAGGATGTACTGGAAATTTTGAAAAGCATCAGGATAGATAAGTCCCCTGGGCCTGACGGGATATACCCAAGGTTACTATGGGAAGCGAGGGAGGAGATTGCTGCGCCGTTGGCGATGATCTTTGCGTCCTAACTCTCCACTGGAGTAGTACCGGATGATTGGAGGGAGGCGAATGTTGTTCCGCTGTTCAAGAAAGGGATTAGGGAAATCCCTGGGAATTATAGACCCATAAGTCGTACGTCTGGTGAGCAAAATATTGGAAAGGATTCTGAGAGATAGGATTTATGATTATTTATAAAAACATAGTTTGATTAAAGATAGTCAGCATGGCTTTGTGAGGGGCAGGTCATGCCTCACAAGCCTCATTGAATTCTTTGAGGATGTGACGAGACACATTAATGAATGTCAGGCAGTGGGTGTGGTGTATATGGATTTCAGTAAGGCATTTGATAAGGTTCCCCATGGTCGGCTCATTCAGGGGGCATAGGATACAGGGAAATTTAGCTCTCTGGATACAGAATTGGCTGGCCGAAAGAAGACAGCGAGTGGTAGTGGATGGAAAGTATTCCGCCTGGAGGTCGGTGACCAGTGGTGTCCTGCAAGGATCTGTTCTGGGACCTCTGCTCTTTGTGGTTTTAATAAATGGCTTAGATGAGGAAGTGGAAGGGTGGGTTAGTAAGTTTGCTGGTGACACAAAGGTTGGGCGAGTTGTAGATAGTGTTGATGGTTGTTGCAGGTCACAACAGAACATTGATAGGATGCAGAGCTGGGCTGAGATGTGGCAGATGGAGTTCAACCTTGATAAATGTTAAGTGATTCATTTTGGAAGGTCAAATTTGAATGATGAATCCAGGGTAAAAGGCAGGATTCTTGGAAGTGTGGAGGAACAGAGGCATCTTGGGGTCTACGTACATAGATACCTAAAATTTCCACTCAGGTTGATAGGGTTGTTAAGAAGGCGTATGGTGTGTTGGCTTTCATAACAGGGGGATAGAGTTTCAGAGCCGCGAGGTTTTGCTGCAGCTTTATAAAACTCTTGTAAGACCATACTTGGAATATTGTGTCCAGTTCTAGTCGCCTCATTATAGGAAGGATGTGGATGCTTTGGAGAGGGTACAGAGGAGATTTACCAGGATGCTGCCTGGAGGGCATGTCTTCTGAAGAAAAGTTGCGGGAGCTAGGGCTTTTCTCCCTCGAGCGAAGAAGGCAGAGAGGTGACTTGATAGAGGTGTCCAAGTACAGGAAATATGTGGACCTGTTGGGCCCGCTGCTGGTTAGAACTTTCAATGAGGCAAAGGGAGGGGGGGGGGGGGGGGGGGGGGATCCTAACCCGGCCATGTCTAGGGCGCTTATCTCCCTGATTTTGAAGCGGGACAAGGACCATTTACAGTGCGGGTCGTATAGGCCAATTTCACTGCTCAACGTGGATGCGAAACTGCTGGCAAAGATACTGGCCATGAAGATTGAGGACTGTGTCCCGGGGTTATACACAAGGATCAGACGGGTTTTGTGAAAGGGAGGAAGATGAATACCAATGTACGTAGGCTCCTGAATGTAATTATGATGCCGGCGGTGGAGGGGGAGGTGGAGGTAGTGGTTGCTATGGACGTGGAGAAGGCCTTCGATAGGGTGGAGTGGGGTTACCTGTGGGAGGTGTTGAGGAGGTTTGGGTTTGGGGAGGGGTTCGTCAGCTGGGTGAGACTGCTGTACGAGGCCCTGGTGGCGTGTGTAGCCACGAACAGGAGGAGGTCGGAATATTTCCGGCTGTACCGGGGAACGAGGCAGGGGTATCCTTTATCCCCCCCTGCTCTTTGTGCTGGCGATTGAGCCCCTGGCCATGGCTTTGAGGGAGTCCAGGAAGTGGAGGGGTTTGGTGCGTCGGTTGGGGGGGAGGAACACCGGATATCGTTGTATGCAGACAATCTGTTATTGTATGTGGCGGACCCGATGGAGGGAATGCCGGAGGTGTTGAGGATCCTCAGGGAGTTTGGGGATTTCTCAGGGTATAAGCTTAATATGGGGAAGAGTGAGCTGTTCGTGGTGCAGCCGGGAGACCTGGAGAGGGGGATTGGTGAGCTCCCGCCAAAAAGGGCAGAGAGGAGTTTTAGATACCTGGGGGTGCAGGTGGCTAGAAGCTGGGGGGCCCTGCATAAGCTCAATTTAACGAGGCTGGTGGAGCAAATGGAGGAGGAGTTCAAAAGGTGGGATATGCTGCCGCACAGGGTGCAGTCCATTAAAATGACGGTGTTCCTGAGGTTTCTGTTTTTGTTTCAGTTTTTGTTTCAGTGCCTCCCCATCCTGATTCCTAAGGCCTTCTTTAAGCGGGTTAACAGGAGTATTATAGGGTTCGTGTGGGCGAGGGTGAGAAGGGTGTTTCTGGAGCGGAGCAGGGATGGGACGGGTGGTGGCTGGTGTTGCCTAACCTTTGTGGGTATTATTGGGCTGCCAACGTGGCGATGGTACGCAAGTGGGTAATGGAGGGGAGGGGGCAGCATGGAAGAGGTTGGAGATGGCGTCCTGTGTGGGCACAGGCCTGGGGGCGCTGGTGACGGCACCGCTGCCGTCCCGTCCGATGAGGTACACTACGAGCCCGGTGGTGGCGGCGACCTCAAAATCTGGGGGCAATGAAGACGTCACAGGGGGGAGGTGGGGGCCTCGGTGTGGTCCCCGATATGAGAGAACCACCGGTTTGTCCCGGGGGAAATGGATGGGGGGTTCCAAAGCTGGTACAGGACTGGTGACCTGTTCATCGATGGGAAGTTTGAAAACCTTAGGGAGCTGGAGGAGAAATTTGGGCTCCCGCCCCCGGAAATATTTTCAGATATATGCAAGTAAGGCCGTTCGTTAGGCGTCAGGTGGTGGAGTTCCCGCTGCTGCCGGAGCGCAGGGTTCAGGATAGGGTGCTGTCGGGGGTGTGAGTTGGAGAGGGTAGGATTCGTCAATTTATCAGGTGATGCAGGAGGAGAAGGAGGCCTCGGTGGAGGAGTTAAATGGTAAGTGGGAGGAGGAGCTGGTGGAGGAGATCGATGAGGGTACGTGGGTGGCTGCCCTGGGAAGAGTAAATTCTTCCCCCTCTTGCGCTAGGCGCAGCCTTATACAATTTAAGGTGCTGCACAGGGCACAGATGAGCCGGTTCTTTGGAAGTGAGGATAGATGTGCTAGGTGTTCGGGGGGTCCAGCAAACCATACCCACATGTTTTGGGCATGCCCAGCGTTGGAGGAGTTCTGGAAGGGCATAGCAAGGATGGTGTGAAGTGTGGTGAAGTCCAGGGTTAAGCCAGGCTGGGGGCTCGCAATATTTGGGGTTTCAGATGAGCCAGGAGTGCAGGAGGCGAAAGAGGCTGGTATTCTGGCCTTTGCGTCCCTGGTAGCCCGGCGAAGGATTTTACTTCAGTGGAAGGATGCGCTTTTCAAGGAGACACATCCGGAGTGAGACACATCCAGAGTGTGAATTGCAACTTGGTAATTTGGTGCAGTGAGGTAATCAGGAAAGGTAAGTGGAAAATCTAATTCTGCTGTTTTTCAGTTAAAAGTGCAGTGTGTAGCTTAGTGTCTGATTGGTTGAAGCTGCCCCCACCCTAATTGCTGAGAGGCAGTTATTTGTCAGTCACCTGAGGCCTGTTTAGGGGCACAAAGGGCACATTGTATTCTTCTCTTTGAAGTTTAGGTATTTTATGAGTCATCGGTTAGCTGAGGTCTGCATAAAAGACAGACAGAAAGCGCACTCAGCAAGCTTGCGCTTGTCAAGGAGACACAGCCGGAGTGAGGCACAACCAGAGTGGGAATTGCAACTTGGTAATTTGGTGCAGTGAGGTAATTCGGTGCAGAGTGAGAGAAGGTGCTTTTTCGGAGGTGCTTTTTAACCCTGGTAAGTGACTGGTAAGTAGTTTTTCTTTTCATTGTCTAATTTATCTATTTTTATTTTGAAATTGTATTTGTATAAGTTACCTATGGTTTAAGTCATGGCAGGAGATCCCAGACCCGTGTCATGCTCCTCGTGTGCAATGTGGGAGCTCAAGGACACGTCCACTGTCCCTGGCTCTTTCAGGAGTTGCAGCTCCTGTTAGACCGCTTGACGGCTCTGGAGCTGCGTACGGACTCACTTTGGAGCATCCGCGATGCTGAGGAGGTCGTGGATAGCACGTTTAGCGAGTTGGTCACACCGCAGGTGAAAGTTACTGAGGGAGATAGCAAATGGGTGACCAAAAGACAGAGCAAGGGTAGGAAGGCAGTGCAGGTGTCCCTTGCGGTCATCTCCCTGCAAAACAGATATACCGCTTTGGATACTGTTGGGGGAGATGGCTCACCAGGGGAAGGCAGCAGCAAGGTTCATGGTACCGTGGCTGGCTCTGCTGCACAGCAGGGCAGGAAGAAAAATGGCAGGGCTATAGTGATAGGGGACTCGATCGTAAGGGCGGTTCTGTGGACGCAATTGAGACTCCAGGATGGTATGTTGCCTCCCTGGTGCAAGGGTCAAGGATGTCTCGGAGCGGCTGCAGGACATTCCGGGGGGGGGCACCAACGATATAGGTAAAAAAAACGGGATGAGGTCCTAAAAGGGGAATTCAGGGAGTTAGGAGTTAAACTAAAAAGTAGGACCTCGAAGGTAGTAATCTCAGGATTGCTACCAGTGCCACAAGCTAGTCAGAGTAGGAATGTCAGGATAGATAGGATGAATGCGTGGCTCGAGAGATGGTGCAAGAGGGAGGGATTCAAATTCCTGAGGCATTGGGACCAGTTCTGGGGGAGGTGGGACCAGTACAAACCGGACGGTCTGCACCTGGGCAGAACTTGAACCGATGTCCTAGGGGGGGTGTTTGCTAGAGCTGTTGGGGAGGGTTTAAACTAATGTGGCAGGGGGATGGGAACCGATGCCGGAAGTTGGAAGGTAGTAAAACAGGGACAGAAGCAAAAGGAAGTAAGGGGAAAAGTGCAAGGCAGAGAAGACATAGTCAAAAATCAAAAAGGGCGACAGTACAAGGTACAGTGACCGAGGGGAGCTCAGTGAATAGGCCCAGTAATACTAAAATGAATAAAACTGGAGATGTTAAGATTCAAAACAGAGGTAAAAAAAAACCCAACATAAGTGTACTTTACCTGAATGCTCGTAGTATTCAGAATAAAGTAAATGAGTTCATGGCACAAATCATCGTGAATGACTATGATTTAGTGGCCATTACTGAAGCATGGTTAAAGGATGGTCACGGCTGGGAGTTAAATATCCGAGGGTATCAAACTATTTGGAAGGACAGAGTGGATGGTAAGGGAGGTGGTGTTGCTCTGTTATTTAAGGATGACATCCGGGAAATAGTAAGGGATGACATCGGTGCTATGGAGGATAAGGTTGAATCCATTTGGGTGGAAATCAGGAATGGTAAGGCGAAAAAGTCACTGATAGGAGTAGTCTATCGGCCACCAAATAGTAATGTTATGGTGGGGCAGGCAATAAACAAAGGAATAACTGACGCATGTAGAAATGGTACAGCAGTTATCATGGGGGATTTTAATCTACATGTCGATTGGTTTAACCAGGTCGATCAAGGCAACCTTGAGGAGGAGTTTATAGAATGTATCCGCGATAGTTTCCTAGAACTGTATGTAATGGAACCTACGAGGGAACAAGCGGTCCTAGATCTTGTCCTGTGTAATGAGACAGGATTGATTCATGATCTCATAGTTAGGGATCCTCTCGGAAGGAGCGATCACAATATGGTGGAATTTAAAATACAGATGGAGGGTGAGAAAGTAAAATCAAATACTAGTGTTTTGTGTTTAAACAAAGGAGATTACAATGGGATGAGAGAAGAACTAGCTAAGGTAGACTGGGAGCAAAGACTTTATGGTGGAACAGTTGAGGAACAGTGGAGAACATTCCAAGCGATTTTTCACAGAGCTCAGCAAAGGTTTATACCAACAAAAAGGAAGGACGGTAGAAAGAGGGTAAATCGACTGTGGATCTAAGGAAATAAGAGAGAGTATCAAATTGAAGGAAAAAGCATATAAAGTGGCAAAGATTGGTGGGAGACTAGAGGACTGGGAAATCTTTAGGCGGCAACAGAAAGCTACTAAAAAAGTTATAAAGAAGAGTAAGATAGAGTATGAGAGTAAACTTGCTCAGAATATAAAAACAGACAGTAAAAGTTTTTACAAATATTCAAAACAAAAAAGAGTGGCTAAGGTCAATATTGGTCCTTTAGAGGATGAGAAGGGAGTTTTAATAATGGGAGATGAGGAAATGGCTGAGGAACTGAACAGGTTTTTTGGGTCGGTCTTCACAGTGGAAGACACAAATAACATGCCAGCGACTGATAGAAATAAGGCTATGACAGGTGAGGACCTTGAGAGGATTGTTATCACTAAGGAGGTAGTGATAGGCAAGCTAATGGGGCTAAAGGTAGACAAGTCTCCTGGCCCTGATGGAATGCATCCCAGAGTGCTAAAAGAGATGGCTAGGGAAATTGCAGATGCACTAATGATGATTTACCAAAATTCACTAGACTCTGGGGTGGTCCCGGTGGATTGGAAATTAGCAAACGTGACACCACTGTTTAAAAAAGGAGGTAGGCAGAGAGCAGGAAATTATAGGCCAGTGAGCTTAACTTCGGTAGTAGGGAAGATGCTGGAATCCATCATCAAGGAAGAAATAGCAAGGCATCTGGATAGAAATTGTCCCATTGGGCAGACGCAGCATGGGTTCATAAAGGGCAGGTCGTGCCTAACTAATTTAGTGGAATTTTTTGAGGACATTACCAGTGCAGTAGATAACGGGGAGCCAATGGATGTGGTATATCTGGATTTCCAGAAAGCCTTTGACAAGGTGCCACACAAAAGGTTGCTGCATAAGATAAAGATGCATGGCATTAAGGGTAAAATAGTAGCATGGATAGAGGATTAGTTAATTAATAGAAAGCAAAGAGTGGGGATTAATGGGTGTTTCTCTGGTTGGCAATCAGTAGCTAGTGGTGTCCCTCAGGGATCCGTGTTGGGCCCACAATTGTTCACAATTTACATAGATGATTTGGAGTTGGGGACCAAGGGCAATGTGTCCAAGTTTGCAGATGACACTAAGATGAGTGGTAAAGCGAATAGTGCAGAGGATTTTGGAAGTCTGCAGAGGGATTTGGATAGGTTAAGTGAATGGGCTAGGGTCTGGCAGATGGAATACAATGTTGACAAATGTGAGGTTATCCATTTTGGTAGGAATAACAGCAAACTGGATTATTATTTAAACGATAAAATATTAAAGCATGCCGTTGTGCAGAGAGACCTGGGTGCGCTAGTGCATGAGTCACAGAAAGTTGATTTACAGGTGCAACAGGTGATTAAGAAAGCAAATGGAATTTTGTCCTTCATTGCTAGAGGGATGGAGTTTAAGACTAGGGAGGTTATGTTGCAATTGTATAAGGTGTTAGTGAGGCCACACCTGGAGTATTGTGTTCAGTTTTGGTCTCCTTACTTGAGAAAGGACATACTGGCACTGGAGGGTGTGCAGAGGAGATTCACTAGGTTAATCCCAGAGCTGAAGGGGTTGGATTATAAGGAGAGGTTGAGTAGACTGGGACTGTACTCGTTGGAATTTAGAAGGATGAGGGGGGATCTTATAGAAACATTTAAGATTATGAAGGGAATAGATAGGATAGATGTGGGCAGGTTGTTTCCACTGGCGGGTGAAAGCAGAACTAGGGGACATAGCCTCAAAATATGGGGAAGTAGATTTGGGACTGAGTTTAGGAGGAACTTCTTCACCCAAAGGGTTGTGAATCTATGGAATTCCTTACCCAGTGAAGCAGTTGAGGCTCCTTCATTAAATGTTTTTAAGTTAAAGATAGATAATTTTTTGAAGAATAAAGGGATTAAGGGTTATGGTGTTCGGGCCGGAAAGTGGAGCTGAGTCCACAAAAGATCAGCCATGATCTCATTGAATGGCGGAGCAGGCTCGAGGGGCCAGATGGCCTACTCCTGCTCCTAGTTCTTATGATGCGAGGCCCCCAAGCGTGGAATCCTGGATTAACGACATGGCAGTGTTTATCAAATTTGAGAAGGTGAAATTTGCCTTAAGGGGGTCTGTGCAAGGGTTCTTCAGGCGGTGGCAGCCGTTCCTCGACTTCCTGGCAGAGCGTTAGGAGAGGATCAGTAGCAGCAGCAACCCCAGGGGGAGTTTATGTCCATATTTGGTTGGAGATTTAACATTGTTTATTGGTTAATGTTCATTTGTTTATTTATTTTTGTTGTTTCATTTTTTTCTGTAAAGGGGGGGGGGGGGGGGGTTCTATTTTCCTTTTCTGTTATTTATAATGTAAAAATTTTGAATAAAAATATTTTTTAAAAAGGTGTCCAAGGTGATGAGAGGCATGGATAGAGTGGATAGCCAGTTACTTTTCCCCAGGTGGAAATGGCTGTCACGAAGGGACATAATTTTAAGGTGATTGGAGGAAGATAGAGGGGAGATGTCAGAGGTAGTTCCTTTACACAGAGTGGTGGGTGTGTGGAATGCACTGCCAGCAAAGGTGGTGAAGTCAGAGTCATTAGGGACATTTAAGCGACCCTTAGACAGGCATATGGACAGCAGTAAATTGAAGAGGTGTAGGTTAGGTTGATCTTAGATTAGGATAAATGGTCGGCACAACATCATGGGCTGAAGGGCCTGTACTGTGCTGTACTGTTCTATGTTCCATGTAGAACACCTGCAAAACCTGGAGGAAGTCCTTAGGAGGTTTTCAGCAGCAGGCGTGCGCCTAAAGGGGGAGAAATGTGTTTTCCTAGCACCTCAAGTAACCTATCTGGGGTACAAGGTTGACAAATCAGGGCTAGACCCTTTGGAGGGTCGGATGAGGGTGATTAAAGATGCTCCGGCCCCCACCACAATCCAGGAGTTAAGGTATTTTTTAGGACTGGTGACATATTATGGAAAGTTCATCCAGAACAGAGCTTCCATCTTGGACCCCCTACACCAATTACTAAAAAAGGGGCAAGCCTGGGAGTGGTCCGCCCGCCAAGACAGAGATTTCAAGAAGACAAAAGAACACCTTTCCTCAGAGAACGTCTTGGCACACTACGACCCCAGGAAAGAGTTGGTGCTCACGTGCGACGCGTCTCCATATGGTGTTGTGTAGTTTTGGCACACAGAGGGCAAAACGGGCAAGAACGACCTCTAGCATTTGCTTCCAGGACGCTGGCAGCAGCAGAACAAAGTATGCCCAAATCGAAAAGGAAGGACTGGCTGTGATCTTTGCGGTGAAGAAATTTCACCAGTATTTGTACGGGCGGAAATTCACTATAATTACAGACCACAAGCCTTTGCTGGGTTTGTTGAAAGAAGACAAAGCAATACCACCAATAGCTTCGGCCCGGATCCAACGTTGGGCGCTACTACTGGCGGCATACTAGTATGAACTGGAGCATCAGCCAGGAACCCGGGTGGCAAACGCTGATGCACTAAGTAGGCTGCCATTACCGTGCGCCCCGCCATTAGTACCCAAAATAGAGGAAACGGTAATGATGTTACATTTCCTGGACAACCTTCAAGTGGCCACACAAAATATTCATTTATGGACCCAAAGGGACCCAGTTTTAACAAAAATAAAACACATGGTGCTAACTGGGGAGATGGAAACACAGGTCCAGGTGGAATTCCACCCTTATTGGAGCAGAAGAGAGCATATCACTATGGAAGACGGGATCCTGCTATGGGGGAGGCTCCAAGTCAAGGCCGTCAAGCCATACTGGCTGAACTACATCATGGGCACCCTGGTGTCTCAAAAATGAAGATGCTGGCCAGATGCTATGTCTGGTGGCCGGGCCTGGACACAGGCATAGTGGCATTGGTAGGTCGGTGCCAAGAATATCAACAAGGGCAGACAGTGCCACTGGCAGCCTGCTGCACCCATGGGAATGGCCATGGTCACGACTTCACGTTGATTTTGCATGCCCATTTATGGGTTCAATGGTTTTTATAATAGTAGACGCCCATTCCAAATTGCTGGACATCTACAAAATGAACTCTGCAAATTCAAAAACTACCATTGGAAAAACTCCACACCTCATTTGCAACTCATGGTATCCCAGAGGTGATAGTTTCGGATAATGGATCGATTTTCACCAGCCATGACTTCAGTCGAATGGCATTCGACACATAAGGACGGCACCATGCCACCCGGCATCGAATGGTTTGGCGGAGAGAGAGTCGCCCCGACCTTAAAAGGCGGGTTGAAGAAACAGTCAGCAGCATCATTGGACACCAAACTGTCCCGCTGGCTACTTGACTACAGAACAACCCCACATGCCACAACGGGGATAGCACCGACGGAGCTACTCATGGGCAGATGACTCTGAACCCGGCTGAGTCTACTATTCTCGAATTTAGGTGGCAAAATAGAGCGAAACCAAGAGGCCTAATGCAGGGGCCATGACAACACTCGCCGAGAAAGGCAGTTCAACACGGGTGAAAATGTATGGGTTAGAAATTATGCGAATGGCCCCACATGGGTAGCAGGAACAGTCAAGGCCAGGACAGGACCTGTGTCGTATGAGATACGTGTGGGAAAACATGTAATTAAAAAAACACCTGGGCCAGGTGCGGACCAGCATACCAAGGACCGTGGAGAGTCCTCCCCGACAAACTATTCATGCCCCTCCCACACCACTGGTGAGGACATCGGATATGGAAACCGTGGATGATGCTGCAGCTGTACCCCTGCCTCCGGAGGAAGGGGGAGACCTACCCCTTAGGCGCTCGCTTCCGAAAAGACGGGTTGTGGTGAATGTATATGTATAATTCACACTGTGCATCACTGTGTCCCTGTGGGCTCCATCTGTGAGCCGTTGAGTGGCTCTGCCCACAGGGGGAGATGAGGAGCACGTACAGGGCTCCACCCTTGGCTCCTCCCACAACCGGAAGTATAAAGTGCTGCGGTCTTGCGAGCCTGCCCTCAGTTCATCTAATCGCAGGCAGGCTCAGTTGTACGTCGATTAAAGCCACAGTTTACTTTTACTCGTGTCTTGAGTGAATTGATGGTCACATCACGGGTGCCTAGCCATCATACCCCCCTACGCGGAGGCCGAAGTGGAGGAGCCAGGCCCGGTGCAAAAACGAAGCAGGGCCTCTGATTTGTTTCCTCCTCCGGAGCTGACTCAGACCAACATACCAAGGAGAGCTCTCCCCGACAAACTATTCACGCCCCTCCGACACCACTGGTGAGGACACTGGACTCGGATATGGAGACCATGGATGATGCCGCAGCTGCACCCCTGCCTCTGGAGGAAGGGGGCGAACCGCCTATCAAGTGCTCACATCAGAAAAGACAGACGCCTAAGCCGTTATACACCCCCAACGTCGGAGGCCGAAGTGGAGGAGCCGGACCCGGCGCAAAAATGAAGCAGGAGACCCATGAGTCACGAGGACCATGGGGGCTCCTTGGACTTTGGGGGAGGGGTGTAATGACTTAGGCAACGCCTTTGAGATTGGCCAATTAGAATACGAGTTCCCTGATTAGTAGCCCAATCAGGGAACCCCTTTCTGTGTATATAACAGGGAGTGTCAGACCCTCTACACTCCCGGTGTAAACAGCAGATTGAATGGTCATGATTGTTCAGCTGTTGAGTTTGTAAATAAAAGGAATTCTGGTGACGGGACTTCTGCCTCCGTGGACTTACTACAGAACCTATGATAACAGCTCCTGACATAAGTTAGGTATCAAGGTGACTACTCACAATTACCTATTTTTCCTCTCAGCTCTTGTTGTTTAATACTAGCAATTGCTAGGGTACCGGAGCAGACCCCGACCTTTGTTAGGATATCGGATGAAAAAAAAACCACAACTTGCAATTGTAAAATTGTGAGGAAAGGATACTTCACCCACGACACCTTGTGCCAAAACCACAGACAGACCAGGCTCCTTCCATTAGTTACATTATACTAAGGTGTCCAATGGCCTGCTTAGCTAAGACCATGAGTCACCATGCCTCATTAATTATCTATACTCCAGGGAACCTCCAAAAATATAAACAATATTCCATTATCCATCTTTCTGTAAACAAGTGTAAGGAACCCTCTTGTGAATCCTCATTGGATTCTTGTTCCCCTTTTAATTTCTGTTCTTTTGGCTGTTAAAACTCCTGCACCTGGGCATTGCTGGGGCCTACACCTTTAATTTAAAAGTAACAGTTGCAGGATGTGCTCTGACGTCAACAGTGACACGTCTTGACAGACTTCACTAACAATTAATCAGCTGTATTGCAACCCCAGGGCTAACCAGATCCTCGATGCGGATTGGGGCTTTTTATCCTGAATGCCCTGCTGGGTGCCTGCGTGTGTGTTACTTTCAATTTTGATTGGAACTGCAGAGCTTAGCAGGATCCTTTTGAATCTCTCTCCCAGAAGGGGTGGAATTCTTTCTCAAATCTCAACTGGAACTCCCTTCAGGTAAACAGAGTAGTTAGTGAGCATTCAAAGGCTGAGGATAGAGCTGGGGAGATGGGAACTTACCAGATTCCTCTCCCATGAAACTTATCAGATCACTCGAAGACATCGTGAAAACTGCTGCTCTGATATTCTGTTTAACTGAGGCAAGCTGTTGGTGAATTTGCTGAAGCTGACCTTATATCAGAAACTAAGCAAACCTGAAGTGCATCTTCCATGGAAAAGGCTCAGCTCAACACAAGTTGAAGTGTGTCCCTCGAGGGGATCCTAAAGCCTGAGAATCCGGCCTGAGTGGCCCAGCTTGAAGATCTGAACCAACCTACAGTTTTCAACACCTCTCATTCTGAAGAGGTCACCCCCTTTAAAGACCTCCACCTCAGCTGCAAAGATTCTCAAATCTCTCATACCTTTTAATCCCTGTTATTTTTTAACCTTTCTTCCCCTCTCCACCGTATGTCTATCTTGTGTGTGTCTGGGTTGAGGGTGGGATGGGGTTTGAGGAATAATTAGATAAGCATTGTTTCATTCTTACCATTATATGTTCATCTTTTACTCTTTTAAAAAAAAACTTTTTATTGAAATTTTTTGAAAAATGTATAGCAACAGAACAATAAAAATAATAATAATAAACACCCCCCCGACACCCGTAACAACGCATATAACGAACCCTCCCCACCCACCCCAAACCCAATAAACAACAAAATAAATTAACAATAATTAAATTAACATAAACAATACCCCCCTGAAACCCCCCCCCCCGCCTTTCCCCCCCTCCGCCACGGGTTGCTGCTGCTGACCTAGTTCCTTATTGTTGAGCCAGAAAGTCGAGGAAAGGCTGCCACCGCCTAAAGAACCCTTGTACCGACCCCCTCAGGGTGAATTTTACCCTCTCCAGCTTAATGAATCCCGCCATGTCATTGATCCAGGTCTCCACGCTTGGGGGTCTCGCATCTTTCCATTGCAACAAGATCCTCCGCCGGGCTACTAGGGACGCAAAGGCCAAAACACTGGCCTCTTTCGCCTCCTGCACTCCCGGCTCCACCTGGCTCGTAGTGTACCTCGTTGGAGGGAGCGGCAACGGCGCCGTTACCAGTGCCTTCAGGCTCGTGCCTCCACAGGACGCCATCTCCATCCGTTTCCATGCTGCCCCCTCCCCATCCATTACCCACTTACGTACCATCGAGACGTTAGCCGCCCAATAGTACCCAGAGAGGTTGGGCAGCGCCAGCCCCCCTCTATCCCTGCCCCACTCCAAAAAGACCCTCCTCACCCTCGGAGTCCCGTGCGCCAAAACAAATCCCGTGATGCTGCTATTCACCCTCCTAAAAAAGGCCCTCGGAATAAAAATGGGGAGGCACTGAAACAAAAACAAAAACCTCGAGAGCACTGTCATTTTCACGGTCTGTACTCTACCCGCCAATGACAGCGGCAGCATGTCCCACCTCTTAAACTCCTCCTCCATCTGCTCCACCAACCTAGTAAAATTAAGCTTATGCAAAGTCCCCCAACCCCTAGCCACCTGAACCCCCAGGTACCTAAAACTCCTCACTGCCCTTTTTAGCGGGAGCCTACCAATCCCCTCCTCCTGATCTCCCGGGTTTACAACAAACAGCTCGCTCTTGCTCAGGTTCAACTTGTAGCCCGAGAAACTCCCAAACTCAGCAAGAATCTCCATCACCTCCGGCATTCCCTCCACCGGGTCTGCTACATACAGCAGCAAGTCATCTGCATAAAGCGACACTCAGTGCTCCTCCCCACCCCGCATCAGACCCCTCCACCTCCCCGACTCCCTGAGCACCATGGCCAGAGGCTCAAATGCCAACGCAAAAAGCAAGGGGGACAGGGGCCACCCCTGCCTCGTCCCACGGTAGAGCCTGACGTACTCGGACCTCCTCCCGTTTGTCACTACACTCGCCATCGGGGCCTCGTACAGCAACCTCACCCATTTAATAAACCCCTCCCCAAAACCGAATCTCTCTAACACCTCCCACAAGTACCCCCACTCAACCCTGTCAAAGGCCTTCTCTGCATCCAATGCCACCACAATTTCCGCCTCTCATTATCACATTTAGCAGCCTTCGCACGTTAGTGTTCAGTTGCCTCCCCTTCACAAAACCCGTCTGATCTTCATGTGTCACCCCCGGCACACAGTCCTCTATTCTAGTGGCCAAGATCTTCGGCAGCAACTTGACATCCACATTCAGCAGTGAAATTGGCCTATATGATCCACACTGCAAGGGCTCCTTATCCCGCTTCAGGATCAGGGAAATCAGCGCCCGTGACATCGTCGGGGGCAAAACACCCCCCTCCCATGCCTCGTTAAAGGTCCGAACCAACAGGGGGCCCAACAGGTCCATGTATTTCTTATAAAATTCAACCCATCCGGTCCCGGCGCCTTCCCCGACTGCATGTGGCCAATCCCTCTAACCAGCTCCTCCAACTCGATCGGCGCCCCCAGTCCCTCCACCTGCTCCTCCTGTACCTTTGGAAATCGCAGCCTGTCCAAAAAGCTCTCCATTCCCCACCCCGCCCCCTTGCCGCGTCCCGCTTGCGAAGCTGATGCACCAGCATCCTGCTCGCCTTCTCTCCATACTCGTAGACCGTTCCCTGCGCCTTCTTCCACTGTGGCTCCGCCTTTCTGGTGGTCAATAAATCAAACTTGGCCTGCAGGCTACGGCGCTCCCCCAGCAATCCCTCCTCCGGGGCCTCCGCATACCTCCTATCTACACTCAACAGCTCCCCCACCAGTCTCTCGCTCTCCCCCCTCTCCCTATGGGCTCGGATGGAGATCAGCTCCCCCCTAATCACTGCCTTCAGAGCCTCCCACACCATCCCCACCCAGACCTCCCCAGTATCATTGACCTCGAGGTACCTCTCGATACATCCCCGGACCCTCCTGCACACCTCCTCATCAGCCAACAACCTCACGTCCAGACGCCAAAGCGGGCGCTGGTCCCGCACCTCCCCCATCTCCAGATCGACCCAATGCGGAGCATGGTCCGAAATCGCTATAGCCGAATATTCGGCCTCCTCCACCCTCGGGACCAGTCCCATACTCCCGAGCCCTCGGTCTCCCAAACCACCAGGGATCCACCCCTCCCATCTGGTCCATAAACCCCCTCAACACCTTGGCCGCTGCCGGCCTCCTGCCTGTCCTAGAACTAGAACGATCCAGTAGGGGATCCAGCACCATATTAAAGTCCTCCCCCATGATCAGGCCCCCCACCTCCAGGTCAGGAATGCGGCCCAACATACGCCTCATGAAACCAGCATCATCCCAATTCGGGGCATACACATTTACCAACACCACCCTCTCCCCCTGCAGCTTACCGCTCACCATCACATATCTGCCGCCACTATCAGCCACCACCTTAGACGCCTCAAACGCCACTCTCTTTCCCACCAGGATCGCCACCCCCCGGTTCTTCGCGTCGAGCCCTGAATGGAAAACCTGCCCCACCCACCCCTTCCTCAGACAAACCTGGTCCACCACCTTCAGGTGAGTCTCCTGGAGCATGGCTACGTCCACCTTCAGCCCCTTCAGATGTGAAAACACCCAGGCCCGCTTAACCGGCCCATTCAACCCCCTCACGTTCCACGTGATCAGCCGGATCAGGGGGCACCCCGCCCCCTCCCCCGTCGACTAGCCATAGCCCATACACTGCTCGCCTCTGGCCAGCACCCCCCCCCCCCTCGGCCCGTTTCCCACGGCGATAGAACCTCACCCGACCCACACCAGCTCCTCCCTGGCCAATCCAGCAGCAACCCGGTATCCCCCCCCCCCCCCCCCCCCCCAGGCCAGGACCCCTCCTAGTCGCGACATTCCCTCCATAATACTCCCGTGAGCCAGCTGACTTCTGCTGACCCCGGCAGCTCCCGCTCTAACTCTGACCCCTCCCCCCTGCAGCAGTTCCTTGGCATCGCTCCAGCGCGGGAAAACGGAACTGATACCCACGCCCCTTGCCTCCAGCTCCACCCCCCTCGTCCCGCAGCGCGGGAAACAAGAGGATAGCCCGCGTTTTCCCACTGCCCCACCCCACGCCCTCAACGCAGCTCCCAAAAAGCAGTCCCAACCCATCCACCAACCCCGTACAAACAAAAACAGAACAACCACAGACCCCAACACCCCCCTTAAAACACAAAACCATAACCAACATCATCCGAAAGCGGGAAAAAAAACAAACAGAATAACCAGCAACAGCATAAACAGTGATACAAAAAACCCCCACAGCCCCCAATCCCTAGTTCGAGTCCAACTTTTCAGCCTGCACAAAGACCCACGCCTCCTCCGGGGACTCAAAATAGTGATGCCGGTCCTTGTAGGTGACCCACAAGCGCGCAGGCGGCAGCATGCCGAATTTCACCTGCTTGCTGTGGAGAACCGCCTTCGTCCAGTTAAACCCGGCTCTCCGCTTAGCCACCTCCGCACTCCAGTCCTGGTAGACGCGCACTACCGAATTCTCCCACTTACTGCTCCTCACCTTCTTGGCCCATCGCAGCACACACTCCCGGTCACTGAACCGATGGAACCGCACCAGCACTGCCCGCCGGGGATCATTCACCTTAGGCCGCCTGGCCAGTACTCTGTGGGCCCCCTCCAGCTCCAGGGGCAGATGGAAGGATCCTGCCCCTACCAGCGAGTTCAACATCACGGCCACATAGGCCGACAGGTCAGACTCCTCCAGCCCCTCCGCGAGGCCCAGGATCCGCAAGTTCTTCCTCCTTGATCAAAACTCCATCTCCTCGAAACGATCTTGCGTTTTGTGGAAACGATTTTTGTGGAGCGCCTCGTGCATCTCCACCTTCCCCACGAGGGCCGAGAGCTCATCCTCGCGCTCAGAGGCCTGCTGCTGCAACTCAAGTATCGCTACACCCTGGGTTGTCTGGGTCTCCAGCAGCTTACTTGTCGTAACCTTCAGGGATTCCAGCAACTCCCCTTTCAGCTCCGTAAAATAGCGCAGAAGGGCCGCCTGCTGCTCCTCCGCCCACTGCCTCCACTCCTCAGTGGCTCCACCGGCTGCCATTTTGTCCACCTTCCCCCGCTTTTCCAGGGGAGCTGCTGCTGTTTTTCTCCTCACCCTACTCCGGGTCTGCACCATAAATCCCGGGGGGGTTTTGCTCCAGACCCCTTTACCCACCGGGAATCGTCGAATCAGCGCCGTTTGGGGCCCTTAAAAGAGCGCACAAGTCCTATAAAAGCGGGAGCTGCAGAACGTGCGGCTTAGCTCCGCATAGCCGCAACCGGAAGCTTCATCTTTTACTCTTGTTATAAATAAACAGTTTTGTTACTATTTTACTTGCAAATCTGGTGCATGAAACTCATTGGAGCAGTCAAGGGTCAAAGATCTCAGGAAAATACACAAATTATTGGTCAATTCACTTATGTTGGGACTGTGGGGCTGGAATTAACCATGCACACGCCCAACGCTTTAACACAAGTAATTGATTAAAATCAATGATTACCCCCTTTATGATTCCTTAATTACAGCTTCAGCAGCCACCTGCCTGTGCATACTTTAAACCAGGATTTTTAATAACATTACTACGACAAAATATAAAAATTTACTATATTCATCGCATAGTTCCAATCTGCCTTATACCCAGCACAGAAGGAGGGCCTTTGGCCTATTGTGCTGTACCTGCTTCCGAACTGAGCTGATAAGTAGTCCCATTCCCCCTTTTCTGTTCCTATAGTGTTGCAATAGTTTCCTTGTTTAAGTGAAGTTCCAATTCCATTTAGAAAGTCTTTACTTAATCTGCTTCCATGGTCCTTTCAGGCAGTACATTCTAATCATAACAAATTGCTTGAACAAAAATAATCCTCCCAATCTTCCTGGCCTTTTATGAATTATTTTGAATCTATGGGTTCCAGTTACTGAATCTCCTGACAGTGCAAACAGTTTCTCATTATTTGCTCATAGTTACTCATAGTTTTGACTCCTCTATTAAACTTAACTTTCTCTGTTCTAAGGAGATGAATCCCAGTTTCTCGAGTCTCTCCAAGATAGCTGAAATCTCACATCCTTAATATATGGTGGGTAATGATAAGAAGGAAGCAGCAGTTGAAGTTTTGACAAGAAAGCTTAATGCCCAGATTACTAAGCATGCTATGGAGGTTTGACCTGACCATATGCATAGCTATTTTTAAATACCATGATTGGTATAAAATGGTGTTGTATAAATACAAGTTATTGTTGTTGTTGTTGTTGTTGGGCATTCTAGTAATCAAGCAATTTTGTAGAAAAAACTTTCTGAAGCCTTTCGCTCTTTCACATCATGTATATAAAAATTAATATTGAACAATTTATCTTGGATAAGGTGTCACAAGGCAATGCTCCATTATTTTTGAAAATATGATCATTCATCGTTCAACTCGATGGAAATTTTGCAATTTGAATGGAGATGGGGAAAACTGCTTTAAAATGTAAGGCCAAATTTCAAGGCAAGGGTGAGAAGCAAACTAATCACCCACAGAAGAATGTGAAGAGAGAGATATTCCCTATAATCACGGCATCCATCGAAAATTGTAACTGCCTAAGGAAAAGACGTTTAAAATGTAGAGTACTGGCTATTAAAACAATGGTTGCCACAGCAACATCTACAACCTCTTGGAAATTGGTGAGTATTTCAAGGTAGAGCTGCCTAGCCACTTGGAGGGAGATTGCATGTGACATATGCAGTGTCAAGAAAGTCTTCAGCAGATGAAACAGGCTAATGGCTGCTCCCCCCCCCCCCCCCCTCTTTTGGAATAAGAGTGCACCTCGCTTGAAATACTAACTCAATCAGCAACCCAACAGCAAACCAAGATCTCATACTAGTTGCAATATCGTTTACATCTGACCACATACAAAAAAAGCGAACTCAAATCAGCCACAGCATTTAAAATCTCTGCCTCAAGGGTAATCAAGGGATTGTGTATTATTTTACCTTATTTACTGGACTCCCCTTATCTCTGATACCTGTCTATATGTGTGTGGGGGAAGGGGGAGCGGCAGTATGGCGCAAGACTGTGATGCGCGATCAATGAACACAGAAAAGGAGTAGTCCGAATCGAAGGCTTTAATCTACAAAACGTGTGCTCAGCAGCAGGAATACAGAAATGACCTGGCTGCTGGGAAACACGGGTTCTTATACTCCGCCTCGTAGGCGGAGCTACCTTCCTCTCGACCAACACTTATGCCAATGGGCAGCGAGCTTTCTACACCAATAGCAGCTCACACTCCCAGGTACCGTAATACTCCTAGTCATACTACCACATTCACCCCTTGTTGAGAAAGGAAGGCGGGGAATGAGAGAGGGGGGTGTCCCGTGCGAGTGGGATAAGAGACTGGTAGTATGACTAGTGATGTGAGATCATACCTCTCCAGCGGTGGCTGCCCACTGGCCCGTAACTATATACAGGAACGTGTCAGAACACGGTAACTATTTACAGAGTTGGAAACAAGAGAACAAACAAAAAAAAGTCCATTAACAGTTCATATCGACTCGATCGGGGGGCCTTGGATGTCTTCTGCGACCTGCGGAGCTTCGCTGGAGACATTGGAGATGCAGGCGTCCATGACTCCGGGAGCAATGATCCGGTCCTCGTGGCTGCGTCCGTACCCCTAGGCAGAGCTGGTGAGGGCCAGACCATGGGGGGGGGGGGGGGGGGGGGGTCTGGTCCTCCAGGCGAGGGGGTTGGCGGGGCAGGGAGGGGAGCCACTGCAGGAAGCAGTTGCGGCTGGAGGGGGGGGTGGGGGGACTGGTGCCGGGGGCGGGGATCCGGCAGGCGGCAGGTCCCGTAGGGAGACCGTGTCCTGTCGGCCATCGGGGTACTCCACATACGTGTATTGCGGGTTTGCATGGAGCAGCTGGACCCTCTCGACTAACGGGTCCGACTTGTGCGCCGCACGTATTTCCGGAGCAGGATTTCTTGGGGGCAGCCAGCCAGGTCGGGAGCGTGGTCCCTGAGGAAGACTTCCTGGGGAAGACAAGAAGGCGTTCGTGAGGCGTTTGATTGGCAGATGTGCAAAGCAGTGACTGGATTGAGTGGAGGGGATCTGGGAGGACCTCTTGCCAGCAGGAGACTGGGAGATTTCTGGACTGTAGGGCCAGCAGGACGGTCTTCCAGACCGTACCGTTCTCCCTCTCTACCTGTCCGTTACCCCGGGGGTTATAACTGGTCGTCCTGCTTGAGGCAATGCGCTTGTTGAGCAGGAATTGACGCAGTTCGTCGCTTATAAAGGAGGACCCCCGGTCGCTGTGGATGTATCAGCCTCCCCGGACAGGCGCCGGAATGTGGCGACTAGGGGCTTTTCACAGTAACTTCATTTGAAGACTACTCGTGACATTAAGCGATTTTCATTTTCATGTACGCGGGAAATCCGAACAGTGAAAAAATGGTGTGTAAGGCTTTAATGATGGTGGGTGTGGTCATGTCGGTGCAGGGGATGGCGAATGGGAAGCGGGAGTACTCGTCAATCATGTTGAGGAAGTACGTGTTACGGTTGGTAGAGGGGAGGGGACCTTTGAAATCCATGCTGAGGCGTTCAAAGGGGCGGGAAGCCTTTATCAGATGCACTTTTTCGGAGCGGTAGAAGTGTGGCTTGCACTCCGCGCAGATGTGGCAGTCCCTAGTGACTGTCCTGACCTCCTCGATGGAGGAGGGCAGGTTGCAGGTCTTTACAAAGTGAAAGAAGCGGGTGACCCCCGGGTGGCAGAGGTCCGCGTGTAGGGATCGGAGGTGGTCCACTTGTGCGTTGGCACAGGTGCCACGGGGCAGGGCGCCGGGAGGCTCGTTCAGCTTCCCAGGACGATACAAGATGTCGTAGTTGTAGGTGGACAACTCGATCCTCCACCGCAAGATCTTATCGTTCTTTATCTTGCCCCTCTGTGCATTGTCGAACATGAAGGCTACTGACCGTTGGTCTGTGAGGAGGGTGAACCTCCTGCCGGCCAGATAGTGTCTCCAGTGTCGCATAGCTTCTACTATGGCCTGAGCTTCCTTGTCGACCGAGGAGTGGCGGATTTCTGAAGCATGGAGGGTACGGGAGAAGAAGGCCACGGGTCTGCCCGCTTGGTTGAGGGTGGCTGCCAGAGCTATATCGGACGCGTCACTCTCGACCTCGAAGGGGAGGGACCCGTCGATAGCGCGCATATCGCTTTGCGATATCTGCTTTGATGCGGCTGAAGGCCTGGCGGGCCTCCATCGACAGGAGGAACGTGGCTGATTGGATGAGGGGACGGGCTTTGTTGGCGTAATTGGGGACCCACTGGGCGTAATATGAGAAAAAACCGAGGCAGCGCTTGAGGGCTTTGGGGCAGTGGGGGAGGGGGAGCTCCATCAGGGGGCGCATGCGTTCCTGGTCGGGGCCTATGACTCCATTTCGCATTATGTAGCCGAGGATGGCTAGGCGGTCGGTGCTAAACACGCATTTGTCCTTGTTGTAAGTCAGATTAAGGAGTTTTGTGGTTTGGAGGAATTTGCGGAGGTTGGTGTCGTGGTCCTGCTGATCGTGGCCGCAGATGGTGACATTATCGAGATACGGGAAGGTTGCCCATAAGCCGTATTGGTCGACCATTCGGCCCATCTCCCTTTGAAAGACCGAGACCCCGTTTGTGACACCGACGGGAACCCTTAAAAAGTGGTAGAGCCGCCCGTCCGCCTCGAACGCAGTGTACTTGCGATCGATTGCGCAGATGGGGAGCTGGTGGTAGGCAGACTTGAGGTCCATTGTGGAGAAGACCTTGTACTGCGCGATCCTGTTGACCAGGTCGGATATACGGGGGAGAGGGTACATGTCCAGCTGTGTAAACCTGTTGATGGTCTGACTGTAGTCTAGGACCATCCTATTCTTCTCCCCGGTTTTTACCACCAGAACTTGTGCTCGCCAGTGGCTGTTGCTAGCTTCGATTCGATGACCCCCTTCCTTCAGAAGCCGTTGGACCTCCGACCTGATGAAAGTCCGTTCCTGGGCACTGTAACGTCGGCTCCTGGTGGCGACAGGTTTGCAATCTGGGGTGAGGTTTGCAAACAAGGACGGGGGATCGACCTTGAGGGTCGCGAGGCTGCAGACAGTGAGGGGGGGGGGGGGCATTGGGCCACCGAATTTAAATGTTAAACTCTGGAGGTTACATTGGAAGTCTAACCCCAGGAGTGCGGCCACGCAGAGGTGGGGGAGGATGTAGAGTCTGTAATTTTTAAACTCCCTCCCCTGGACGGTGAGGTCCGCTATACAACACCCCGTGATCTGTACTGAACGGGAGCCAGAGGCCAGGGCAATTTTTTGTTTGACTGGGTAGACAGGGAGAGCGCAGCGTCTTACCGTGATGCGGTGGACGAAACTCTCCGTGCTCCCAGAGTTCAGCAGGCAGGTCGGCTCATGCCCGTTGAGCAGTATCTTTGTTGTTGCTGTAGAGAGGGTGCGGAGTCAAGACTGGTCCAGAGTGACTGAAGCGAGTCGTGGCAGATAGTCGGAGTCTTCATCGGGCAGTGAGTAGTCACCCGCGGGGTCCTCGGAGCCGAGCCAAGATGGCGGTGCCCGTCCGGACAGGCTCCGGAATGTGGCGACTAGGGGCTTTTCACAGTAATTTCATTGAAGCCTACTCGTGACAATAAGCGATTTTAATTTCATTTCATTTTTTTCATTTCAAATGGCGGAGCCCGTCCCCCGCACGTGGCGTCGGAGATGTAAAATGGCGGCGCCCAGAGGTCAAACATGGCTTTGGGTGATGGGGGCAGCGAGGTCCGCGGGGCCAAGGAGAGAGAGAGACGGGGGAGTCCCGCGGTCGCTGCCCGGGACCGCAGCGACTGCCTTTGCCTGGCACACGGCCACAAAGTGGCCTTTCTTTCCGCAGCCCTTACAGGTTGCAGAACGGTCTGGGCAATGTTGTCGGGGGTGCTTCGCCTGGCCGCAAAAATAGAAACGAGGCCCCGCGGGTTTTTCGGGGCGCCCTGCGGCGCAGGCCTGGGGGGTGTCCTAGTTCGTGGGGGAGAGCGAGGCTGGGTCTCACGCTGCCCAGGGGGCCGCCGCGCGGTCGGGGGCATAGGAGCGTGCGTTTCTGTTCGCGACATCTAGGGAGTTAGCGAGGGACCGTGCGTCCGTGAGACTCAGGGTTTCTCTCTCTAATAGTCTCTGGCGGATCAGTGGGGACTGCATGCCTGCAACAAAGGCGTCTCGGATGAGGAGTTCCGTGGGCTCATTAGCAGACACTTGTGGGGAGCTGCAGTTCCTCCCCAGTACAAGGAGGGCACGTTAAAAACCATCCAGTGACTCACCAGGGATCTGCTGCCTTGTGACTAGTAAGTGCCGAGCGTAGACTTGATTTACCGGCTTGACGAAGTGTCCTTTAAGCAGGTCCATGGCCGCGTCGTAGTCAGCTGTGTCCTCGATGAGTGTATATATGGCGGTGCCGACGCACGAGTGGAGGATGCGTAGTTTCTGCTCCTTCGTCGGGACGTTTTCCGCCGTACTAAGGTAGCTGTTGAAGCAAGCTAGCCAGTGCTTAAATATGAGTGTTACATTCGCTGCGTGGGGGCTAAGTCGTAGACTCTCCGGCTTGATGCGGAGCTCCATCCATGAAAATCTTGCAGATGAAATTGATGCGCGATCAATGAACACAGAAACGAAGGAGTAGTCCGAATCGAAGGCTTTAATCTACAAGAAGTGAGCCCAGCAGCAGGAGTACAGAAATGACCGAGCTGCTGGGAAACACGGGTTCTTATACTCCGCCTCGTAGGCGGAGCTACCTTCCTCTCGACCAATGAGAAGACAACACTTGGGCCAATGGGCAGCGAGCCTTCTACACCAATAGCAGCTCACACTCCCAGGTACCATAATACCCCTAGTCATACTACCACAGACTGCATGAGGGCTGAATGCTTACGGTTACACTTTTATTACTTCTCTTGGGTTTAGTGGTGAATAAACATTCTCCTTCTTTGATTGGCTGCTTATTGGTGAGCTTAAATAGTTAAATACATTCTGATTTGGAAAAGGCATATCCTCATGAAAAATAAACTTAAACCTTTGTTGTGACCAAAAAAGGAGGTTGAATAGAGAGGAGCCAGTTCACTCCTTCTCACATGGTCATAACAAAGATAACAAATGATTTGAGTGCACAAAATCAATACATGCATGTTATTCATAACACCTACATCCCTAATATGATGGGGTTGATGTATATAAAGTACCTGCAAGCATTAAGAAAAGCCACTAAAGCACTTAATAACAACTGTCCTTGTCTTGAAAACTTTTTGTTTTGTTCCCTCATCACAGATTGACTCTGGAACAAGAACACAATAGGTAATGGTTAAAAGTGAATCAGTATTGATTGTTTGTCGAAATAGCAGTAGTCAGTACTTCCCTGATGGCACTTACTTTCAGTGGAGCTGCCAGCCTCTGAGGCCCTTGATGTCAGGCAAGGCCCACCACTAATTTGTGAAGTACCTGAGTTGCACTTCGTTTGAAGCCAGTGGGTCTTCCACAAAAGAGCTGACTCGGGGCCCTCGCTAATTATCCTGCGACGGGAAAGACCCCCATCACCTTCATTAAATACCACCCCTTATGTGCAATGCAACAGGAGATCAACTGTGAGACTTGTAAATCAGTAAGAGACTTGCACCAGGTGTCCTTTACCTGCAGGTGTGCTTATTTTCAAAATGATCATATATGTAGTGAGCTGGATGAGACAAATATTTTGTGATTGGACTGCAGTATTCCTTCCTTGTTGTACCTCACCTAAGATTTTTCCCAATTCTGAAGCATTGCCAGAGAGTTAATTTTCCAGTTAATGAGCTACCACATTCATTGAAAGGGGATGCCCTGATCCTGGAATCTGCTAAATGGACACGGTGGTCGCTGTAAGCCCAGAGTGCCTGGTAGATCTAGTGGGCGGGTGGGGGCGTTACATAGAACATACAGTACAGAAGGCCATTCAGCCCATCGAGTCTGCACTGACCCACTTAAACTCTCACTTCCACCCTATCCCCGTAACCCAATAACTCTTCTAACCTTTTTGGTCACTAAAGGCAATTTATCATGGCCAATCCACCTACCTGCACGTCTGTGGACTGTGGAAGGAAACCGGAGCACCCGGAGGAAACCCACACAGACATGGGGAGAACGTGCAGACAGATAGTGACCCAGTGGAGAATCGATCCTGGGACCCTGGCGCTGTGAAGCTTGTGCGACCGTGCTGCCCTATGGTGGAATTAATATCCTGAAAACTGGCGGCCGCAGCAAAGAGGCTCCCGCAGGTCCACAAAATCACAGCTTTGTTCGGGGGATTTCCCGGCGGGTTTAAAAAAAAATTAAACTCCTGTGAAATAGGCCCTGCCTCCCTCGCCCTGCCCAGGCACCAAAGTTCCGTTCCACGGAGCTGAAGAGAAAAAAAAGAGAGACTGGTGCTGGTCAGCGGAGCAGCTGCACGTGAAGGAGGAGTGGGGATCGCAACAAGAAACAGCCTGAAAGTCTATGCATGGAGAGGATAAGACAAAAAAAAAAAAATTTTTATTCAACATTTAAAAAAAAAATCCTTTTTATATATATAAAAAAATTGTTTTTAAAAGGATAAAAAACCCTTGGAGTTTTTTTGTTTGAGGGGCAAAAAAAGGATTTCTTTTTCGCACCAAAACTCAGGAAAAAAAGAGAAAGGCACATAACAGAAATATGCCTGCAAATAATAATAAATCGGATGGCAAGATGTAAGAAGGAGCAGCAGCGAAGGCGAAGGCGAAAAGCAGGAGCTGCAGCCGCGCAGGCAGGCGGCCCCACGAGGCGAGTCGGAGAGTCAGATGAACCAGGAAGCGGAAAAGCTGGCGAACCGAGCAGAGGAGCATGAACAGGACGTGGCGACCTCCCCCCCCCCACTCCCCATGGTCGCACATGGTGCCGGCGTCCAAGATGGCGAACCCCGTGGGTAGAGAACAAAATTGTGTTAAAGATGGCGGCCCCCATGGGTCGCATGCGGCAGCCGAAATTGAAGACGGCGGCGCCCATGGATCGCACATAGCGGGTGGCGCGGCAGCTGGTGGCGGCCCCGACAGGAAGCAGGAAGCGCTGCTGGGCTTAGAAGTTTTAGGGAGAGATCGGGCCTGGCAGGCTTCTGCAAAGTGGCCCTTCCTCCCACACCCATTGCAAGTCGCGTTCCGTGCAGGGCAGCATTGTCTGGGGTGATTACCTTGGCTGCAAAAGTAGCACCTCGGGCTTCCGGCGTTGGCGGGCTGCTGCGCGGCACAGGCTTGCTCTGCACCCGGGTTGGATGATGGCGGTGACCACGAGGTCCACGAGGGTGCCACGCAGTCGGAGGATTTAGGCCTCCACGTTCTGGGAGGCCACCTCCAGCGAGTTTGAGAGGTGCACTGTCTCTGGGAGGCCGAGTGTACCCCCTTCTAGCAATCGCTGGCGGATATAGTTTGATTTCATGCTGCAACTTAAGCAACCCTGATCAGCAGCTCCGGGTGCTGGGCAGCCGATATCGCTTGGCAATCACAGTTCCGGCAGAGTACCCGCAAAGCACACAGGAATTCTGCAAGCGATTCCCCAGGGCGTTGTCATCTCGTGGCAAGGAGGTGCCAGCATACACCTCGTTAACCGGTTTCACATATTGTCCCTTTAGCAGCATTATTGCCTCCACATACGAGGGGGCGTCCCTGATGAGAAGAAAGACTCGTGGGTTCACCCGTGCGTGGAGGATCTGCTTCTTCTGGAGGTCTGTGAAGTCTTCGGTGAAGGTATACTTCGAAGCAGCTTAGCCAGTCCTCGAATGTTGCCGTTGCGTCGGCTGCCTGTGGGTCCAGCTCCAGTTGATCAGGCTTGAGTGATGAGTTCATCTTAGAAGTTTAGTGTATTAAATTGATATGCCATCAATAAACACAGGACGAGTGATGAACATAACTCGTGGTTAGGTGGATTGGCCATGCTAAATTGCCCGTAGTGTCCTAATAAAAGTAAGGTTAAGGGGGGGGTTGTTGGGTTACGGGTATAGGGTGGATACGTGGGTTTGAGTAGGGTGATCATGGCTCGGCACAACATTGAGGGCCGAAGGGCCTGTTCTGTGCTGTACTGTTCTATGTTCTATAACTGAGGCTTTAATACACTAAACAGCAAGCCTCCTGGCCTTTGATCCAGAACTGGATCGGAGGCGGAGACTAGCCACCTTTGTACATGAGCCCGAGGTGAGGAGCCACAGGCGGAGCCAGCCGGGACAAGCCCAGGCATGTAACAACACAATACAATGCAATACAGTGGTTTACCACAACAGGGCAGAAGGGGGGGAGGGGGGAAGAACACATGGGGGGCAGAGAGGAACAGGGACTAGGGGGGAGGAGGTGGGAGAGGAGTCGGGGGGAGAGCGCATAATAAAAGAGAAACGAAGAGACAGGTGAGGTAGATAAGCAGCACGAACACAGGCCTCGGCGGGCATGGAGCAGGGCGAGGAACAAAGGTGGCGCCACAAACAGCCACCAGTGAGTGCTTAAGGGCGAAGGTAGACCCTGGAGTGCAGGGGCGCAGCCATGTAGCGTACACATAGCTGGCAGCCATGTTGGGTGCCCCCTGGACAAAAGGAAACCCTGGAGCTCTGGGGCACGACCTCATGGTGAGAGCGATGACCGTGGCCATTTTGGACGGCCCTCCAAAGAAGGGAAACCCCGGAGTGCAGGGGTGCGTCCACCAGGTAAGTATGGGTAATCCCGCAGGACCAAGGGGTTGAAAACATCCCACCAGGATTGTTACCTGGAACGTAAGGGGACTCAACGGCCCGGTGAATAGATCCAGAGTCTTCACCCCCTAAGAGGCCTAAAAGCAGATATAATCTACCAACAAGAGACGCATCTGAGGGAGAAGGACCGACTGCTGGTAAGAAAGGGCTGGGTGGGACAGACATACCAATCATGCTACGGGACGAGGGTTGGGGGGTGTAGCAATATTAATTAGCAAGAGGGCGAGGTTTACGGAAACCAAGACAGTTACGGACCCAGGGGCACGATACGTCATGGTCAACGCTCCCAACTGGGAAGAGACAGAATTCATAAAGAAGACCATGGCAGAAAACCCCAACCTTGACACACACCGACTGATCATGGGAGGGGCGACTTCAACTGTGTACAAGACCCACTGACCGACCGATCAAACACCAGAACTGGGAAAAAGACTGGCATGGCTAGGGAACTAGGAGCATTTATGGAGCAGATGGGGGCGGTGGACCCATGGAGGTTCCTGCATCTGGGAGAGAAGGAATTTCATACTTCTCACAAGTATACAAGGTATAGACCCGTATCGACTTCTTTGCAGTGGGGAAATCGGTGCTTCCAGGGATCACGGGAACGGAGTACTCCGCAATCGTTGTCTCTGACCATGCTCCACACTATATGGATGTGAGGTTGGAGACAGACCAGGCCCAGCGCCCCACTTGGAGGCTGGACAAGGACCTCCTGGCCGACAAGGCCTTCTGTCAAAAAACATCGCGGGCCATAGGCGACTACGTTAGTGACAACCAAAACGTGGAGGTCTCACCCTCCACATTCTGGAATGTGCTGATGGCCGTGATTAGAGGAGAGATCATAGCCTACAAGGCAAGCAGAGATAGGGCAGAGAGGGTGGCCAGGCAACAACTGGTGGACTCCATCCTGGAAGTCGACAGAAAATACTCCGAGGCCCCGACTGTAGAGCTGCTGGCTGAGAGAAAAAATCTGCAAATGGACTTTAACCTGCTAACGAGTAGGAAAGCAGTGTACCAACTCCACCAGACATGGGGGACCTTCTACCAACACGGAAAGAAGGCTGGCCTCCTATTGGTTCACCAGCTGAGAAAGCAGGCAGCCAGGAGGGGAATAGCGCAGGTAAAGGATAGCAGAGGCAGACTGGTAACAGAATTAAAGGAGGGCAATCGGGCATTTAAGACCTTCTACCGGGGACTGTATGCCTCCGAGCCCCCCCAACGGGGGCGCGGGGATGAAACAGTTCCTAGACGCACTGGAACTACCAGTTGTGGGAGAAGTCAGGCAAGGGGAGCTGGAAGCACCAATAGATCTGGGAGAAATCATGGAGAGCATCAGCTCCATGCAAGCGGGAAAGGCACCGGGACCTGACAGGATCCCGGCGGACTTCTACAAACAATTTGCACCAGTCCTGGCCCCACACCTAAGGGACATGTTCACGGACTCACTGGCAAGGGGCACCCTGCCCCCCATGTTAGCACAGGCCACAATTTCACTGATATCCAAAAAAGATAAAGACCTGACGGAATGTGGATCATACAGACCCATTTCACCGCGAAAATACTCGCAAAGGTCCTGGCCAAAAGGCTGGAGGGCTGCGTACCAGAGTTGGTCGCAGAGGACCAAACAGGCTTTGTCAAGGGTAGGCAGCTCACAGCGAACATCAGGCGACTGCTGAACATAATAATAACCCCCTCTATGGAGAGAGCACCAGACGCGATCATCTCCCTGGACGCAGAAATGGCCTTCGACAGAGTCGAATGAAAATACCTCCTCGAGGTACTGGAACGGTTTGGGCTAGGAGCGGGGTTCACCTCCTGGGTGAGGCTCCTGTACAACGCTCCCTAAGCGAGCGTCTGAACTAACACCACCAGCTCTGAATACTTCCAGCTGCAGAGAGGAACAAGATAGGGCTGTCCCCACTCTTGTTCGTGCTAGTGATTGAACCTCTGGCGATAGCCCTGCGGGACGCGAAAAGCTGGAAAGGAATCCAGAGAGGAGACAGAGAGCACAGAGTCTCACTCTATGCAGATGACCTGCTCCTCTATGTCTCGAAGCCACAGGAGGGTCTGAAGGCAATACTGCAAATGCTGAAAGAGTTTGGAACCTTCTCGGGCTACAAACTTAACCTGGGCAAAAGCGAGACATTCCTAGTGAAACCAAAAGGGGAGGGAGAGAGCGGGAGGGACTTCCATTCAAAACAGCCCAGAACAGATTACGCTACCTGGGGATCCGGACAGCCAGAGACTGGACACAGATCCACAAGTGGAACCTGACCAGCCTGGTGGAGGAAGAAGAGACCTTCAAAGGGGCTCATTCCCACTCTCCCTAGTGGGGAGAGTGTAGACGATCAAGATGAACATAATGACAAGGTTCTTCCTGTTTAGATCCATTCTGATCTTCATCCCCAAGGCCTTCTTCCAAAATGTTGACAGTCTAATCATGGTGTTTGTGTGTATGTGTGTGTGTGTGGAGGAGGTGGGGGTGGGGGAGTGGGAAAGGCGATAAGAACCCGAGAATTCCCAAGCTGACACTGCAAAGAAGGAAAATCAAAGGAGGCTTGGCCTTACCAAACCTACAATACTACAACTCGGCAGGAACAGCAGAAAGAGTGAGGGGATGGGTACAAGAACCCGACACAGATTGGTTACAAATGGAGGAGGCATCCTGTAAAGGAATGACCCTCTGGGCCCTGGCCACAGCAGCACTCCCATCCTCCTCAACAAGATACACAACGAGCCCAGTGGTAGCGACCATGCTGAGAAAGTGGACCCAGCTGAGACAACACTTCTGGATAGCCAAAATGTCCCCCATGGCTCCCATATGCAGCAATCACAGATTCACTCCAGCCTGGATACCACCTTCAAAAGATGGAGGCGGGACGGGGGCACATTGACGGTCGGGGACTTCTACGTAGAGCACAGACTAGCGACTCCAGCCGAACTGACGAGGAAGTGGAGGCTAGCAAAAGGACAGGAAATGAGACACATGGGGCTTTTTAGCACAGGGCTAAATCGCTGGCTTTGAAAGCAGACCAAGCAGGCCAGCAGCACGGTTCGATTCCTGTAACAGCCTCCCCGAACAGGCGCCGGAATGTGGCGACTAGGGGCTTTTCACAGTAATTTAATTTGAAGCCTACTTGTGACAATAAGCGATTTTCATTTCAGGGGCTGGTTTAGCTCCCTCAGCTAAATCGCTGGCTTTTTAAAGCAGACCAAGCAGGCCAGCAGCACGGTTCGATTCCCGTACCAGCCTCCCCAGACAGGCGCCGGAATGTGGCGACTAGGGGCTTTTCACAGTAACTTCATTGAAGCCTACTCGTGACAATAAGCGATTTTCATTTCACACCTCCAAATAACACTTCCTCCGCAAAGAGACAATAGGGTATCCAGGGGTCCCAGAAACCACACTACGGGAGGACCTGATAGGCACAAGCAACAAGAAGGAGGGGGCTATGTGGGAAAATATACGGACAGCTACTGGACAGAGCCCGGACTCCACTGGACGAGACCAGACAAAAATGGGAGGACGAACTGGGTCAGAGGTAGGATGGGGATTCTGGAGCGAAGCACTGAGCAGGGTGAACTCCACCTCCTCCTGCACAAGGCTAAGCCTAATGCAGCTCAAAGTGGTGCACAGAGCGCACCTGACCAGAACCGAATGAGCAGGTTCTTCCCAGAGGTGGAGGACAAATTGAGCGGTGCCAGAGGGGCCCAGCCAACCACACCCACATGTTTTGGGCTTGCTCCAAACTTGATGGGTTCTGGACAGCCTTCTCCAAGTCAATGTCCAGGGTTGTGGGGGTGAGGGTGAAGCCATGCCCAGTAGTGGCAATCTTCAGGGTATCGGAGCAGCCAGAGTTACACATGGTGAAGGAGGCCAACGCCCTCGCTTTCTCTTCCCTAATCGCATGCCGGAGAATCCTGCTCGGTAGCGATCGGCAGCACCACCCATAGCTGCAGACTGGCTCGCTGACCTCTCGGAATTTCTTCACGTGGAGAAGATTAAGTACGCCACCCAAGGGTTAGAGGAAGGCTTCCTGGATACTTGGGGGCAGTTTGTTGGTCTGTTCCAAAACCTGTTCGAGTCCAGCAACGAGGAGTTACCTAATAAGAACATTTTTTAAAATACCAAGATAGATGAGGTCCCACAAGACTGCGCAACCCGGCAAGGGGTGGGGGGGGGGGGGGGGGGGGGGGGGGACAGCAACAACGGGGAAGGGGGAGGAACCAGAGGGCAATGAAATGCATATAGGCTCAGTGAAACGCAGGACAAACTAAACCTCTCTGTATAATAAAGGAAATTTGCACGGGCGCGAAAAATGTGATGTGTATATATACAACTGTTTATAAATATGGGAAATGCCAATAAAAAATATTAAAAAAACATTCTGAAAACTCATGAACAGGATATTGATTCCTATGTTCCATAATATGAAATATGATATAATTTTAATACATTTAAAAACATGTCACATTACCTCTTTACCCTTAATAGTGCTGCCATTGCTTCTGATCATGGAAGGCACTGGAAGATCTGCACAGCGCATTAACAGAACTTCAATCAGCCTTTGCAGTTCCTGATACTGTGCAGGTACGGACAGGTGATCCTTCCTGAATAATTTTTTTGAACAATATTAATGGTACTTCAGTGTACATATTAATTATTCTGTCCACCTACCTCATACTACTTGGACATGATTAATTAGTTTGATGCACTCTCTCATCACTGTTAACAAACTTCCTCATATATCTCACTGTATAACTTGTTGGGAACTTTAAACTGGAATATTGTAACTTTGAAATAATTGAGCCAACTATAGGGTTATTCAACTATTATAACTTATTGTACGCGCAAGGAGAATTCTGATTTGAATTTCCCTACCAATAACAATTTATCATGTTATATTTATTTTTCCTGCTCCCTTCAGTCTCCAAGAGGAAGCATCCTCATGCATATATTTTTCTTAAATGTCTTGTTTAAATATTTAATCAGAGGAACAAAGACCAGTATTCTAGCAGTATCTTCATTGTATTCTCCCCTTGTCTACTGAAGGAGCTGTATATAGTAATAGTAATGCATGAAGACCCCAAACCACTTGGGCTGGATTCTCCGCTGTCAGGATTCTCCATTGCACCAACAGCTTGGGAATTTCCCAACTGCGTGGGGCTGTCCACAATGGGAAACCCCATTGACTAGCTGGCGTAACGGAGTATCCCGCCGGCGGGGTAAAACAGAAATGTGGGGCGGCGGGGTGGAGAGTCCAGCCCCTTATCTCTGTTAATAAGAAATACAACACCTGGCTCAGGACCCCTCAAGAAATTTGGGCTGACCTGAGCCAAGTCGTCACAGACCTGCTCTGCTCAGGTTTTCCAGGCCTGGATGCAGCTGAACAAGAGACCAGTGGTGTAGATCTAAGAAGAGTCCTCATCCTAGATTCACAGTCACGTTGGGCCAACAATTGGCCTCTCTCTGTTCTCCTATCTTTCTCAGAGGTACCAGGCTGGCAAGGTAAACATCCCTCAGAGCCATGGAAAGTGACAGCAACTCGTCCAAATAATGTCCCTGAGGTCCGAGGTCCAAGGCCCAAGTTGGGACTAGTCTCAGGCCTCAGGTAGGGGTGTGTGTTCTGTACACAGCCAAATCTGGTCCTAAAGGAATTTCCTCCATAAAACACAAACAGAAATAAATGTAGAATGTGGATCCATTCAGGCAGGAATGAGACTATAATGGACAATAAAGAAATTGCAGGCATGTTAAATGGGTACTTTCCAACTGCTTTCATAGTGGAGGATGCAGACAAAATACTAGCTTTATAAAGATTCTAAAACTTAAGTGCAGGAACCGAGTGGATTTCTGAGTTATCAAAATGGTAATGGAGAAAATAATGGGCTGAATGAAGATGGACAAATTTCCACGACTGATTGGGTGGTGGCAAGTGGTTAGCACTGCTGCCTCACAGCGCCAAGGACCTATTCCAGCTTTGGGTGACTATGTGGAGTTTGTACTTTCTCTCCGTTTGGATTTCCTCCGGGTGCTCCGGTTTCCTCCCACAGTTCCAATATGTGCAGGTTAGGTGCACTGGCCATGATCAATGCACAGGGGTTATTACAGAGAAAGGGCGGGAGAGTGGGCCTACATAGAGTGCTCTTTCGGAGGATCGGTGCAGACTCGATGGACCAAATGGCCTGCTTCTACACTGTAGGGAGTGTATGGACTTGGTGGCTTTCACCCAAGGGCTTTAAACTAAATAAGGGCACAAAATGTTAGTGGCTGTTAACTGGTGAGGAAATAGGAGTCAGAGAGTATGGATAAAGGAAGCGTTCTCTGATTTGTGGGATGAGAAAAATAGGGGGCGGGATTCTCCGATAATCGGCGCGATGGACAGAAACCAGCGCCAATAACGGCGCGAATCACTCCGGCGTCGGGCCCCCCGAAACGGCACAAATTCTCCAGCCCAGAATGGGTCAACAGTGGCGTGACGCCATTCGTAACGGTGTCACCCGTCATGGGCGCGTGGCGTCGCAGCACAAAAGACGCCACCCCCACATCCGGAGACCCATCAAAATGACCGCCCGCCGCGCAGCGCCGAGGTTCCAGGAGCGGGACATCGAGGCGCTCCTGGATGCAGTGGAGCAGAGGAAGGAGGCCCTGTACCCCGGACAGGGCCGCAGGGTCACTCCACGCCTCAGCCGGCGCCTGTGGAGGGAGGTGGCAGAGGTCGTCAGCGTCGTGGCTGTAACACTAAGGACAGGCGCCCAGTGCCACAAGAAGGTCAATGACCTCGTCAGGGCAGCCAGGGTGAGTACCCCCCACTTCCGATGTGCGGCACAGCCCGAGGTGCAACTGACATGGCTGCACCCACCCTTGCAGGCTGCAGTGGCAGGATGGATTATGCACGTCTGCCAATATACACACAACCGCTGGCCCGCATGTATATCTTTGCCTAACATTGTTGCCCTTTATCCCTGCCACCCACCCACCCCCCACAGGAGAAGCACGCACACAGAAGGGGCCATCGGGCGTCCCGAGGGAGGAGGAGGCGCTGAGGCCCATTCTGGGTCCCCTTTAGGGGAGGTCCCGGAACACCACGACACCTCGGACTCCCGCCCCCTCCATCCCAGGTGCATTTGGTGAGCAACGGGCAGGACAGGCTGGCAGCTCGCCATCTCAGTTGCCCGAGCCGCAGCCTGGCCCATCTAGGCCGGCCGCCAAAGGGATCCCGAGTCACAGGGCAGGAATCACAGGAGTCCACCTCCAGTTTTGCTGTACCGTCTGGGGAACCACCTAGACGTAGTCAAAGGGCCTGTAAGGCCAAACAATTAGACACTGAGTAAGCTGGCACGGCTGCAGGGCACAGATGAGTTATAGGGGCTAGGGCACGTGTATGAACTGTTTGTTATTAAAATCACTTTCACACCTGCATTTGTGCTCTGTCCGATGCGTGCGGGGGTGTGGTGTGAGGTGAACGCCAGTGTGTGTGTGAGGGGTGATAGAACTTCTGCCTCAGATGAGTGTGCCCACCCCCCCCCCCCCCCCCCACCGCCCGGTCACCCTCGCCATCCCCCCGGGCAGACGACAGAACCGTATGCTGTGGTGTCATGACCGCATGCATGGCCGTTCCAGGTGGAGGGTGGTGTCTTGTTATGTTCTTGACTTAGCATAAGCTGCTTCCTTGATGTGCACTCTGACAAAGGAAGGTTCAGACGTGGAGATAGCTTCAACACGTTTATTGAACGATTAACAATTCTCCTACTTGGATTCGACTCTACTGTTAATCCTTCTATAGCTACTCAGACTGATGAACCAGTCTGCTACAATCCATGTGGTGGGTGTGATGTTCAATCAACCCTGTGTCTGTACTCACTGAGTGTCTCCACTGGAAAGAGGAAGATCATGTGTGCTGTGTCCTTTTTATATGAGTTGGTGTAATGCCCTCCTGTGGTGATGTCACCTCTGTGTGTATCGTGAATGCCCATTGGTCGAGTCCTATCTTACTGACCTATTGGTTGAATGTCTGTGTGTCATGTCTCTGGTGCTCCCTCTAGTGTCTAGCTAGTCTATGTGTACTTACATTAACCCCATGTGTATTTACAGTGATGCATATCACCACAGGTGGTACTGTGGCCATGGGCCAGGCATTGTCCAACGACGTAGAGCCCAGAGCTCATCGCAGAGCGGGTTGTAATCATACTCCAATGCCTGCAATAGACACACTTCCACCAGCGACCATGTGAGCGCAGGCCGTTGTGCCGCAGGTGGATGTGCAATGGAGGGGTGGTATGCATGCGGGTGGGGTGAGGGTGGTATGCATGCGGGTGGGGTGAGGGTAGTTGGTGGTGGTTGGGTGGGGGTGGTAAGGGTGGTCGGCTGGTGCCGTGGTGTGCTCGGCGATTCCCACGCTCCTCCTACTTAGTGAACTGGGTGGCTATCAGCCTGTCCTGTGCCCACTTGCCCAGCCGATAACGGTGGGCAGCCTCCCGTCCATGTCCAGCCCGTCTGTCCTGACCATTGCCCCCATCCTCCTCATCTGGGGAGGTCTGTGCCTCGTCTTGCTGCTCCTCCCCTTCCCCCTCCTCTGCCTGCAGCACATCACCCCTCTGCTGGGCTATGTTGTGCAGGATGCAGCAGACCACAACGATGCGGCCGACCCTATCTGGCGGGTACGGGAGGGCCCCTCCAGAGCGGTCCAGGCATCTGAAACGCATCTTCAGCAGCCCAAAGCACCTCTCTATCACGCCCCTTGATCGCTGCATGGGCATCGTTGTAGTGGTTCTCCATGTCAGTCTGTGGCCTCCGTATAGGCGTCATCAGCCACAACCGCAAGGGTAACCCCTGTCACCCAGCAACCAGCCCCTCAGCCGTGGTATGCATCCCTCGAACATGCCGGTGATGAAAGATTGCACCAATACGAACGAGTCATGTACACTGCCCGGGTACCGGTCGCAGATGTGCAGGATCATCATGCAGTGGTCGCAGACCACCTGAATGTTCATGGAATAGGTCCCCTTCCTATTGGTGAAAACGGCCCTGTTATCTGCAGGTGGCCGCACGGCGACGTGCATCCCATCGATCCCGCCCTGGACCATGGGCATCCCGGCCGCCGCAGCGAAGCGCGCTGCTCGGGCATCCTGGCTGGCCCGATCCACAGGGAACTGGATGTAGCGGTCTGCAATGGCATATAGGGCGTCTGTCACTGCACGCACGGACTGGTGCACCGATGCCTGCGAGATGTCGGACAGGTCCCCACTCAGCACCTGGAATGACCCAGTGGCATGAAAGTTCAGGGCCACCGTAACCTTGACGGCCACGGGGAGAGGGTGTCTCCCACAGTGTCACGCGATGCCAGGGGTGCCATCAGGTGGCAGATATGGGCGATGGTTTCCTGGCTCATCCAGAGTCTCCTCCTGCATGCCCGGTCCGTGAGTTCCTGATACGACGAGCGGGGCCGGTATACACGGGGCCTCATCGGGTGCCTCCATGGCACCACCACCTCCTCCTCCTGTCGGGGCGGGCGGCCCTCCAGCCTGGGCGGCTGCCACCTGCCTTCCTGCAGCACGCTCGTCTGCGGCAGCCTCCACCACCTCCCTGGTACGCTCCTCCTCCTACTCCCCCAGGGCATCATGTAGAAGTGCGGCTCCCGCCACAGCGGCCAACATCGCTGGGTGATCACCAAACATAACGGCCTCGTCATAATTCGCGTCAGCTGGAATTTTTGGGGGCTAGGAATTTGGCAGCCAGCGGGGACGGGATTCATGCCTACCCCCACAGATTCTCCAACCCGGCGGGAGTCGGAGAATCCTGTCCATGGTTTCCCAGGATGCTGTACAGCAGCCTCAACATTTTATCATTTATCTTAATGATTTGAATGAAAAAAAGTAGAGTTATATCCAGGCTTGACATCAAGCTAGGAGGCACAGGAAATAGGGGAAGTATTTCTTCTGGTGTGGAAATCTAGAAGCAAGGAAACATTGGTCTGAATTTTCACACAGATCAAGAGGCTTATTGCTGTGCATAAATGCTAGCAGAGGTCCAAATCTAGAAAAATAAAAGCAAATTACTGCGGATGCTGGAATCTGAAACGAAAGGGAAAAAGCTGGAAAATCTCAGCTGCCTGAAGTCCCACTACTGAACCCAGCCTCTGCCATTTTCATAGCAGGTAACATATGAACTAAGAGCAAGATTAGCCCAGCCAGCCCCTCGAATCTGTTCCGTCATTCAATAAGATCATGGCTGATCTGATTGTGGGCACAATTCCCCATTCCCCCTTCCTCGGTGATCTCTTGTTAGTCAAGAATCTACCGACCACAACCTCAAAATATTAACTTTCCCTGTCTCCATTGTGCTCTGGGGAAGGCTGTTCCAAAGATTCAGGACCCTCAGAGAAAATATTTCTTTGTGTTTCCGTCTTAAACAGCAGACCCCCCCCCCCCCCCCCCCCACTACATTTAAAAAAAAACTGTGTCCCCTAGCTCTAGTCTATCCTCCCAATATCCACCCTTTCAAGTCCTTCAGGATCTTATGTGTTTCAATAAGAGCACCTCTCAACCTTCTAAACTCCAATGTGTTGGCCAAGCCTATCCAATGTTTCCTCGATAAGATAACCCTCTCATCCCAGGCATCAGTCGAAGTGAACCTTCTCTGAACTGCTTCTAACACATTTATATAATTGAATCGTGATATAAAAGATATAATGATTCATTTATGATATCATATCATAAATGAATCATGATTTATGATCATAAATCATGACATAAGCCTGAGGGTTATCATTATAGGGTATTTGGATTTTGCAACTTAACATTATCACAGTGGGGTGCCTGTTAAGTGAGCAGTTTGATTGACAACTCCAAGTGGTTATGGAATAGAAAGGTTTGTTGTCGTAAGAGATTAGTTGGAGAATTTCAATGTCTTGACTGTATTTTTAATTAAAGACAGTGACTTTTTAATAAAATTAGTGACATTATCAATGCACACATAACTATATTATGTCAGCATGGCAATTTGTCCATTGTGGATACTAGGTGAGTTTGCACGAAAGGAGCAAAGGGGGTTGGGTGGGGAGCATGTGTTGGCACTAAATTGACATCAGAACTATGAAGGATCAAGGGACCGTTGGGGGCCTGGAATGGCTAGGTCAATGGGGGTATGTAGAAGGGCATAGAGTGGCATTGGAGGTGCGGTATGAAGTGCTATACAGGAAATGGGTAGAGGGGCATAAGGTGCCATTGGGGCATGAGGGGCCATGGGGGGAGTACATGAGGTGAGATGGATGGGGCATGAGGGGCCATGGGGGGGAGTGCATGAGGTGAGATGGATGGGGCATGAGGAGCTTGCGGCAGGTAAAGGCTGGCGGGATGTTTTATGATTTGTTAATTTTTTTTAATAACAAACAAAACACTGGTGCACAGAGGCACACATTCCAGCCAGCCCACCTCCACGACCGGCAGTCCATCCACACTCGTTCCAACGGCAGCAAGCCCGACTTCTCATGCAGCCCGCATCCCCAGACCGAAAATCCGACATTCCAAGTCTCTTTTCCCCAGGCTATCATCTTAAAATTAGAGCTGAGCCATTTATCAGCAAAATCAGGAATCACTTATTTACACAGAGGGTAGTTGGAGATCTGGAGCTCTCCTCCAAAAGACTGAAACGTTAGGTCACCTGAAAATTTTCAAACCAAGAGTGATAAAAATTTGCTACAGTATTGGGATGGAACAAAGGTGGATAAATCTAACAGAATGAAGAATAGGTTCAGGAAGCTGAACATAATATTCTTGTTCCCATGAAAAAGAAACCTAAAAATGGCATTTGTGTAATTAATCCAGTTCAGCGAATCTTCTTTTATTTCCGCTAACTCTTTGTAATAAAAACCCTAATTGGTAACAAGAAAGTTAGCAATGTTTACCGCAGGAAGGCTGCCAAAGCATTGGCTGCCTCAGTCGTGACTTCAAGGCTGCAGCTGGTCATTGCTTCCTGTAATACAACAATCGCTTCATGCCAAATAGTGAAATTCATAAACAGCTTTATTCCTAGAGGCTGCCTGTAAAAGATACATTTATAAAACATGATTTGATGTTTTCGCTTACACATTTTAGGCGAATTGTAATGAATACTTTGAGTCAGAGTATAAAACATCAATAAATGGATAATACAGCAGATACCTTCCCATCAATATAGTTTTTGAAAAACCTTACAGAAAATAGTTTCAATTTCCAATTCATTTTTCCTCATGGAGAACTGTTGGGCCCAATCTTCTTCCATTCTATCTGTGTACATGTCAGATAGAACGTATGAAAGCAAACTCTGCCTGATATAGAATGAACCCATCGCGATTCTGGAATTAAAACCATTAGAACCTGCAGTTGTGATAATGGCTGTGTGCTGTCTAAAAATATATCAGAGATCTTTACAAGAGCAGCAGAAGAAAAATGTCCACACACTTTCTGCCAGTTTTATAGCATTACTGACTAAGATTCTCGGTAACGTCATTAACAGTTAAGAAAAATGGATGTAGAACTGCCTTCATAGGGATTCCCCCCAGCCTTTGAAATCATGTTTGCACCTAAGGGTGTCAGCAGTTCCCAGGCATAAATTTCAGCTCTACCATTTCAGTTCCCCACTTGTACCAGAAAACGTTACAGTGACAGAAGTTATTGTTACTAATCAATTAAATCCTAAAGAACATCTATTCAAATCAACTCACAACCTCACACTGACCTGGATGGCAACGCAAAGATACACAATCCAGGCAAAATACTAACAGCAGGGTTGTAAGTGCATGCAGCCAGTTTACTGTTTGCAGGTTTTTTGCTACCAGTTTGGCCTGCAGAATTGACTTCAAAGCAAATTACAGTAGCTATTTGGGACATACTCAAGTATAATTTTTCCAATGCTGTTGCTACATATGTCAAAATGGCTATTGGTGCCTTGCAGATGGATTGAAATGGAAGTCTGCCAGTTACATCCTAGTTTCTAATGTCATTACTATTGCTCCAGGTGCAGAAATATTATGACTGAAGAGAGCACAGTGGTGGGAGCACAGAATCCTGTTTTAATTAAACTTAAAGAGATAAGGACAATTAAAGAGAAGCATTACAACAGGGAAACAAAGATTTTGAAAGATGAAGAGAGCCATAAAGGACATCTAAAACCATGAGCAGATTTTGCCAAATTGGAAAGAGACATAAATGAAGTACCAGGAAACCCAAAAGTGTAAGAATGGGGGAGATTTTGCGCCCTGCGAGAGCTGGAAAATGTGAAACTCGCCGGTGAGATCTCATTTCCAGATTTTCCCCGCCAATGATATAATAAGGTTTCCACCCAAGAAGGTCTGAAACCTTATTTCAATTCATTTAATATCATTAACGGGCTTCCCTGTCGAATTGCTCCCACGTAGGAATCTCCCCACTCACCAACATGACGTCACGTGGACGAAGTTTATAACACAGGCGGGATTCACCAACCAAACTGCCGCATGTTTTTGGGTAGCGGAGGCAGCCCGCCAGCGGGATTTTCTGGTCCCGGCGTTGTCAATGGGATTTTCTGTTGACTATACACCTCGTTGCTGGGAAACCTGTGCGCCCCACCTCCAGGGAGGGAGAGGGACATGGCTTGGCAGTACCCCTGGCAGTGCTAGGGAGAGGGTGTGGTGCTGGACAATATGGAGAGAAAAGCCTACTGTGCAGCTGATGAGTTGCATACCGATTTTCTCGCCTGGTCCAACACTTAGAACAAAAAATGGAGACTTTTGCTCAATGTGTCTGCAGATAAGCCCACCTCCACACTGTTTCACTGTTGAATTTGCATGCGGTACTTTTGAGAATGGTGATCTTCCACTCCATCCCTTAGCATTGCAGCTTGCCGGCACGGAGGTGCAATCAAGCTACTATTACTGCCAATGCATGTGCCAGCTTGACTGCTAATTAGTGTTTGCTGATGCAGCAGATGGCAAAGCATGTCTCTGCTGAACAAGAAAGGCTACTCCTAGCAGCACATTCGTGGAGGTTTTAGCAAAGTGGGGCTCTCAGCCACTGGATTTCATTGCAACATTTGCTTTGCTCTCCTGAAACCTGCATATTTGGATTGTCTCTGATTACTGGAATGGAGATCGCATCGTGTGGGTTCACATCACTTCTCATGCTGCTGATTAGACAGAAAATTCAGAAGTAAAATTAGTTAAAACATTACTAACAGATGAGTTGAGCTCACTTCCAGCTCCCGCCTCATCCCCACCCCATCTGCCTGTTTCCAGTGAATAGCAAACTTAAAATTGAGCCCTTGCTTCTTGTTCGAAGACCTCAAGCAACATAGATGCTTACCGTTTTAAAATCTCTCCAAACAATAGTAGACCTTGCTTCTGGACCTCAACATTGTTCACTCTCATAGTCTCCTTTAAGCTACGAATTAAGGATTCAATACCTGTAATTTATATAAGTATTAACTATGTTTGTATTAAGAGCTTGGTAGGTTTTACTTGGTCTTGAATCTATAGCTTTAACACTGACGATATATTTAGTATTGAATGATCAAAATATCTCCTATAAATTCCAAGAGAAATTCAGGAATCAGAATTTGGGGCGCGATTCTCCGCTGCCCACGACGGGTCGGAGAATAGCGGGAGGGCCTTCCCAACATTTTTCCCGACCTCCCGCTATTCCCCCCCCCCCCCCCCCCCCCCCCCCCCCCCCCACACGGATCGCTGCTCGCCGTTTTTTACGGCGAACAGCGATTCTCCCCTGGCCGATGGGCCGAGTTCCCAGGCCTTTATGGCCGTTTTCACGAACGCAAACACACCTGCTCTCACCGTTCGTGAAAACGGCCGCAAAGTGTCGTTCTGGAGAACCATGGCACTGATTGGCATGGCCGCACCACGGCCGTTCCAAGGGTGGCATGGGACCGCGATCGGTGCCCACCGATCGCGGGCAGCGGGTCCGATACCCGCACACTCTTTGCTCCTCCGCCGCCCCGCAGGATCAGTCCGCGGGGCGGCTGAGGGGCATGACGGCCCGCGCATGCGCGGGTTTGACGCATATGCATGATGACGTCATCCGCGCATGCGCGGGTTGGAGCCGTCCAACCCGCGCATGCGCGGCTGACGTCATCGTGCGCGTCAGCCGCCGTGACGCTAGGCGCACGGGCTTAGCGACGGTCGCTAAGCCCGCAATGCCGTTCTTCACGGGGCCTGCTAGCCCTGACCGGGGGGGAGAATCGGGTCCCGGGAGGGGGCGCGGAGGCTGCCGTGAAACACGGCCAGTTTCACGGCAGCCTTTACGACTCACCGCATTTGCGGAGAATCGCGCCCTTGGTGTTTCATGTATGAGTTAAAAGTGATGAAAGTGAGGCTCATAATCTTGAGAGAAGAAGTTATAGAGCAGGACTGTTACAGTCTGTGGAACAGTTTCATCTGGCCTATAGTGTGCAGTCCAATCTCCTGTGGGGAATAACAAAAAGACCATTTCCAATGCTGAGAGGCTCGAAGAGATTGTGGGGAAAGACTCAGGGTTTTCATTGCATGCGTAGAGCCTATGTGCCCTGATTTTACATCACATTACATTGGGGAGGTTTTAAACTAATGTGGCAGGGGGATGGGAACCAGATTAGGAAGTTAGAGGTCAGTAAAGAAGCAGCAACTAAAGCCGGTAAGGTACGAGATAATAAACTCCATGTGACTAAGGGGAAGAGTCGACAGGGAAGAGATGATGAACGCAAAGGGACAGGTGGTCTGTCGTGCATTTGTTTTAATGCGAAAAGTGTAGCAGGTAAGGCAGATGAACTTAGGGCTTGGATCAGTACCTGGGAATATAATGTTATTGGTATTGCTGAGACTTGGTTGAGGGAAGGACAGGACTGGCAACTAAATATCCCAGGGTATAGATGCTTCAGGAGGGATAGAGAGGGAGGTAGAAGGGGTGGAGGAGTTGCATTACTCGTCAGAGATGATATCACAGCTGTGATTAAGGAGGGCACGATCGAGGATTCGAGCACTGAGGCAATATGGGTGGAGCTAAGAAATAGGAAGGGTGCAGTAACATTTTTGGGACTTTACTACAGGCCTCCCAAAAGTGAGCATGAAGTAGAGGTACAAATATGCAGACAGATTATAGAAAAATGTAGGAGCAATAGGGTGGTTGTGATGGGAGATTTTAACTTCCCCAACATTGAATGGGATTCGTGTAGTGTTGGAGTAGATGGAGCAGAGTTTGTAAGGAGCATCCAGGAGAGTTTTTTAGAGCAGTATGTAAATAGTCCAACTCGGGAAGGGGCCATACTGGACCTGGTATTGGGGAATGATCCCGGCCAGGTGGTTGATGTTTCAGTCGGTGATTACTTTGGGAATTGCGATCGCAATTCCGTAAGTTTTAGAATACTCATGGACAAGGACAAGAGTGGTCCGAAAGGAAGAGTGCTAAATTGGGGAAAGGCAGAGTATAACAAAATTCGGCAGGAGCTAGGGAATGTGGATTGGGAGCAGCTATTTAAGGGTAAATCCACATTTGAAATGTGGGAGTCTTTTAAGGAAAGGTTGATTAGAGTGCAGGATTGACATGTTCCTGTGAAAATGAGAGATAGAAATGTCAAGATTAGGGAACCATGGATGACGGGTGAAATTGTAAGACTAGCTAAGATGAAAAAGGATGCATATGTAAGATCGAGCGACTCAAAACTGATGAAGCTTTGGAAGAATATTGGGAAAGTAGGACGAATCTCAAACGCGCAATAAAAAGGGCTAAAGGGGTCATGAAATATCTTTGGATAACAGGGTTAAGGAAAATCCCAAAGCGTTTTATTCGTATGTAAGGAGCAAGAGGTAACTAGGGAAATGATTGGCCCACTCAAAGACAAGAGAGGGAATTTATGCGTGGATTCAGAGGAAATGGGTGAGATTCTTAATGAGTACTTTGCATCGGTATTCACAAAGGAGAGGGACAAGACGGATGTTGAGGCTAGGGATGGATGTTTAAATACTCTAGGTCAAGTTGTCATACGGAAAGGGGAAGTTTTGGGTATTCTAAAAGACATTAAGGTGGACAAGTCCCCAGGACCGGATGGGATCTATCCCAGGTTTCTGAGGGAAGCGAGGGTCGAAATAGCTGGGGTCTTAACAGATATCTTTGCAGCATTCTTGAGCATGGGTGAGGTCCCGGAGGACTGGAGAATTGCTAATGTTGTCCCTTTGTTTAAGAAGGGTAGCAGGGAATATCCAGGGAATTATAGACATGTGAGCTTGACGTCAGTGGTAGACAAACTGTTGGAGAAGATACTGAGGGATAGGATCTATTCACATCTGGAAGAAAATAGACTTATCAGTGATAGGCAGCATGGTTTTGTGCAGGGAAGGTCATGTCTTACAAACCTAATAGAATTCTTTGAGGAAGTGACAAAGTTAATTGATGAGGGAAGGGCTGTAGATGTCATATACATGGACTTTAGTAAGGCGTTTGATAAGGTTTCACATGGCAGGTTGATGACAAAAGTGAAGTCGTATGGGGTTCAGGGTGTACTAGCTAGATGGATAAAGAACTGGCTGGGCAACAGGAGACAGAGAGTAGTGGTGGAAGGGAGTGCCTCAAAATGGAGAAGGGTGACTAGTGGTGTTCCACAGGGATCCGTGCTCGGACCACTGTTGTTTGTGATCTACATAAATGACCTGGAGGAAGGTATAGGTGGTCTGATTAGCAAGTTTGCAGATGATACTAAGATTGGTGGATTTGCAGATAGCGAGGAGGACTGTCAGAGAATACAACAAATATAGAAAGATTGGAGAGTTGGGCAGAGAAATGGCAGATGGAGTTCAATCCAGGCAAATGCGAGGTGATGCATTTTGGAAGATCTAATTCAAGAGCGGACTATATGGTCAATGGAAGGGTCCTGGGGAAATTGATGTATAGGGAGATCTGGGAGTTCAGGTCCATTGTACCCTGAAGGTGGCAACCCAGGTTGATAGAGTGGCCAAGAAGGCATACAGCATGCTTGCCTTCATCGGACGGGGTACAAGAGTAGGCAGGTCATGTTACAGTTGTATAGGACTTTGGTTAGGCCACATTTGGAATACTGCGTGCAGTTCTGGTCGCCACATTACCAGAAGGATGTGGATGCTTTGGAGAGGGTGCAGAGGAGGTTCACCAGGATGTTGCCTGGTATGGAGGGTGCTAGCTATGAAGAAAGGTTGAGTAGATTAGGATTGTTTTAATTGGAAAGACGGAGGTTGAGGGGGGACCTGATTGAGGTCTACAAAATTATGAGCGGTATGGACAGAGTGGATAGCAACAAGCTTTTCCCAAGAGTGGGGGTGTCAGTTATAAGGGGTCACGATTTCAAGGTGAGAGGGGGAAAGTTTAAGGGAGATGTGCGTGGAAAGTTTTTTACGCAGAGGGTGGTGGGTGCCTGGAACGCTTTACCAGCGGAGGTGGTAGATGCGGGCACGATAGCATCATTTAAGAGGCATCTAGACAGGTAAATGAACGGGCGGCAACAGAGGGAAGTAGACCTTGGAAAATAGGAGACAGGTTGAGATAAAGGATCTGGATCGACGCAGGCTGGAGGGCCGAAGGGCCTGTTCCTGTGCTGTAATTTTCTTTGTACAGAGTGAGACAAAAGAGGGCCAAGTATGGGCTGCCAGCAACCCAGAGTAACTTAGTGAGCAAATGTAAAAAGCCTCATGCAGGAAACCGATATGCCACAAAACAGGTAAGGACATAACCAGTTTCTATCCTCATGTTTCCAAATAGCTTCTGCTCAATGTGGTCCACACCATGTACCCGGGTGTTTTGACACCCTGTTACAGAGGTATACAAGATACTTAATGGAATAGAGAAAGAAAACCCAGCATATAATGATGGCTCACAGCAGGATTATAAATAGCAATTTAAGATGT